>NC_064807.1:25291066-25386974 GCF_023721935.1 Panthera uncia
ATGGAAAGAGCCTAAATGTCCATCAACTGATGAATGGATAAAGAAATTGTGGTTTATATACACAATGGAATACTACGTGGCAATGAGAAAAAATGAAATATGGCCTTTTGTAGCAACGTGGATGGAACTGGAGAGTGTGATGCTAAGTGAAATAAGCCATACAGAGAAAGACAGATACCATATGGTTTCACTCTTATGTGGATCCTGAGAAACATAACAGAAACCCATGGGGGAGGGGAAGGGGAAAAAAAAAAAAAAAAAAGAGGTTAGAGTGGGAGAGAGCCAAAGCATAAGAGACTGTTAAAAACTGAGAACAAACTGAGGGTTGATGGGGGGTGGGAGGGAGGGCAGGGTGGGTGATGGGTATTGAGGAGGGAACCTTTTGGGATGAGCGCTGGGTGTTGTATGGAAACCAATTTGACAGTAAATTTCATATATTAAAAATAATAATAATAATAAAAAAATAAAAACAGGTAGTGGTTCAAAAAATAAATAAATAAAAAAAAATAAAACCAAAAAAAAAAAAAAAGAAGCTTACACCAAGATGTGAATCAAGGCATTGCTCCATCAAGAACGTCTCATTATGAATTTCAGCTGAGCTAAAAAGTGTGCTTCTCAATGGGATGGATTTATATCCCCTGGCACGTTCTTTGTCTTGTCCACCACCAGTGTGAGGAACCGCAGCCTGTCAGCAGACCTCACTGAGAGTAGCACTGGTCTAGAACTTCCCTAGGGAGAAGGAACGCAAAGGGCGTGATTAGTTTTCTCTTTCCCTGCTTCCTCACAGAAGGCAGAGACAGGACGGGAGAAAGTTTTAACATCAGAACGATGCTGCGAGTCTGCATCAAATATACCATTTTCTTTTTTAATCATAAGGGAATAATTTTTCTCCACTTAACCATCAGTTTTGCCCTTTGAAGGCAGATCTTGTGCTAAGTCCAATTTGCACGAAATAGTCCTGTAGGACACTTTCTAATCACTTACAGGTTTGGCCTGTTTCTGATGCAGGCCTGCCTTGGCCCCTGCAGTGAATCACATGCACTTATGTGCTACATTTAGCAGAGGAAAACTTTAAAAAGTAATTGAAAATCAGATTAACAAGATTTTAAGTGGAAATATGATGCGGCTTTCCTTGCTCCCTCTTCCTGGGGGTGAGGAAGAGATGTGTCTGGGGCTGGCTTTTAAATTGGGGACATTTCTTCAAGGTAAAAGGGAGGAACCTTCAGTCTTCTTGGCAAGTTTGCTGACGTATCTCACAGCAGTGTGCTGTGGGGCACCTCAGGCATCTGCTAGAGACGGGAGGACTTTTTTTTAATCCAAATGAAACTGGATAGAAATGGCAGCACATTAACTGAAAAGTATTTAGTCGAGAGCTTCCAGGGTTCATAACACTGTATTGGGCATATACAAGTGAAGAGATTAAATGCATTACAGGAGTGAGAAATAAGAAGAAAAGACAAATGCCAGAAAAGAAGAAACTAGACCACCAAATAAGACAAAAACCCTATCAATGCCAAAAATATGTTTTCTTCAAACTCTGAAAATAGACGTGCCAACTTCTTGAAGAAACATGTGTTTGAAACTGTTGGAAAACCTAAACCAAAAGTAATAGGTTGGAAAGCCTATATAGTTGCAATATAGTTGGAAAACCAAACCTAAAGTAATAAGGGGGCCTGTGTTAGAAACTAGGGCTTCTAATAACAAGCATTCTTGTGTTATTATTAAATACCTCTGCGTTTCCAAATGTTTGATTAACATCTCTGTTATCAATGAAAGCTAAGTATGTACCATGAAGTAGGCCAAAGGGGAACATCCGAATTCTAAATATGTACCTGAAAAGGTTGGATCCCCCTGTGTTCCTTCCCAGCTCTGATTCATGCCCACACCACGAGGCTCCTGTTTCCACACCAGGAGGTTCCTTCCCAACTCTGATTCATGCCCACACCAGGAGGCTCCTGTTGCCCACACCAGGAGGCTGATCTATGGACATTTGTTTACATAGAATCTGCCTTCCTCATAGGAGAAGTGAAGAGCTTCAGAGATAAAATGTCCTTTCATTTATTTATTTAATGTTTTTATGGAGGACCTGTTTATGCCACCTAAGTTTTCAGATGCCCAAAGTGCTTTAGTGAACAGAGAGAGCAGGTCCCAATCCCGCAGAGTCTATATAGTAGTATTGATTGTACAATGTGCCAAACAAATGAATGGACACCCCATTCTAAGGATGGTTGCTCACCTTCCACCTGCTGTGGGTATTTCAGACTCTTGACTGCAATGGTGATTGGGGACCACCTGGTTCAGCTCTATGTCTGTAACATTGCCTACAAGCATCATTAACTGTTATGGCATTTTTATTTTCAGATATAATGCAGTCATTCACCATGAGTCCAACCAGGCAGCTAATACGGGGCACAGCATCTCGGAGGGGCAAACTTCCCCGGGCTGTGCTTAAAGTGCTCTGTGCAGAACTTGATGCCATTCTGACACTCATTCCTTCACCCGTAATTTATTTCTCCTTTTTTCCCCCCATAGGATTTTATCCTTGATGTGTTGAAATTTCACAATGACGTTGCTGAGTTTGAATCTTTTGTCATTCATTAGGGCCAGTGTCTGTTGGGCATTTGGGACGTGTGTCTTTGAGGTCAGAGAAATTTCCAGGAAGTATTTCTAAATGCTTCCCCTTTGTTCCTGGTTTTGTTTTTTTGTTTTTTGGGATTTTTTTTTTGGGGGGGGGGCGAGGTTGTTTGTTTGTTTGTTTTTTGATTTCTGTAATTCCTAATAGTCTGATACTAGATTTTCTGATCAGGTTGTCTAATTTTTTTTTAATTATTTTGAGAGAGAGAGAGAGAGAGAGAGACTACATGAGTGGGGGAGAAGGGGAGGGAAAAAGAGAGAATCTTAAGCAGCTCCATGCTCAACGTGGAGCCTGACATGGGAGTAGATCGCACAACCTTGGGTTCAGGACCTGAGCCCAAATCAAGAGTCAGACATTCACCCAACTGAGCCACCCAAGAGCCCCTGATTATCTCATTTTTTAAAATGTCCTCTCAAATTACTGTCATTGGCTTTGGTTTTATCTTCTTGAAGTTTATCCAGACTTTATATTTCAAGACTTTCACTAAATTTTTGACTCAATTTAGTTTACTTTTAGGAATCATCTGGGTTTTTTTTGTTCCTTTCATCTAGTTTCCAACCTGGTTTTGTTAGTGAATATGAGGATGAGCTAGTTTGCAGGCACAAATGGACAATGAGAAGGGATCAAGGTGAGGTGTGTGGGTCCTTTCTTCCAGTGCCTCAGTTTAAGGTGATATCAAAAAAACTGAGAATTAGACAAGGTGGAATTCAGGTCACAAAATTAGGAATAACAATTTATTATGCTAAAAGGGGCATCTCGTAACGCTGCCATGACAATTATGAACATGTATTCTCTACGTAACATCAACATCTATTAATTAAAAAAAAAGGCAAAAGACACAAGACAAAAAGTAATGCACATGTAGTTTGCGACTATCTTGCCTCTGCCAGTTGAAGATCAAGGACAAAAAAAATAACCAAACATGTGGAAGAATTGGGTAATACAATTACATTCTTATATTTCAAATTATGTACTCTGGAAATAGAGCTAAAATTTATTTCCTAGTGCCCATACCACAGCTGTAACAATTGCCAATAAAAATTGAGACCATAGAGGCGTGCCTGGGTGGCTCAGTCAGTTGGTTAAGTGTCCATCTTCGGCTCAGGTCATGCTTTTCAGCTCCGGTCATGCTCTCATGGTTCTTGGGTTTGAGCCCCGTGTCAGGCTCTGTGCTGGCAGCTCAGAGCCTGGAGCCTGCTTCAGATTCTGTGTCTCCCTCTCTCTCCTCCCCTTCCCTGGTCATGCTCTCTCTCTCTCTCTCTCTCTCTCTCTCTCTCTCTCTCTCCGTCTGTCTTTCTGTCTCTCAAAATAAATAAATAAAACTTTAAAAAAAGCAAAAGAAAAAGACTCGTCAAAATTGTAAAGAATTCAGGGGAGCCTGGGCGGCTCAGTGGGTTAAGCCTTTGACTTCGGCTCAGGTCATGATCTTGTGGTTCGTGGGTTCTGAGCTGTCACCACAGAGCCTGGAGCCTCCTTCAGAGTCTGCGTCTCCCTCTCTGCCCCTCCTCTGCTCATGCTCTGTCTCTGTCTCTCTCTCCGTCTCTCTCTCTCTCTAAAATAAATAAACATTGAAAAAAAATTGAGACCATAGAAAAAAACATCAATATATACCGAAATGTGAAATAGCACTGGTAAGTCTCTAATTATAATGTAACAAAACTAAAAATGAACAGCAACATGACAAATTCTTTTTCTCCTAGAAACTACAAAATAGGAATGCCAATCAAAATGTTTTATAATTCAAATATAATTTATCAGAATAATTAGATACAGCTAAATCTGCTCAGAAAAAAAAAAAAGTGCCTTCAAGAATGACATCGACAGACAAGAATGAAATGATTGGCTCAAAATTTTTGAAAAAACAAATAAAAAATATAAGCCAAAAGAAAATAGAAGTAAAAATTAATAAAAAGTACATTGAAATAGAAAACTATTAAAATTAATTAAAGAATTTTAAAGCTAGTACTTTGGAAAAAAGACTAGAACAGAGAAGTCACAAGAGAATCAAAATAAGAAAAAAAAAAGATACAAACACACAAAATAAGTAAAGAGGAAATAGGCAGATAAACTGGGAAATTAAAGAAAATGCTAAGAGAAATTTTGTTCAATTCAATGCAAATATTAACAACACCTGGGTAAATGGGCTCTTTCAGGAAAAACTTTTAACAAAATTGACCTCAGAAGAGACAGAAAAATCCGAACAGACTGATTTCCACAAAATAACATAAACTAAAAAAAAACAAGTGCTATATCCAAATAGTCTCACAGCAAACCAGCCAAATCTGTAAGAGCAAATAATTTAGTAGTATTTAAAATACTCCAGGGCGTATAAAAATTTTTAAATTCTTTTTATGAAGCAAGCATACTGATTTCAAAACTGACAAGACAGAAAAAAATCAATTTCAACAACAACAAAAACTATAAAAAGAAAATATTCACAGACAGAAGTCAGTAGCACAACAGAAGAATATATATGGCTACATGAGAATTATTACAAGATTTAAAAGATGGTTACTATTAAGAGGTCAGTTAATTAGATTCAGGACATTAATTGGTCTAAGGGAAACACACACACATACAATTTTCCATACCAAGTGAAAAGGCATTTAACAATATTCAACATAACGAATAAGACATACTCAATGAATACTTCTTTAAAATGATACTAAAATTGCTCCTTCATCCCCCAGCTAACATCATTCTTAATGGGACAGTATTAGAAGCATTCTTGTTGAATTCCTGAAGTCAGGAATAAGGCAAGAATATCCCCTCTGTTACAAGTGGCTCATCCCTCTTTCTACACACACCCTTCTCAATGTAATTCTTCTAAGCTGACCTGTGGCTTACTTTGGCCAACGGAATGTGATTTAAGTGGTCCTATGGCAATTCCGAGCCTACAGTTGTCAAGAGATGGCCTCTGTTCTCTTCGATCCCTTGTCATCCCAGAAAAGAAGCCCAGGATAGCCTGCTGGAAGAAGAGAGATCACAAAGACATCCGAATTACCCATGGTCTCCCAGATGAGGCTCTCTTAGACCATCTGGCAACCAGTCAAACCACAGTAAATGACAGATGTCCTAGGGAGCCCAGATGAGACCCGAGTAACTACTTAGCCAATTTGTAGCCTCCTGCTCATGCATAAACAATTACTATTTTAAGCCAGTAAATTTTGAAGGAATTTGTTCTGTGGTATTATTATGTCGATAAATAGCTGTTACACCCACTGTTACCAATGGCATTTTTCACTGTATTATTAGCAGTACTAGCCATGTAATTAGACAAGAGAAAAAAATTGGAAAGAGGAAAGAAACTATTGACATTTACAGAGGTAAAGATTGTATATCTGGATAACACAAGATTATCAACAATGATAATAAACAATACAAATAATCAGTAAACCAGTGGACCACAGATGGATTATACAGACATTAGTGGATTTCATACATATACCCAATAATCAGTTGTAAATTAAAACTGAAGAAAAAGCCAATTTATAATAGAAATAAAAAAGTTCAAATATGTGGGGATAAATATGTGGGGGTAAATAAATAAAAAAGATCAAATATACAGGAGATGTTTAAGGAAATTTTAAACACTCTTAAGGGACCGAAAAAACCCATAAAAAATTGAGATATTACCATATTTTTAGGAAGAAAGACACAACACTATAAAGATGTCAAGCTCCCCAAGTTAATCTAGAAATTGAAAGCATTCATAACTTAAATGCAATAATTATGGCTTCTGTTTTGTTTAGAAAGGTCAAGCCAGGGGAATCTGGGTGGTTAAGTGTTCCACTCTGGATTTTAGCTCAGGTCATGATCTCAGGGTTCTTGGGTTCCAACCTGAGTCTGGCTCTGCCCTGCCAATGAGGAGCCTTGTCTCCCTCTCTCTCTCTGCCCCTTCCCCAGGAGCAAGAGCTCCCTTACACATAGCACTCTCTCTCTCTCTCTCAAAATAAATGAATAAACTTAAAAAAAAGGCATTGGTATTTAAAAAAAAAGAAAAAAGAAAAAAGTCCTCCAAGATATATTTTAAGTGAAAAGGGCAAGTGACTAAAATACACACAGTATGCTCCCATTTGCATTAAAAAGGGACATGGATAAATAATATTTATCTATATTAAATTGTATAAGCATAAAATCCTCTAGAAGGGTAAACAAAGAACTAATAATTGTTCACCTGGCTGGGAGGCTGGAAACTGAGCAGATAGGAAGCCTTTATCTACTTGTATCTTTTTTGTACTTCTGATGCTTGAAATGTGTGAATTATTTAACTATCCGAATAAGTAAGTTTTAAAAAATTGTTTGAGCAGGAAAAAACAAAGGAAAAAAATTTCAGAATGACATATCAAAGGTCCACAGAGCTGGGACTATATGTTTGTCTTTCTGATGCCACATTTGAATGGGCACACCGCCTGGGCACACCTCTCCTGCAATTCACAACCTAGCGCACTGCAAACTACTCTCGCTTAGACCACAGAAAAAAAGCAGCCTTCTCAGCCACCTTCAAAAAGTCCCGATACACACCTTCTGGGCTGCCCTTCCGTTCCTGTGATTCCAGGATGCACCGTTCACAGCCAGATCTTTCTGTAAAACTGGGGGCCTCTTGGTTTGTACTTAAGAAGGGAACTCTAAATGAAACCTACATCCATCCATACATTCAGCCACATCTCTGGTTCTCCTTTTTTAATGTTAATTTCATTTTATTTCACTATTATATGGATGGCTTCCTTTTTCCAATTAAACAAACTCCATCTCAACCTTGCAGGACTTTGATGGGACTTACTCACTCATTCCCAAGTCCCTGAGAACATTACCACTCAAAATGTTGCCTGCAGTTCAAAAGAATCAGCCTCACCTCAAGGTTTGATGGAAATGCAAAGTCTTGAGCCCCACCCCAGACCTTCTGAATTAGAATCTGCATTTCAACAAGATCCCCAGGTGATTTGCAAGTAGGTTACTGATTGAGAAGTCTGCCCCCATGGAAACATTTTGAATGCTTCAGAAGTACCTTTGGGGGGGGGGTGCGGGGGTTAAAGCAAGGTGACCCTGGAAAAGGGAAGCTCACTCAAGTATCTATTTCTGTGAAATACTCTTTACCTCTCAAAAACACCTGTCGCACATATAATGAAAGGTGAGCAGGCCTTGGGAAATCATCCACAAGTAGTCCATATGGCATGTTCAGGAAAAAATATGACTGTGAGCCCATCCAAGGGAGACTGGCAGGAATTCAGCTTGTGAAAGCTCCAGACCAAATGGAGATGGGAGTTGCCCATGAGGGCACAGCTGGAAGAAAATATGTTTCCTTTAAAAAAGAAATTTCCAGGTATCCAGGTGAATCCACAGGAAATGGAGACTCAGGGTTGCCTAATGTTGTACCGACAGAAAAGACAAATTTGTTAAACGTTCAGCATCTTCCCCTAACAACCTCCTGGAGGGAGGCAGGCATTTCTACCCACATGATGCTAGCCAGGCTGAACCTTACTCTGGGTGTTTGGAGCGGTCACCAAGAGCCTGGCCCAGCCACCTCTGTCACAGAGACGGGAAGTACAGTAACGGGAGAAATAGGAGATGTCCTCTAACGATGTTAGTGGGTAAAAGAGTGAGAAGGGAAAACCTAGAGATTAAAATACAGTGTGTCATATCCTTTCCCTATGTGTTTGGAAAGGAAAGACCCAGTTAGGACGCAGGTGGGGAGGCCAGCAGGCTCACATGGCTGGGGATGGGGGCTCTCTGCTCATCGGAGGGTCCTTTGTCTCCTGTGTGAACATTCGATACAGAAATATGCATACAAGTGGTACTAGCAGATTTATCTGGGGTGAGAGGAAGCAGGACAACATTTTGGGACTGTAAAAGAGCTATTCAGGATTGTATTCCATCTAGAGTATAACCAAGTCATTAAATATAGGTTCATTTCCAAGTAAGTGTTCTATAAAAAAAATAAAGGATCCATACTGGGGGGGGAAACGTTATCCAGCTGAAAACGTTTTAGTCTGCTAACATAATATCCATTATAAAAAACTGGGGCGGGGGGGGCACCTGGGTGGCTCAGTCAGTTGAGTGTCCAACTCTTGATTTCAGTTCAGGTCATGATCCCAGTGTGAGGCCTGCTTAAGATTCTCTCTCTCTCTCCCTCTGCCCCTCTCCCTCACTTGCGCTCTCACACTCTCTCTGTAAAATAAAATAAAATAAAAAATTTGGAGCAAGAGCTCAAAGAAAATAAAATTTATCCACAATCTCATTACCTAGATTATAGTTTAGTATGTAGCTATTTAGTCCTTTAATTTTCATTTTTCACATCATTTTATTTTTAATTTCTTACGTTTTATCTTATTTTTTACAGAGAGAGAGCATGAGGGGGGCAGAGAAAGAGAGAGAGAGAGAGAGAGAGAGAATCCCAAGCAAGCTCCACGCTGTCCGTGCAGAGCCCCACACGGGGTTCCATCCCACCAATCGAACCGTGAGATCGTGACCAGAGCTAAAATCAAGAGTCGGACGCCCAAACAACTGAGCCACCCAAGTGCCCCCAGTTTTCACATTCTGTTAAAGGAATTTTTTTGTAATTGCACAACAGAGGGATTCACACGTGCAGAAGTTCAAATTGTATAGGGTAGGCTATAGAGGGAAAACTATACAGGGTATAACTATATAGGATAAACTATATAGGATAGGGTATATAAAGTAGGCCATATAGGATAAACTATGTAGGATAGAACTATATAGGATAGAACTATACAGATATACTATACAGGATAAACTGTATAGGATAGGCTCCATATGACAAACTATATAGGATAGGACTATATAGGATAGAACAATAAAAGTCCCCCTTTACTCTCATTCTCCACCCCCTCTCCATCCTACTCCGTAACCAAGGAAAGCTATAAAACAAGTCCTTTCTCTATGTGTTTTCTCTATGTGTTTTATATATACACACACACAAACATATTGTCTGCCATAGTTTGTTCACTACATATGTGGACTCATACCCTCTTCATATTGTTCTGTGTCTTGCTTTCATCCTTTTAACCATATGCTTTGAAGACTTTCCCATGCTGGCACATGGAGAGCTATCACACTCTAAAATGCTGCATAGTACGCCATTGTACGGCTACGCCACAGTTTATTTAAATAAATAAGTAAGTAAGTAAATAAATAAATAAATAAATGCTATTAGCGGTTTATCTCCTTTTTCAATATTATAATTAACATGGCAATGACACACGTATGTATGCTTCTGTGCACGTGTGCCACTATTTGTAGGATAAATTCCTAAAAGAATTCCTGATGCAGTCTCTACATTTCAACTTTGATAATTCTTTGCAACTTGCCCTCTAGTGCAGGACAATTTATAATCTAATCAACAGTATTTGTTTCTCACACTTGTTCTTACTTTTTCTAAAATACTGCCAGTCTGACGGGCCAAAGACGTTACTTGATTGGTTGTATAATTTGACTGTCCTCCATTATGAATGAAGTTGCCAAGAATTTTCTCAGCCGTGTGTGGTCATTTTTAGTTATGTGAATTGTTTGCCCCAATGCCATTTTTCTAATGAGTTGTTTGTCATTTTGTAAGGGCTCTTTATATATTTGTGAGAGCTCTTTATATATTATAAATTACCTTGTTCATGTATTTTACCTTCATATAAAATATTTCCACAACCAAAAGCCGTGATGAGATCACGGCCTCTTGAAGGTGGGAAGGGGCCAAATTGGAAAGGCTGTTTATTCACTGGAGTTCGGTCAAGTAAATAAGGTCCACATGATGGTAATGGAAGCTTTCCACCATGCCCAGTGGAAAAAGGCATGAGAGCTGGCCACAAGAATTCATTCTTATGATGGCCGTATGACGTTCATGAGATTAGTTTGCCAGTTGGCTTCTGGGCACAACTTTTCTTTTGAGAACAAACACTTTTTCTACATAACACCCAGATTCCATGCCATGGTATATATTCAGGATAGAAAGAAAGTACCTTTCTATGAAAAAATCATCCATTTGTCTTCACCCTCTTTTTTCAATGATGCTTAGAAAGAGTTTACAAAAGTGTTTTAAATAAAATAGAATTCAAAAAGAGACAAGTAAGGAAGGAGCACCTGGGTGCCTCAGTCCATTAAGAGTCTGACTCTTGATATTGGCTCAGGTCATGATCTCATGCTTTGTGAGATTGAGCCTGACATCAGACTCTTCCTTGACAGCTCAGAGCCTGCTTGGGATTCTCTGTTTCCCCTTCTCTCTGCCCTCCCCCGCTTTGTACCTGTGCACATGAACTCTCTCTCTCTCTCTCTCTTTCAAAATAAATAAATAAACATTAAAAAACAATAAAAGTAAAATAAAATTGTTAAATTAAATTAAATTAAATTAAATAATTTAATTTAAAAAAAGAGAGACAAGGAAAAGAAAGTAAGGGCAACCTTAGTATTCTTACATGAGTGCCCAAGATTCTGCACAGCTGCTAGAAGTTGATGGCACATTTAGTCTAAGTGTCTTCAAGTTGAAGTTAAGGGAAACATGATCAAAACGAGTCACATTGTCAAATACAAACGTACCTGTTCCTTAAGGAAAGCATAGTTTGTCCTAACACTGAGGCTTCCTGAAGGAAATACTATGTGACAAGAAGTATACTATCTTTAGAGTAAATTCCTTAGAGAGTTTTATTTATGTTCCCTCAGCACCAGATAAAGCTGGAACAATAGAAAAGTTGGGTAAAACATTTTTTTAAGGTGAAGAATTTTTTAATTGAAAAACGAAAGCATGTTTGCAATTTTCCACAATGAAATGTGCACACGAAGCAGTGGGCAAATAGGTGTGAATGTGCATGCCTCACTCAGAGCAGACCGTATGTGTGCACAAGGAGTGGGGGAGGGAGGGCGGGATATAAAATGGCTGAGTTAAGGAGAAAGGACATAATTTACAGAAATACTCATTACAGGATTGTGTTCAGTGATATTTTCTGCTAACACATTTAGCATTTTGAATCTGTTTTCAAACATACTTGTGCAATTTTACAGCGGACCTCAGCTGTCCAGATAGACGCATACCTACAAAGACACACTGGTACAGGGGGGCGATGAGATTCGTAAATTACCACAGGCTGTGGTTTGCGGAAGGCAGCTTGCTACTAGAGAAAGAAACAGAGATTCAATTCCCTCTTTTAATAATTCTGGACACACAGGGAGGGGTGGGGTGAGCTGATTGGTCAGTTCCCAGCATACAGATTAGTGTAGGGGGCAGGGCTTAGGGTGGAGGGCAGGGCTTCTGAAAGTTGATCAGGGCAGTGGATGAGCAAGAGGCACTGTCTTCATTCTCCTCTTCCACCCATGGGGCCCCAGTAGTAAGTTTCTCTCACCCATTAGGCGATCCTAGAACTACTGAAATGTCATTAGATGCCCAGAAACTGAAGGAGCTTTCCCAACACCCACAACAGTAAGATCAAAAATTTAGGTGTGGACTTTGAGGGGAATAGGTAAGTAGACCATATGTTTTGCTTTTTTGTTTGTTTGTTTTGTTTTGTTTTTGAGGCAATAAAGGTCTAACTTAGTGGTTCTCAAAGTGAGGGGTTCCCGGAGCAATAGCAGTAATGTCACCTGGGAAAATGCAAATTCTCAGCCCCCTCCCCCTCCCAGAATTACTGCCTCAGCAACTATGGAGGCAGAGCCTGGTGATCTGTATTTTAACCAGGATTACAGTTGATTCTGGTATGTGCTCAAGTTTGAGAACCATGTGTCTAACTTGAAGAAGAAGTTGTTTTCCTGTGACTCAACCCACCTCACTGGAGTTTTTCATTAGGATGGGGGATGTTACTTTGTCTTCTATTTGCAGTCTATCGCCCTGTTATTGTGTCTGCTTCTCAGGCACAGTCCAGGGAAGGGTGAGTGTTCTAAGGGTGTGATTTGGGGAATTGTGCCCTGTTGGCCATAATAGTATCTAACGGGACCCTGATCTTACCCTGGTTTTCCGCAAAATTCATAATTTATCTGTCTCTAAAACAGTCAAGCTAGAGTATTTATAGCATAAAGAAGCTAGCCACAGCATAGTTCTAAAAAAAAAATCCACAGTTAGCATCAGTAAATGGTGTAAAGGCTCATATGTTGCTAGGGGGGGAAAAAACAAGAAAGAAATAAAGAAAAGGGCAGAGAACTTCTCAGAATGAGATGTTTGGTTTATTCAAGTTGTGAAATATAGAAAACCAGACTGCTTGTTAAGCTTGAAATAGTCATGATGCTCCCATGTAGCAAAGATTGAAGGAAATGTTTCGGTCCACACTTTCCCTACGTGAAGGAACCACGAGAACACATTTTTGCCAGGTAGCTGGAATTCGTGCCTGAACTGAAGAATGCTGTGGCCAAATTCTTACTTATCACGGTCGACCAAACACATTTAGTTTTTTGATGTTCTAGGGTTTGGTTCCATGTATAAATCTGCACTGTTGAAGTCGTTGCTACAGAAAGCAACCATGAGAAGTGCCCATCTTCGGTCTCCACCAAATGAATAAGAGCGACTGGTTGCCTAAGTGTTTTTAGAGCTAAGGAAAAGTGAGTGGTAGATTGAGTCAGGAAGTCACATAAAAGAAAATTCAGGCTCGTGATTTATTTATTTCTGTCATGCAGTTGCCAGTGCTATTAAAATAATGTCAAGGACATAATGACGAATTTAATAAGATATTGATGGTGGATCTGACAATGGGTTAGTGCCTAAAGTAATGAAATGTCATGATAAAGTGCATTATGTGCTCCCTTGCATCATTAAAGTGACTCCGGACAAACAGAGAAGCAGCCCTGAGACTTCCTTCAGATGCACTAAATGGCTGTTCTTCAACTAAAAGCTCTCTGGTTCTTCTCTTGGGATGAAGGATCAGGACTGAAACTCCTGCATCTAAGGGGGAAAAGAGACAGAAACCAAGCAAGTCTAATCCAGCTCAAGCACATTACCTCTGATGTGCACACATCGTTACAAAGCTAGACCAGTTAGTACGTTAATGTCTCAAAATGCAAACGGTGGGGATATTTCATGAAGGGCAATGGGAGGGTCCAGCTTTACTTAATTCCTATCTAAATCTCCAAGTGAAATCACTTCTTTATTTCATTACCAGGCTTTCTTCAATGCAGTTAACATCTAATTATGTTTTTTAATGTCACTTTTGGTACCTAAGTTACCTATGAAGGCAGGGCTACTTTTAAGAATTTCTTTAAAATGGATTCCCATTATTTTTCATTCCTTTGCCCTGAACTAGGAGAAGAACAAACTGGAATCTTAAAGGTTATCTCACAACACAGCTCCTTTCAGATTGCCTTTTGGTCTCTGCATTTTGAGAGTTCTCAAGGTGGACTTGATGTGAGCTCTCTGTATTCCTAGAATTAAGTGAATAATTATTAAGTCTACAGGAAAATGTAATGACATCAGAAAGGAGAAATGAGGGAGGAGTATGAGAGGAAAACGGGGTGAAAATAGGGGGAAAAAAGAGAGAAAAAAGAAAAGAAAGGCAAGGACAGAAGAAAGGCAAAAAGATTGGATCACATAACCATTTCAAGAGGAGAGATGAATCTGAATGTTTCATTTACTGTCGCACTAACCAAACCTACCAATTCCTCAACTTTTAGCTCATTTTGATTGTGTGGAGTCAAAAAGAATGAAGTTTACTCATTTCTGAGTTTAGAAACTAAATCTTGAGTTTAGGATCATACCTCCACTCATATGGAAACAAAAGTTTGGCCATGTATTTCCAAAATTAACGATAATGTCAATGGCGTGTCAAGGATGCCCCACCAAGACACAGAGCTTTTCATTGGTTCCATCATTTTACGTGAAGAGGGCTTGAAATGAAAGCAATATTTTTAAAGCTTCTTAATTATGATGAAGGGTTCACATTTGACAATGTACAGTTGATTTTCATTATTCATAGTAATTACATTCTCTGAAGTTGCCTCAAACATAGAATTAGCTATACTGAACCATTGCTCCTAATGGAAACGTAAAGTTAAGTTCCTAGGAGACTCTGGTTACAACATTTTTGTCAACCAATCAGTACATGATCTTGTTTTGTGTGTTTCTGTTTAAAGATACCGTATATGTATGTGTGTGTATATATGATATCTATGATTCATTAATATTGAATCCTTGGCCAATAGCAATATAACTCATGCCTGAATGAAGCTTATCTAACACACATACTTTCTCCATAAGGCACATCACAGTTTGGCATGTAGGAACACTAGACAACACTGAAGCACTGTGTTTGGGGGCCATTTTAAACAGTGCAAGCACCATCAAAAAGCACAAAAACTTAAAAGCATGCAAAAAAGGCCACTTGAAACAAGTTTGAGACTGAAACAAGAAAGCAAGCAGGCCTTTTGTCAAGCTCAGCTAGGAACATACATGTTGGGTGACTCAAATCTTTCACTGCTCTGCCCATGTCTGCAAATGACAGCAAAGTTCCAGGAGTGTTGCTTTTGGAATCACCAATACACTTTGGCCGCTAGACAAATTCACAAATGCGGAATGTCCCTTCTAGAGAGTTAGAACTGTTTCTTAGTTCCTGCATTCTTTTTCTGAAGTAAAATAAAATAGAAAATAAAATAGT
The DNA here is from genome assembly GCF_023721935.1 of Panthera uncia. Classification (NCBI taxonomy): domain Eukaryota; kingdom Metazoa; phylum Chordata; class Mammalia; order Carnivora; family Felidae; genus Panthera; species Panthera uncia. The sequence goes on from NC_064807.1 coordinate 25,306,277, forward strand.
AAAATGTAGAGGAGAATGAATCACTGAAAATGGAAAAGAAATGGAAAACAACAAAACTTGGCAGATAACTAGATTGGAAACTGAATTGGTATTGCATTTTACAACCCTCATGACCACCTTTGTACTGAATAGTTTATGAGGGCTCCGAGAGATTCAGAGATATACCCATTGGCAGATAGCCACCAAGTCTTAGGACCACATCTCCAACCTATGTCTTTAGATTGAAAATTCTACCTAACATCCATGAATAGAATTAAAAGGAGAAGCATGGCCATCTGTGAAGCTTTGATTAAAGTAGGCAAAATGCTATTATTTCTTATACTTACTTAACACAGCTCATACTAGATGGCTTCCGTAATACTTGAGTAATAAAATATCAATTCCACAGGTTTACATTAAGGTCATTCTCACAAGGCAAACTGTGAGGAAGTGTAGAGAGTCATTGAGGAAAATGCAAGGTAATACATTTAGGGAGAAATGATTCTAACCCTGGTTATAAGACAAATTGCCCTGGCTTATCAAGACCAACTTAAGAAAAGGCTCCTGAAATCATTGTGAACCGTATTCTGACAATATCAGTCCTTACAGTGGGGCTGGACAATGGTTAGTAAGACACACGGGAAACCAATTTTTCTGATTAAAGGGGCAGCTGAGGAGATCCAGTGGATCTTGCCCAGTAAAAGTTGAGCTGAGTTTACGACATCTGATTTTTCTAAGAAAAGTTGGAAATTCCTGTTTTTATGTGAAAATATCCATGGTAGAGATAGCCAGTGCTTACCCCAAATCCCCGAGATCCCCTATACTTTCTAGCCTCCATTGCAGTTTGGTTAGAGCCACGTGACCAATTTTGTTCAGTGGTCTGTGAACAGAAATAAGTTTTAACCACAGTGACTATAAATGTCTGTCCTCCTTCCCCTCTTCTATTTCTCTCTCTCTCTCTCTCTCTCTCTCTCTCTACCTCTTTCAGAAAATGACCTGGTTGTACCTCAGAATCTTATTGTCCTCCAAGATATCCCAGGTGTCTTCACATTAGAAGTATAATACTTTTTTCCCTTCTGAAATCCAGATTGACCTTTAGAATATATGGCAAAGGCTAAGAATTGTGCCCCAACATCCATTCTTCCTTTCTTCTATAATTCTTTGGAAGGAGGTTTTAGTTATCCACACAAATGTTCAGAATAAAGGCTAATTTTCAAGCTGTCCTTATTACCATGCATGGCTCTGTGTCTAAGTTTTGGTCAATCAGGTGTGGCCATTTTGGGGGTGTTCCCTCTCTTGCCTTGTTCTTCTTCATCCTGCCAGTCAGAAGCAGACATGGAGAAGAACCATGGATGAGGACGAAGTGCTAGTATCTACCTGACCCTGTGGAGCTGCCACATCAGTGGTGGATTGCTTTTGTCTGGACTGAGAGAAATGAAACTTCTAATTTGTAGAAGCTACTCTCACCATGGGTCTTTGTCATAGCAGTCACAGCATAGGCTGGATAAGCCAGATATTCCAATGCTATGTCTACAGCTGTAACTCCTGTCGAAACTTTTAGGAAGTAGAGTTTCAAGAGTTCAGGACGTAGTATGACATAGCCATGACGGTTATGGATTTTCAAGTCACAAAGAAGCGACACAGAATCTCATGTGGCCGCTTCCTATCTCTAGGACCAAGATAATTAATATCTCTGAGTTTAGTTTCCTTTGCTTCAAATTTGAATAAGAATAAGACATCTTTGGGTTATTGTAAAAGCTAAGTGAGCCAATGTATGTAAAGTTCTTGGCACCCAATAAATATTCAATAAATAGCTGTTGCTGCCTTTCAAGAGTCAGAGACACGGTAGAAGTAGGTTGGCAGGAGAAAGGGTAAGAATGGTTTCATCAGCCTGCCTTACTTTGGCAACCTGGTGACCCGTGAGTGCCATGAGGTGGCCAGGGACTGCTAGGGGGATGGGAAGCAGCCAGTCAGTTCTGCGAACCCCCAGTCACACTCTGTGGCTCACCACTCTCCTCTGGATGGAAAACATCATCCCATGGCTGACAGACATCTGGACTTGCCATGCTCATTCATTGGACTTGATCATGCGTTCACTCTCTTGGCCTGAGTGGAGCACAGGCTCCTTTCCCTACCTTGGTCTGCAGGTGTGGATGGAGCAAGAAGGGCCTTCCCAAGAAAGATGTGCTGTAACCCCTCCAAGCTGAGTCAATGCTAACAAGCCTAACACTCTGCCGAGCGCCAGAGTCCACTGGAAACTTCGGAATCCAGCTGCACGTCCCAGATGTGCACATTGATGAGATGCCAAGCCGTCCCAAAGTGTAGCTCCAGGGCTTGATGGGCTAGTGCCAGGGCTTGGGCTGCCCTTCCAGGGAGCAAGCACTGGTGAAACAGGGCATGAATGCCCACCGTCAAAGGAAACCCTTCTCTTTACGGTTTCTTTTCTGACCAGTGACATACCTGCCTAGAGGACAGTGGAGCAACTGTCCTCTGGAATGGCTGGCCCACCTCGGGGTTGGTGAGGGCGGGCTAAGCTGGCCTTCACATGGACAGTCAGCAGGCACCTTGATGATAAGAACTGATATGATCTAGGAGGGGCTGTCCTTTCCTTATATTCCCTTGACAGCCACATTGCCTAAGTTTCTGGCCAGAGGAGACTTATGCCTTGTCTTTTGAGGTGCCAGCCGAAGAGGGTGAGAAACATGGGGAGAAAAATAAAATTGGTGAAGGAGAAAGTCACTTAAATGTACACTTGTCTGAAAGAGCATAGACGAATTGATTTGTTTTATGTTTGTTTCTTCTGTTCAGCACTTGATAAAGGACAGAGAGAGGGAATGAGCTTGGGTCCAGTGTCCTTCTGCCCCACCTCAGCAACTCCATCCAGACCCTCCTCCATCCCCCACAGGCAGCTTCCCCTGACCTCCCCATCTTTCTACAAAACTTCAGCCACATTCTTGCCTTAGCAAGGTGGAATCAGAATGTTGATTCACATAACAATACTCAGCCTCGGTGGTCAGGGTCAGTTATGACCACAGTGAACCCCAGGTTCTTGTGAGCTGGCCTTGGAATCTACCCTCTAACCACAACCCATTCTTTATTCTCACACAAACTGGTAAGTGACTTAGGAACATAGTCATGACACGTTTGAGGGTGTCTGCTCACGAAAGTAGGCAAATGTCTACAACAGTATGGGAAAACACAGATGTATGGTACATAGAAGCTCAAGTTGGGAGAAGGTGCTAACGTAAGGGACAGGTCAAAGTCCCTTTTAAGTTTATTTTTTACCCCAAATAGTTCCTCTTCTGTTAAGTAATGAAGGAGGAACTTAGAGGGTGGGGAGTGAGGGAAAGAGAAACAGCTCATAGAGGAGGGATTTTACCAGCCTGTTCCTTCGGGGGCACCACGGCCATGAGTCTTTCCCAGACTCTACCCATGCCCATAAAGCCAGAGGCTTTGCATTAGGGGAAAATGAAGCAGGTGACCAAGGTTATGCAACATCCTGTGCCTTGTCTGCAGAAGGGTATCTCGTTTCATGTGGTCTCTCAGTATGAAGGGATGAAATTCTAATTTTAAGAAAATAGTGACCTGTATTGTGTTTTTGATTAACAACCCCCCCCCCCATGCTTTTCTCCTAAGAAAAGCATAAGGAAAATAAAATCTTCAGAGGGAAGAACTTGAGAGTAACCATGGGCACAGAGTTCCATGGTGAGTTCCTGTTTGGGAAAAGCACAGAGTATATTTGGGCTGAGTTCATGACACTTGGCCATCCATTTATGCCCAAAGTAGCTCTTTTCCTGAAGTCTCCATTGCATGTGGGCAGACACACTCACACTTGCCCCATTTCCCAATGCTCTTTTTGGATAATGTCAAGGGCTTAGTGGAATCTCAGGGTGAGCTCTTAATGCACAGGTTTTGTGTAAGTAAATGTTCAAATGAGCAGAGGTTCTTACCAAGCCTTCTGCAAACACAGACAACTTTGGTAGAAGCTGGGGGGTAAGGAAAGGTTAGGAAGGAGCCCCGGACACCCTGAAGAGTGAAGGGCTCCTTAATGAGGTAGTCATTTTGTTTATTCCTGACTCTTCCCCTCTAAATTTCCAACCTCACCTTTACCTGCTTGAGCAGTATTTGGCTGCATAGAGCTCATACCGTGCCTCATTCCTATAATTTCCAACAACTTCTCAGTCCCACTGTTCCTAAATATGTAAGTTGTGTCCCCAAGATCATGGGCTGCTTGTAATGGTGTGAGAGGAGGGAGAGAGGCTGGCTCATTAGAGTGATCAATAAAGCACAGCATGTACTTTCTTTTAAACTGTTCTGGTATGTTCCATTTCTGGAGTCAGTGAAGGATTGGACTGAATGCATATGTTTCCAGCAAACACATTCAGGGGCGTGTCATACTATGTGTCCATTTGAAAATGTCCCTCCTGAGGTTTAAATAATTAGAAATTAAGATTTACCATTGACGTGCTGTTGATGGCTGAGTTATCTGCCGAGAGCAATACAAGAAAGCAGAGATAAAGACAGACCATTGTCTTGAGCTGTTACTCTGTGAAAGGTGATCTCGATTTGGACAGGAGTCAACCTGCAAATGCTAGAGCTATCAGCCCCCGAGGGCTTTTCCAATAAGTGGGTCTACTTTTCAAAGCCAAGTTTCAAAGTAAATGCAAGTTCTCCCCAGGCTCTGGATGCCCCTCACAAATAGGGAAGTGGACACTACAGAAATGCAAGAGAGAGGTGGTCCAGTGCTTGCTGTCCTAAATATAGTCTTCATGCCTGTCAGATAATCAGAAGGACATTTCAAAGACAAGGACATTATGGGGTCATGGAACAACAATCCAAGACAGAATTGAAGTCTTAGACTAAACTGATCTTGGATTTTTAAAAAATGTGTATTTATTTATTTTGGGGAGAGAGGGAGGGAGAGAGAGAAAGCCCACACATGTGAACAGGGGAGGGGCAGAGAGGGAGAGAGAATTCTTTGCAGGCTCTGCACTGTCAGCAAAGAGCTGGACGCAGGGCTCGAACTCATGAACCGTGAGATCATGACCTGAGCCGAGATCAAGAGTCAGATGCTTAATCGACTGAGCCACCCTGGCACCCCAGACCGAACTGATTTTGAACCCTAATGTTTCCACTTATAAATGGCATGGCTTTCCTGTCTCCTGTTCCTCATCTGTAAAGTGAGCCTAATAACACACACCTTAAATATATTATGGGGAATAAATGAGCTTTTGTAATGTACATAATACAGTAACTGTCAAGACCTGGTGCTCAGTGCATTTAGTTCTTTGCCTGCTCTTGCCCCCCCCCCACCCTGTTCCATTAACCATGGGCCACTTAGTGCCCAGTTATAGGTAGTCTCAGTGACAACCTGTCACCTCTTGTTACAAAGACACTGTGTGATGGGATACGGGAATTTTTTAAAAGTAGATTCAGCCCTAATCTTTAAAAGCTTGTAATTTTTTATAAGGAGAGGAAGTGCGTGCACTGACATACATGGATACAAACACAATTGGGCAGTTAGTGTTATCAAAAGCTCAATTGGGTCCCAATCCTTTGGATATTTAGGCAGAGGCTGGCAGGCAGGGGTATAAACTGGGTAAATTTCATCTATAATGGAAGTCAAAATGTTTACCCCCACACACACAAATACATCTATGCAACTGCCACCTATAAAACCTGATGCCTGGGAAAACAGAGTTTACTTTTCATGTAAAAGAATCTGCAATCGGTTTTGGCACACTTAGAAAGAGAGAAGAGGTCAATTCAAGTACCTCAGCACATAAATGATGGTGTGTAAATGAAGCACAGAAATGGCTCACTTAGGGTTTTGTTTTTGTTGTTATTGTATGTGGTGGCTCCCCTAAAATGAGGGACAGTCATGCATGGGCAATGAGGGAGTACTGAAACATGACTCAATTTAAGAGAATGCAAGAACCTCTCTCTCTCTCTCTCTCTCTCTCTCTCACATGTACACATGCACACAAACATACACGCTTTTGCTCTGGAATTGTCCTAAATTAATTTGAACCACTGTAAACATCATTGCATTGGTCCGTTTGAACATGAACTTGCTCCTGCTTGGGTCTGTCTGTCCCAGAACTGAGAAAGAGCAAAGCCTTCTCAGTGTGAGTTTCTTCTCAGTGAATTGTGGTGAGTAGAAACTCAGTTCGGCTGGAACAAAAGTTAACTCTGGAAGCAACTGAAGTTGCATGAAGACTTGTGATTCCAGGGGCGTCTGGGTTGCTCAGTTGGTTAAATATCTGACTCTTGATATCAGTTCACATGATGATCTCATGGTGGTAGGATTGAGTCCCGCATCAGACTCTGCACTGAGCGTGGAGCCTGCTTGGGATTCTCTCTCTCCCTTTCTCTATACCCACCCCCCTGCTCTCTCTCTCAAAATAAATAAAAAATAAACTAAAAATAAAAATACTTGTAATTCCAATGTCTACCCTCCTCAAATAAGTTCCTGGTTTTGTAACTTACAACCCCAAAAGGAGAGCTTAGCTACCAGTTGGGATTATTTAAGTGTTGACATGAAACTCAAGGAGAGGAAAGGCAAACGTTAAAGTTTTGTTGTTGGCTATGTTCAGAGTCTCATGATATTATCTGGGAGAATAAAAATTATTGCTATAAGTTATGTCTCTCTATATTTTATGTTTTGTTCTTATTATTTTGGGGTTTTGTCTTAAAATTTCAAATTAAATAAATAACATTATTTAACAATACATATTTGTTTTAGAATATTTGAAAAAAAATACAGAAATGAACAAATAGCTAGGCTGGGAAAACCATAAGTTAACTGCGCAAAGGAAATGACAGTCGACATTTTGCATATTTCCACCCAGTGGTCTTGCTCTACATGGTTTTCTGTAATTAAGATCATACTTCACATTTACTTTTAGATGCTGCTCTTTACACTTAGTAGATGGCATAAGCATTTTTCCAGGATATTAAAACTTTGTTACATATTTTAGATCACAAAAGACTCCTGGTTAGACTAAAGGGGTAACCCTAGAAGGGGTAAAATGACCTATCATGGTTGCAATAGCAAGGATTGGTACAGAAAGCTTTAGGTGAATCTCTAGACAGGTCCAGGGGCCCAGCTACAATCATGGGAGCTTAAGAAGACTGTTGGCCCAAGCTGTCATTCCTCAGAAGGAGAGGTAGATGGTTTTAGTTGGAAAAACAAAAAACAAAAAAGAGAAAACAAAAAAAAATACCTCACTGGAGCTCATAAAACTGGGATTTTACAACCAGCTTCTGCAAGATGAATGACTTAAAATGATAAGATACAAGTTCAACTTCTGTAGTTTACAGACAAAGTGAAACAAGCCATACATGATAAACTGACTCACACAAGCCCCACAGAATGAAAATCTGTGAGGACCCAAAGTGTGGAAGACATTGACTCTAACCTTTCCTCTGCCTGTCCCTGCTTTTCTTCCACTTGGTCACAACCCACAGCAGAACAGAAGAGGTGCCCACACTTACACCGGTCTTGTACAGGTGGAGAGGCTCAGGTGGTTAACAGGTGTGAGAACTCCGTGTAATCTGTAAATGGCCAAAAAAGAGTAAGGCTTTCTTGATGATGGTGGCATTGATGATCGCTTCCTACCTACTGAGAATAGGGACAGGTGCAACCATATTTGCCTCCTTTATGGATTCATTCAACAATTTTATTGAAGATGCCAGGCACTGATACTGCAGTGATCAAATAGATAAAACATTTAAGGAGTTTACATTCTAGGAGACATGAACAATAAAGAAGCAATTCTAGGAGCAACGGACAATAAAGAAGTTATAGAGTATGATCATTAGGTGAGTGACAAGGAGGAAAAAATAGGCAAGAATAAGATGTATAATGTCCCGAGAGTGAGGCCAAATGTTAGACGGTGTGGCCAGGAAAAGAAGCTGTGTGTATAGCTGAAGGAAGAGCTTTCTGGGCAGAGGGAACAAAGGCCTGAAAGTAGGAATGTGCCTGGGGTCATGAGGAGCAGGGAGGAGGCCAGTGTGGGTGGAGTGCAGCGAGGTGAACCAAGTCGCGATGAGGATCTGGATCACGTGGTGTCATGAAGGTTATCGCCAAGGAAAGAGTTTTCAACAGCATCTCTCTGGCTCTGCAGAGAACTGACTCAAGGCAAGTGAGGGTGTGAGCGGGAAAGGGTTAATTCAGCAGGCCTAGATTATTCAAACCCTTCTCATTCAACAACAGCAACAAAGCCTGGCTGGGGAGAGGCTTCTGGGAGATAGTCTCTGAGCCCTTGGAGCACTCTGTGTGATAAGAGTGTTGTTGCCCACAGGCCTTGGACCAGGTAAGAGGGCTGGAGTCTGAGTCGGTGGGGTGAGTCGTGCAGATGTTCCATGCCTACATGACTGACCCCCAATAGGCTTGGACACCGAGCCTTCCCTGTGTGAAATCCTTCACACGTGTTGTCACACATCATTGCCAACACATTAAGTGTGTCCTCTGCAAGTCCACTGGGAGGACACACCTGTGCCTGGTTTCTCCTGGACTCTGTCCCATTGCCTCTTGCCTGTGCTGATTTCCATTTGCATGCCCTTGCTGTAATAAGCCATAGTATGAAAACAACAGCTTTTCCAAGTCCTGTGAGTCCTTCTAGCAAATCACTGAGCCTGAGAGTGGTCTTGGGGCCCCCAATACATGGTGGAAGCCGTTGAGACCAGGTGAGTTGAGCCTCTAATCTATGTGAAAGGTGATAGTGGCTTGCCCATCACGATTTTGTCTCAGCAATACCCTGGGGATTTCTGTTGAAACTTTTGAAGCTCATTGGCAGGAGAAGGATACCTTTCATCAATGGCAATTGACATAATCCAGGCTGTCTTTATTAAATGGCTAATTCTGGTCTGATCTGTCAGTGAATCCTTTCTGCTCTTCCCCCAGGGAAGAAGGTCTTAGGAAACTTGGTTAGTCTAAGATGCCAAGAAAAAATACAAAGATTTCTCATTTCTCTGTTGTTGTGAGCCAGCAGGTCTGCATCCATCAGCAGATACAGTTGTAATCTGAAGACCTCAGAAACAGGGAAAAGCCTGAGTCCCTCCTAACCATCTCTGACTTCCATCTCCCCAATATTGCCATAACATTGTCATTATCCCAAATGAGTGGACAAGACACTGACCTTGGGAGGATCAGTATAGGAAATGGGAGAACATGAGGAAAAAGATTCTCAAGCTTCCACTTGAGTGGAACAAGGGGAACATTTCTACATTCTAGCTCATTTCATTTATTATATTTCTCTCCTAGAATATTAACAACAAGGGGGTATATGAATGACTAGTGTCGATGGGTATTTGAGATAAAACAAAGAATATCTGTAGATGAAGCCCAAGCCTTTCTGCAGAGTGAATGTTCTGTAACAATACCTGTAGAGGAAGGTAGCATATGCTCCACACAGACATGAAGCTTTGGCGAACTGAAGGTTTTTCTCTAAGGAGTTCAGTGTATGTTTGGAGGACAGAAGACAGGATCTAAGCTTCCTAGGTTATTAGACTGCCTAGATTATGTTCCCTGTCTACTGAAAAGGCAAAGAAGTGGAACTAGAAGACAGAGGGAACTCACTCTTGTGTATGTAGGGAAAGGCATAGACCAAAAAATCAGCCAGACCTTAGATCAAATCCCATCTCTACCATTTACCTTGACCTTGGGTAAGTTACCTACCATCCTCAAGCCTCTGGAACTCCCATTCTTCCCTCATTAAGTGTGGATTATGTTACCTGTCTCCAAGCATCAGTATAGGAAGTTTAAATAATATGTGTTTGGCACCAACCCCACAACAGGAGCTGGTGAATGTTCACTTCCTATTTCTAGATATTCCATGTACTAATAAACAGTATCAATGCAATTTGAAGGAGAAAAAAAAACAAGGGACTTGCCCTGGCCAGTGGGAGAGTACCTCTTTCAACTACTCCTTTTATGCTTGCAGAATTTGATGAAGGAGGGTCTCCTGCTGAGAAAAACCATAATTTCATAGTTTCTGTTCATACTTCTAGCTGAATTTTTTGTTAATGGTACACATAGTATGGCCACGTAGAAGTTTATGGGTGGCCCTTGATTGACAATGGCCATGCTATACCAGTTGTTGAAGATTTTAATATTCTCCCTGGTTTTGTACCAATAAAATGTGGATACCTGGTTGCAGTAGATCATTCTTTGCTTTTAAGAACACCTCAGCAAGTTCTTGGCTATGTAGAGGTAGCTTTGTAAATTAATGTGGGGGAGAAAGTAAGAGCTGGAATGGCACATACGACATTTATGTTTTGGAGATAGGAAGCATGGAGGAAGAGTGGCTATTGAAAGAGAAAGAGGCTCCAAAAGGTCAAACTAAGATGGCACCCAAGAGAGCCTGGCTACTGATAAATTGCCTGGGATAAGGAATGGCGGAAAGAATCTTTGGAGAGTGATGTCTAATATCTAAGATGAAGTTGCCTACAGTAATCTCCTTTTGTTGTTTTAAACATTCTGTAAAGTTCACTGTACACAAAAGACTTAGTAGTGCTTTGAAGGAAGAAAGATTTTGCAGTAATTTCCAGTGTGGGGTGAAGAAAACCAACAAGACAAGACGTAAATCCATAATACCAAACTGGATGCTCTGTGGACTTACCAGAAGACCAAGAGCATCCCTGAAGTCTCCTGGGATGTTGGGAGAAGTAGCCCATGGAGGGTAGGATGGGGATTTGCATTCTCTTCTTGGATCATACCAAGATAAAGGGCAACCCCAGAAGGTTGAGACATTTGCATGGTGAATTCTGGGGTCTTTTGAAGAGAGTATTTTGTTTTCACAAGTGCACTTAGTAAAAATAATAAAAGTCACTTACAGGGGTGTGCAAGTGGTTCAGTCAGTTAAGCATCAACTCTTGATTTCAGCTCAGGTCATGATCTCATGGTTCATGGGTTCGAATCCCACATCAGACTCTGTGCTGACAATGTGGAACCTGCTTAGGATTCTCTCTTTCTCTCTCTCTCTCTCTCTCTCTCTCTCTCTCTCTTCCTCCCCAACTTGTGCTCTTTATCAAAATAAATAAACTTAAAATTTTTTAAAAGTCAGTTACAAATTCTCTTTATTATTATTATTATTTGACAGAGAGAGAGAGCACGAGTTGGGGAGAGGGGCAGGGGGGCAGAGAGAGTCCCAAGTAGACTCCACACTCAGCACAGAGCCCAACGCGAGGCTGGATCCCATGACCCTGCAATCATGACCTGAGTCAAAATCAAGAGTCAGATGCTCAACCTACTGAGCCACCCAGGTGCCCCTACAACTGTTCTTTATTTGTATCTGCCTGTGTGAATGAATGAGCTATATTTGCTCCCAGCTCTCAAGGGTATATCGTGACAACCCAGGGGCTTTAGAGGGCAGAAGGCAGCCTTGGGGTCCCCTTTGGGGGCTCTGAGACCTGACATAAGGAGAGCATCTGTTTAGTGCACAAAGGCCAGGTCTTCCCTGCTTATTTATGAATAGCTTGATAAGAGGCTTAAAAAGCGGTGACTGCTGAGTCCATTAGCAGAGTCTGCAGACTCTTGAAATTTTTCCACGCCCACACCACTGAATTCTATTTCTGGATTTGCCTTCAACTCCAAGGAAAAATGTTCAACCCACGTGTTCATGTCCTGCCCCTGAGTTTCCCATGCCAGATTCCAGAAAAGTGTTTCAGGTAGAAATATCAGCTAACTAGGGGGACAGCATGCACACGCAAAAGGTAAGGTGTTGTGAGTGGTTTTAGAACAAGTAAGAGAGGCATTTCAAAGAACTTCCAGAGCTGACGCTGAGGCAGAATAGTCTTTTGCCAATCCCATGTCTGGCAGCTGGGACCCAGTTTGTAGGTACTTTGTCTCTGAGGGCTCAATAAAATATATGCTGCTCAGATGAAGAAAGACATGTGCTCATTAAGGGTAAAATATGAGAAGATTCTTTATTTCATGAATCCCTGTCTAAAACTTCACTGGCACATATATGAGACATAGGTGTCAGGAATAGTTTTGAATCCTTCTTTGGCTCATGATCATCACGAACATACAAATTTCTGTGAAGGAAGTGCCATATTTTGCTCAAACGCCATATTCTTCTATTCCAGGAAAAAAAAAAGAAATTTTAAGGGATATAAACCAAGCAGCAGTTTCTATTTGGGCCTCTTTGGCAAGGAAATAAAGGATCTGGGTAATACAGTCCCTTGCTTGGAGTAGAGCAGAGGAAAGATTCCTTAATAAAACGTATGTACTACTAACTCCTGCCTGGAAACAAAGAATGATATAAACAAGCCATGGCTTGCAGTTTCAAAATCCAGTAAATTATATTTATGGTTGTGCATTTGTCAAGATAAGTAGCTAATGGTAATCCAATAAGCAGATAAGGGTAATAAAATGCACTGAGGCACTGATGCAGGGCAGAAGTCAGACTCAGTGGTGGGGACACCCTTTCCCACTGGCGGTCCTGAAAGACCTTGTCAAATGTCTTCACATGGGGATGATGGCCGGGCCAGGGGCGGAGAGTGGGAAAGAAAGGTCACTTCTGTTTCTGGCCCTTCAGTAACGACAGAGCACTTACCGTCTACTGGTGTGATCATGGTCGAAGTGCTAGAAGAAGAAATCTGCAGCAGCGTAGAGAAGAGAAATATTTCTTCCTTGGAGAGCTTTTCAGAAAAGAAAAAGTAGGGCACGAACCAGCATTCTTTGAGAGAATACTGTACCTAGGCAGTAGAATTAGCACTAAACACATTTTCAGACTCTAGACTGAAATAGAAACCCTAGCAATTGTCAAGCTCCTAAAATGTGCCCAGGACTGGTTCTAACAGACTCCTTTAGATCTACATCTGTTGTGTTGTGGCTGAGTATACGGGAATGTCTATTTCTGTATTTCTGTGTGCAGCTCCAAACTCTCTTCTTGAGGTGTTCTGTTTCCAGGTAACCTCCTAATCTTTCTATGCCAGCGTTTTGTGGTTGTAGCAAGATGGAGGGGATAGTCACCATGAGAGCAACTCTCAGTAATCCAGTATCTTAGTCACTGGAAACATATGAATGGACAATCCTGCATAGGTAATAAAGAGCATTGCATCAAGTGCAGTCTGATCTTTCGATTTATGCTGGGCCCACGGGTAAGGGACAAACATGTTCCCGCCTTTCTATCTGGGCCTCAGGCTCAAACATGCTATTCCATTTGGGAAAGCATTGCTGTCCTTCTGGCCTGAATGAGCTGCTTTCACAGCAAGGCCAAGGCGCAGTCCCTTCTTGGGCCCCTGTCTCCCATCTGTGCATGAGGGCTCGGAGCCTCAGTCTCCCATGGACCCAACACACGCAGCTCAAAGGAAGGGAGCAGAGGGGAGGACACTTTCACAACAACTACCCAAAGAGAGCAAAGAGATTCTCTAGTGTCTCAATTTCTTCTTGCATGGACTGCGTTATTCTTCCAGAAAATTCTAAAAATATGCAGACTAGACATTTAGGTTCGTTGTCAGAGACCACTCAGGGCAAGGAGAAAGTGCTTCGTGTTTGCTATCAAACCCGACGGGGTTCGAGTTTGTGCTCAGTCACTGCGACCTTGCACAAGTTGCTGAAATTTTTTGAGCTTCAGATTTATCATCTGTGAAAGAGAGAAAATGAAACTTTCAGGGCAGCGTGGTTGTAATGGTTAAAAGTCAGTTGTGGCAAACACTTGGCATATAGAACATGCTCATTTAACAGGTGCTCCTCTGTACCCAGACTGCAGATGATAGAAGTTGTTAACAATTATCCTGTGCCAAAAGTTCTCCTGAAATGTTTACCTAAGGCCCAGTTTGCTTGACTTTATCATAAGTAATAGCTCATAAATATAAAAAATTAGTTCACAAAGTGTTTTCACATTTATTATCCCATATCATTTTCACAACCGTCACAAAGTTTGGTTTTATGATTATCTTTACTTTACAGATGAGGAAACAGACTAAATTACCTGTGGCCGCAAAGTAAGCACATTGGTCAATACGGTGAATCCACGATGCCAGGTTGACTGCTTTGTTAATTACGGGAGCAGAGGTCAAATTCATGCACACCCTCACTCTTTACTTAAACTAACACTTATTGTACTCCTACAGGCTCTGGACTAGGGGCTGAGAATACAGCTGTAACAAAAAGTCCCAGGCCCAGCATCCAAGGGCTTCATCTTCCTTCAGGGAACACAGGCATTAAACAATTACACTGGAAAATAAACAATATTATTTTACAAAATGGGCAAAGATCGTCAACATGAGATGTCATTAGGGAATTGCAAGTTAAAATAAGATACCACTATACACCTATTAGATTTGCCAAGACCTGGGGTGCCTGGGTGGCTCAGCTGGTTAAGCGTCCTGCTTAGGGCTCAGGTCCTGATCTCATGGTTCGTGGGTTCGAGCCTCATGTCGGCTCTGTGCTGACAGCTCAGAGCCTGCAGCCTGCTTCAGATTCTGTCTCCAGCTCTCTCTGCCCCTCCCCAGCTTGTGCTCTGTCTGTCTTCAAAATAAATAAACATTAAGAACAATTTTTTTTTTTAGAATCCAAAACACTGAAAGCACCAAATTCTGGCAAGAATGTGAAGCAACAGGAACTCTCTGAAGCTGGTGGAAGGTAAAATGGTACAGCCGCTTTGGAAGATAATTTGGTGGTTTCTTACAAAAATATACATATTCTTACCATATGCTCAAATGATCGTGTTCCTTTGTGTTTATTCAAATAAACTGAAAACTTCTATCCACACAAAAATCTGCATGAAGATGTTTAGAACATTATTTATTCGTAATTGCCCAAACCCGGAAGCAGCCAAGATGCCCTTCATTAGATAAACGGATAAATAAACTGTTACACCCATCCAAAGGACTATTATTTAACAATAAAAAGGAATGAGCTCTTAAGCCATGAAAAGATGTGAAGGAAATTTAAATGCATATTACAAAGTCAAAGAAGCCAATTTGAAAAGCCTACATAGTGTATTATTTCAATCCTGTGACATTTAGGAAAAGGCAAAACTATAAAGACAGTAAAAACATCAGTGGTTTCCAGCAATTTTTTTTGGTGGGGAGGGAGGGCTGAATAGGTGGGGCATGGAGGAATTTTAGGGGGGTGAAACTACTCTGTGTGATACTGTAACGGCCATTTTACATTTGTCAAAATCCATAGAATGTACCACACTCAGAATGGATCCTCATGTAAACTTGGACTTGGGGGTGGGTTGGGGGGAGCGATGTGCTAACATAGGTTCATCGATTATAACAAACGTGTCACTTCAGGGTGGGATGTGATAGTGGGGGAGGTTGTGCATGTGTAGGAACAGCAGGTATACAGAAATTCTCTATGTCTTCTGTTCAGTTTTTCTGTGAACTTGAAATTGCTTTAAAAAAATAACTTTTTTTTTTTTTTAAAGGAAAGCTACACTGATTGTGGAAAATGCAACGAAGGAGGTTATGCAGGGAACTTAACAGTCTAGCACAGTCTGGCAGAGTCAGGAGAGCAGTTCGTAGTAAATGACCTTTGAGCTGAAAGCTGAAGCACAAATGGGATAAATATCAATTGCACTAAATGCCATAGCTTGACAAACCGACGTAATCATATGTGCAACACAAACCTGATGAGGACGATAAACAAAATCCACTTAAGACCGCCATCGTAGGGGGCAAAATAATGCTTGTAATGATAAGTTCACTCGTGTGAAGTGTGCCTCAGATCTGGAAAAAGAAAGCATAGGAAGGGGCCAGATATTGTCATGGTAACAGAAACACAAAGAACCCAGGCTAAAGGGTTTCTACTAAGCAAGAACAGCCAGCATTCAGTGAGTATTCCTTCCATGGAAGTTGACATCTGTTATTCATTTGTTGATTCTAGGTTTGAAGAAAAGCAGTGCAATTGGAAATACTTCTATGTTCTGGGGAAACATTGAGTTGGAAGACCTCTTAGTGCTCTTTCAATATTGGTCCATTCCTTTTAACATTTAGTACAAACTTGCTCTCTCCATTTCAAGAATGGATGAGAGACTTTGGACAATACCTAGGTTCAATAATTTCAAAGTTAAGGCAGGTCAAAGTCAGTGTCTTGCCTAAACAAGGAGAAAGGAGCTCTCTGATCATGGAAAGGCCATGGGAAGAAATGCAAGAAAGCATGTATTAACAGGAAGGTGGAGAGGGGCAGGATATTCGGTAGATAATTGCCACCGTCTTGCCAGTTTTAGAGAAGAAATGACAAGAAAAAGAACACCCATATAACTACCAATATACTCATATAGCATATTTTATGCAAGAATTTAAAGCAAAGGTTTAAAGCAAGAATATTCATATCAGACAAACATGGATTGAAGTGCTGGTTCTACCATTGACTAGCTGTAAGACATAACTCAAGTTTCTGAGTCTCTCTACAACCCACAGTCTCATCTATAAGATGGGAACATTATCAGAAGCTCTCTCGTGGATTTTTTGGAAGAATTGAGTACATTTGTGTATACAGTTATGATCACAGTGTTTAATGCCCAATAACCACTCGGGAAATATTCATTGTATTATTGTTTTTTAATGGGTTAAGCAACTCCCCCAGCATAACGTATTTGCTACACAGCATTCCTGTTAACCTTTAATTTCCACTGGACTGCAAAAGTTTAAGAAAGTGCTAGAAGAAAGTAAGAAGCCCTTGGTGAGTTGTCAGCTGACAGAACAAGGGCAAACATCAGACGGTGGTTTCCTGTCCCTGAGGAGTTCCGTTTGGCCTCTAGATGGTCCCAGGATCCACATTACCCTATAACGCAGACATGTGCTGATGCCTGTGTTCCCCTGTTTATTATCGTGTTGCCGCCCAAGGGGTGACTGGCACTGAGAAGCATCGGAAGAGCCTGCCAGTGCACCTGCCCTCCTCACCCGGTTTCATATGCCTGCCTGAGTCGCCATCAGTCCCCTTTGAGAAAACTCAGCTCCAGCTGTGGTCTCCATTGCTGCCATATCTGAGGATACTTTGCTTTGTGTTCATAAAAGACCCAACAAAATCTCACCAGTTCTTCTTTGTAGGAGCTGAGCCAAGTTACTTATGTGATCTGACCTTCAGATGCCTCATCTCTACCGACAGCACTGGGGATGTGGTCCCAGCCACGGCCCAGGCAAGAATCAGGTGGGCCTTTCGAGCTGGGTGATGGTACAACTGAATTAAGGGATTATTTATGGGGTGCAGGTAGGGTTTGGGGAAACCAGCAAGGGTGGTACGGAGACTGCATGAGCAGTCTTAGATCCGAAGGGCTGGGAGAGAAATGGTTATGAGAACCCAGAGGGGTAACTTTGCAGCCAGAGACATCTGACAAGTGCTGTGGCCTTTGGTTGAGAGTTGCAGCCAACCCTTGGCAAGCTCACAGGAATGGACCAGAAGAGTAACTGCTTTTCTCCTGCTTCCTTTCTGCCAGTACTAAACTATTGGTCACACTCAAGTGGAAGTCCCAGAACAGGGAGCCCGTTGATGCATTTAATGCAGACCAGCTTCCTGGGGGCCCAGAACTAGGTAAGAGCGGGTCTGGGTTGGGAGGTGGGAGCTGAAGCAGAAGAAACCCAACAAACGTCAGTCTAAGCATGGAACAAGTCAGCCTGTAAAGTCCGTGTCACTGCCCGGCACATGGAGGGAGAGCAGTGAACCTCCATGTCCCAGATCGCCCCAGCCCCCAGCACTCACAGAGAAACCCATGACTCTGCCCTAGTGTCTGCCCTATGCTCAGTAGAGATCTCAACATACACACTCACACACGCACATAATGTTCACTGCAACTCAAGCTAACTCAAGCTTTCTATTTTCATGTTGTTTTTTTTTTTAATATAATTCATTGTCAGGTTGGTTAACATACAGCGTGCAAAGTATGCTCTTGGTTTTTGGGGTAGATTCCTGTGGTTCATCACTTACATACAACACCCAGTGCTCATCCCAACAAGTACCCTCCTCAATGCCCATCACCCATTTTCCTCTGTCCCCCACCCCACTATTTTTGTGTTTTTAAATTTTAGGGTTTGGCTTAAAGTGTTTATTCACTGCACTGCCCATTCTTTTTTTTTTTTTTTTTTTAATGTTTATTTATTTTTGAGAGAGACAGAGACAGAATGTGAGTGGGTTAGGGGCAGAGAGAGAGGGAGTCACAGAAGCAGAAGCGGATTCCAGGCTCTGGGATGTCAGCACATAGCCCGATGCAGGGCTCGAACTCACGAGCTGTGAGATCATGACCTGAGCCGAAGTCGGACGCTCAACGGACTGAGCCACCGAGGCACCCTGATGCACTGCCCGTTCTTTAGTGGTGTTTTTAGCAACTAAACTTCAGCAAAACTGTCCTTGCGAAGTTTACCAGCCTCATGGGATACAGTCTCAGCAAATCAGTGGTTAATTTCTAATGATGTTGCCGGCTCAGAGGGGTGCGTGTATCAGCACAAACTTTTGCCAATTACCAAAATGGTGAAATATCCTTATACTAAAAAGAAGGGAAGACTCAGGGCATAGTCTCCAAAAGGATTTGAGCACCCCATACAATGTAGCAAATGTCCAGAGGGTATCGAGAGCTCAATTTTCAGAAAGAGGGCTTTCTTAGTTTATAAGCAGGAAGGCATTTATTTGTTAGCCGGCCAGCAACAAACCTCCCCTCTCTGGTCAGCCAGCTTCATTAAATTAGTTTTAAAGACAACCAATAAAAGGTGCTAGTCATTCTACTTAACTATGTGGCTAACCATCTATTATTAATCAGAGCACATACATCTGGAAGAGTAAATGGGGTCTCAGAGATCTGAGCTCGATAAGCCCCATAATGCAATAACCCGTGTGCCTGGTATCATGTGATAAATGTAGTGATTGATCGGAATTGCACACGAGAGATGGATGTTCTCTCTTCTCAATCCTCTTTCCCTCCTCCCTAATGAAAATGTTAAATGGAAATATATCTTTATACAAGAAGTAAACAAGCAAATAAATCTCTGTTTTTCAATGTTTATTTGCAAGAGGTTAGACTCTGGTGGCCTATAAAAATCAAGAGAAGAAAGCTCGGTGAGCATTTCTGTTGCGTCATTTTTCGGTCAGATTTTCTTTAATGGGGGGAGATTCCTGGTAAGGTGAAGTCCTACAATTAGATTTACATAATCTTTACAGTTATGTTCTGATGTGATTGGAAACTTCTGGGCCATGACGTGTTTTGGTCCAGAGCATCTTTCAAAAACAATTTTTTTTTTTAGCATTTATTTATTTTTGAGAGAGACAGAGTGCAAGCAGGGGAGGGGCAGAGAAACTGAGACACAGAATCCGAATCAGGCTCCAGGCTCTGAGCTGTCAGCACAGAACATGACGCGGGGCTCAAACTCACAGACTGTGAGATCATGACCTGAGCCGAAGTCGGACACTTTACGGACAGAGCCACCCTGGTGCCCCACGGTCCAGACCATCTTTCAGAATGCAGGTAAAAAGGGAAAGTTCCGGTCTCCCAGTTAGCCAAATACCTGCACATCCCACGATGAGACATTCTGCAAGCCGGAGTAAACTTGCAGGGTGTGTGATTTGGGCATATCCCAAAGGGAGATAACTGCCTTATTTTTATATCTGCTCCATAGTGAAACATAAAAGTCACAGCTTTTCTTGTATGATCTCTCGGTCACTTGATCCAGGGACCTCCACTTGCTTTAGCAACACTAGCCTGCTAATCCCAACAACGGCCTGAGGAGGTTGGCAGGCTCCCGTTCATGTCACTGCAGGTGAATTCTCAGATAACTGCAGATTTAGTCACCGCTTCAGAGCCAGAGAGAGTGAGTTCTTCTCTGCCCATCTCCCATCAATGGGTGTCAAGGTATTACCACTGGGGCATTGCTAATGCTTCTGATGGGCATTTGAGGCCTGCACAAAAGGGAGGGCTGAATGTCCAGTTGTCTCTGATCCCTGAGGAAGAAGAGTGGGTTGGAATAGGGACGGACTGTTCATGTGGCCCATTAGACCAGTGGTTCACAGCCTTGGATGCACATTGACATCAATGGGGGAGCTTCAGGATGTGCGTCTCACCTTCAAGAATTCTGATTTAATTGGCCTGGGGCATGGCCTGGGCCTAGAGAGTTTTTAGAGCACAAGAGGTGATTCTAATATAGAGCCAAGGTTGAGAACCATTTACTAAAGTTAGAAGTCCCACCAAGAACCACTCTTTTCAGGCATTTTTGCTTTGGGAAGACCCAGTTTTGCTAGTGAACAGCAGACTTTAGTCTGATGGAATTTTAAAGAAGTGATTTGATCCAACCTTTACGGTGGTCTCATTCATGCCTGACAACTATGTGCCTTGTGCTAGTTTTTTGTCAGACTGTGGGCAGTGGCTTATTGGTAGATGATGAAGTCGATTTAGATGGTTGCAATCGGCACTTATTTAAAAAAAAAATGGAATTGAAAATATCAGTTTATCCCACATAATAAGAGTATTATTTTGTAGTGTGTGTGGGTGTGTGTGTGTAGAATGTTTATCTTAATGCAGATCGTGATCAAAATAAATATATACAATTATGACAATAATGCTTATATTACCTCAAATGTGGTGTATCTCTTCTGTTTTACATGGTTTCATAACTTGCTCAAGTTCATCTTAATATACTAAGTGGCAACTCAGAGCTCAAGTCCACAGCCTAACTGCAAGCCCCGAGCTCCCTCTGTTACACAGGATGCCTTTCTATCATTCAACATCCAGAAGCACACCAATGGTATTGGCCTATCTTCAATTCTCCTCTTGCCTAGAAGCACAAACAGGAAAGAGCCAAGCTAACCCCGTAGAATGAAAACAAACCAAAGAGCTCAAGGCCTTTTCCTTGAAACTTCTACCAACCGAAGGAGGCTCACCTGCTTCCATCCCAGGGCTTCACCACCTTGGACCAGAATGTTCTTTCTACACAACCTGGCACCTCTTCCACCTGGCAACAGACTTGAAGAGCACTTATAGTGCCCCACAGCCTGTGATGGCCCCATATGTTCTTGCAAATAGTACCTGGGATATATAGAGTCAAGGTGAACAGATTCACAAGATACTAAAATGGGAATAGCCCATTCCTTCTGAAGAAGCACAAGCTCCCCTAAAACAGATTCAAACCCAACGGGTTGTGGGCTCTGAGTTGTACCAAGCAGTGCTGAGAGTTTTGTATACTTTAAACTGAAGTATGATCTACATATCAAATAGGGCATCAACCATAAGGGCACAGTACAGGGAGCCTTCACAAACTGGATGCCCCACGTAACTGTCACCCACACCAAGAAGGAATGTGGTACCAACACTCTTCACATTCTCCTTTCTTGTCACTGTCCCCAAAAGACTAACCACTGCCCTGACTTCTGACCACAATTTTTTGCCTATTTTAAATGTTTTAAATGTTCATTTGTTTATTTATTTTGAGAGAGAGGAAGAGAGAGACCATGAGCAGAGAAGGACAGAAAGAGGGAGGCAGAGAATCCCAAGCAGGCTCTGCACCGTCAGCACGGAGTCCGAGGCAGGGCTCAAACCCACAAACCACGAGATCGTGACCTGAGCCCAAATCAAGAGTCAGATGCTTAACCGACTGAGCCACCTAGGCGCCTCATCCTGTTTTAAATTTTGAAATAAATGGAATCATGCTCTGCTCTTTTGTTTGTCTTACATTCAACACAGTATTTGTGAACTTCACCCATAGTGTTATGTGGTTATAGTTTGTTCATTTCCGTCGATATTTAATATCCCACTGTATTAACATATGACAGTTGATTAACCCCTTCTTCCATTATGACCACTTGGATGTTTTCCAGTTTGAAACCAGAAACATTTCGGTGCTACTCTGAATATTCTACTGAACATCTTTTTGGTGAACCTATGTTTGCACCTCTCTTAGTTCCTGGGATTCTTGGATCCAAGGTATTCATAAGTTCAGTTTTAATAGTCCCTGAAAAGAAGAATTATTTTCAATCTTGTACATTTTATCTTACCAGCAACAGGACCAGGGAAGTTCCAATTACTTCACGTCTTCACCAAAACTTGGCTTTTTCTGTCTTTTTCATTTCAGCTGTTCTGAGGTGAGGTAGGTGTATGTGTCTGTTTAGTGTTTATCGTGTGTTTCTTCTTAAAACAATTTCATTGAAGGATAATTTAATATTAAAAAGGTACCCATCTAAATTACACCATTCGATGATATGTGCATCGTAAAACCACTGCCACAACAAACACGGAAAATGTTTCTATATCCCAAAAGTTACCTCATGCCCCTTCTGAATTTTCTAGAAAACATGCTGGAAGACAAAATGCTTTCCTTCTTGGTTCTAGGGTAGTTTGTCTTTAGTCTCTTGGAGAGCTTGCTTTTTTTTTTTTTTTTTTTTCACTTGCTAGACCAGTGCAGGCTCTCCAGTGCTAGGTGCCTACAGGGCACAGCTCTTCCCAGCTCTTGACTAGACAGGAGAGGCAGGAGACCCGGACAACATAGCATTAATTGCATTAGCCGTATTTAATTTTAGTTGATTTAAGCTTAAATGTGAATATTCACATATGGCCAATAGCTACCATATTGTGCAATGCAGGTTTAGATTTTACTAAAAGTTTATTTCAGAATTACTGCATGCTAGAGTCACGTGGACATTTCCCTCTGAGAGACAAGTGAATTTCATCGACTGTGAGTTTCTCAGGGGCAGATTCTTGAACTACCCCAGTTAACTCATAATTTTTTTCTTTTTTTAAAAAAACATATTTATTTATTTTTGAGAGAGCACAAGAAGGGTAGGAGCAGAGAGAGGGGGACAGAGGATCCAAAGCAGGCTCTGTGCCGATAGGCTGACAGTAGTGAGCGTGATGTGGGGTTTGAACTCACAAACCGCAAGATCATGACCTAAGCTGAAGTTGGACACTCAACCAACTGAACCACCTAGGTGCTCCATTGTCTCACTATTTCTTCTTTAATGAAGAAAGCCAAACACAAACGTTGCTTCAAATAACTCCTCTCTGCCAAATTTTAGTAATAATACATCTGTGGCAAGGCCCTGATTCTTTTTGTGACCTGTATTTAAGCCTCAAGGTTTGGAAATCAAACAGACCCTTGGGTGAATAGCAATCATCTCCGGATCTGGATCTGTGTTACGGCGAGCAAGGCCATCAATCGCTCTGTGCTCCAGCTTCTGGAACTACAAAACTGGGCTATGAAATCTGTTTCATGAATGTCTGACACATCCTTGACCCTCAGTAAATGAGACTTATTACCCATACTCCCTTGATCTAATGCTAAGAAACACCCTGATCCCATAGAATTTTATTGTCATACAAACCCTTTGGAAAGCACAGAGCATTACAAAAAAACGTGAAGTGCTGTTCCCTGAGTTGGTATGAGTAGGAGAAGAAATAGTAACTTTCATGAGCTGAGGCCTTTGAAATAATAATCTGTGTCAGTATTTGGTAAGCTTTCTGTCACCAAAGGCATGGAGAATTGCTTTTGCTGAGAGCCATTCAGAAGAATGTCTGCTGTCTTGCCAGGAGGAGAAATAGCAGCCACAGAAAGAAACCTAGACTCGGATCAGACCCACGATGGCACACATCTCTCCCTGCCTTGCTCTGGACCTTCCCTCCTAAGAGGTCCAGGACGGGATCCTGTTTGCTGGGATCTCATAGCCAATTCCTTCTGGGAGGGGGGAGGTGTGATTTATGTTAGGGAGAAAGGATCTTGGAATGCTGACCACCCTAAGCAGCAGATCCTAACTAGACGCACGGAGAGGAAGCTGCTGGCTGCTCCCAAAGAGGAGGTGGGGGAAGAGAAAGAGGAGGTGGAAAATGGGTGCTCTGAGTGCCCATTGGGAGCCAAACATTGTTTGAGTGCTTTAGTGACAATACCCCTCACCACTGCTTATTGGCTGCTCAATGGAACACTGACCAGAGACTGTGCTGAACCATTTAATCCCCATAGCAATAAGTAGCATTGCTGTTCCCATTTTACAAACAATAAATCTAAGATTCAGAAAGGAAAAAAATAACTTACCTGAGGCCACATAGCTGGCAGAGATTTGGGCCCAGGTCATTGCAGCTCCATAATAGACATCCGCCCTAGACCACTATGTAATTTTACCCCTGCTTCCGCATGCTTTCCTGTTTAAGCCTCTCAGAAACCCCACAAAGTAGATGCTACTGCCTTTTATGGACGGAAAACAGACTTCAGAGTTCAAATAACATTTCCCAAATTCATAGATCTGGAATTCCAAACAGTGGAACTAAGATTTGGGCCCAGCTATTTTGATTCCACATCCAGGACCCTATCCATCATACTACATAGTAATAGTGAAGATCATGATAACCAGCATTATTAAAGACCTACGTGAAGAACTCATTTTATCCTCATAAAAATAAAATAAAATAAAATAGGGGCGCCTGGTGGCTCAGTCGGTTGAGCGTCCAACTTCGGCTCAGGTCATGATCTCACAGTTTTCTGAGTTCGAGCCCCGCATCGGGTTCTGTGCTGACAGCTCAGAGCCTGGAGCCTGCTTTGGATTCTGTGTCTCCCTCTCTCTCTGCTCCTCCCCCGCTCATGCTCTGTCTCTCTTTCTGTCAAAAATAAACATTAAAAAAAATTTTTTTAAATAAATAAAAAATAAAATAAAATGAAATAAAATAAAATAAAATAAAATAGTATCTTTGTAATATCATCCTCATTTACAAATAAAGAAACAGAAGCACAAGATGGTTAAGCCCCTTGCCAAGGTGCACAGTAAATCTAGAAGTTGGCATTTGAACCCGAGCAATGTGGCTCCAGGGTCACTTTTTAATCACTAAATTAGAGCCAACCCAATGTTTGAAACATCTCTGCCTCGGGCACGACACCCCCAGGACTAGGTGAACACATCTGGACAGGGTCGAAAGCCACTGGGTGAAATAAACATCTGCAGGAAAGAATAATAAAAAAGGACAATTGTGGGTGACAGTGCTTCCAGAAGGACAACAAGGAAGTTCGTTAGCCAAGAAGGATTGTCATGGTTCTTCATGATCCACAAAATTACTTTGTTTTAATTCTAGCGCCCAAGACTGGCCTTGCTCTATCCACAGTGGAAATCACCCCAGTCTAGAATTGACACAAGAAGTTGATTTATTTTTATTGTTTGTTACAGCGATTCAATGCAATTTATTTAGGACCACTGTCTCTCACTCAGAGGCAAACTCATAACGCAAACACATTAATCTTGAGAGACAGTATCTTGGATACCAGCAGTTTGGATAACTAGATTGTTACTCTCGGCATGCATGGCTTGTTCATAAGCAACAAAGGAGCTTATCAGATTCAAATAACCCTTAGCAAATATTATACAAACCACTGTATGCAAAGACATTCACAATTTGCAGGTCTGCACCCAGCTTCCGCCTCAATCACGGACCCATTTTTAACTGATCTGTTTGGGGTTATGTTTGAACAAAAGGACCCTTATGCTACCATGAAATGCTTGACAAGGCTGGACCAGGGATAATGGCCAGGAGGAAAGGAGTTAAAGGTTTTCTACTGGCTCCTCCTGATGGTGCCATTCTCAGGCTTCCACCCTTTTTGTGCATTTGCATCCAAATGTAAAGGTATTTTTAGTCTTTCCACTTGTCCTTGTCATGTGTATCCTTCGTCATTGTCTCTAGAACCCATTTCCTATTTTCCATTTGCTTTTGTGCCTCTGTTCAGCCATTTCCTAACACAGAAGGCTGTCCCCCTGCCATGGTATTTCTCCTGAGAGGGAAAGATTTCTCTTCTGCCTTCTCTGAGCACCATGCACATATACGCCTGCTCTAAGCACGGCGCGTACATATGCCAAACCCTGATTCTCACCCCAAAGTGGGCTTGCTTTTCCTAACCTCTAAGAAGGGTCTGATGCTATTTAACTCACAAGTTAATTGTAAGAATTAGAGGAGATGCTGTATATAAAAGTGTCAGGTGGGCCTCCACTTTATAGACATGTTAAGAAATCAGTGCCTTTCCCTATGCACGGCTATCATACCTGAACTTTGAACTATTACAGGGCAAGGAATGGACCTCAGGAAAGTTTGGTGGACATATCTATCATTTACTGAGGGTTTACTGTGTGCAAGTTGCCATTTGTAACACTTTGCATTTCCTATCTCACTTAATCCTCACAAGAAATCCATGAGATAGGTTCCATTTATTAGCCTTGTTTTGAAAATGAGAAAACCCTGGTGCAGGAAGGTTATGTAACTTGTCCAAGATTACACAAATAGCAAAGTTGGGATTCAGCCCAGGTTGGGTGTCTCCTGAATCCAGGCATGTAGGTTAGTCTATTGCCTTTAGTGATGGATTATCAAATATTTGTCGTGTTGAAGTTTTAGCTCCAAGTATCACCTCCTTGCAAAGATTGCTCCAACCCACAGAGATCCCTCCTTCCTCTGGAACTCTCTCATACACTGCCAGTGTTTCTCATTAAGAGGCTAATCACTTTCATATTCAATATAATTTGTGCCTCCCACCCAGCTCTCCTCAACTACATATAACTATTAAATATATGTTTATCAAATGGATGGTGATTGACATGGCTGTCATTTATTATGTCATCTACAATACTCATAATGAAAACAATAGTATTCATTCATTCCACCACTCAACCAACAAAGCACCTACAATATCTTAGGCAAGAAAAATGATGACCTTGGAAATGGACAAACAGCTTTGATTACTGGGTCTCCTCTCTAGCGCATTCTTCTGGGGTTTTTCCTCTGCCTTTTATTGATTTGAGCTATTTTACGATTTTTGTAAGTTGGAGAAAATCGACAGGAATGCAAATGATTCTTCTCTATACAAATGGAAATGAATTATGTCCTGTGGAACACAATTGATTATTGCCTTGTGGGTAGACCAGTTGTATAATTATTTGAAGTTTCATTCCATTATCCCTTATGCCCATATATTTTTCATTCTTCGAATTCTCCTTTGAACCTGTTGTTAATGTTACTCATTCCTTCATTAATTCATGAATTAAATAAAGCCTCTGATATGGGTTTATTTTACATTTGTATGAGAGTCATGATTTTACCCTTTTATAAACAGTACTTCTTATAGACATCATAAAATGCTCAAAATATGTCCATCCACAGTCAAAATAAGCATGTGAATCTTCAAGTACAAATCCAGAATCTGTCCCTTAGCTATAAATTCCTACTAGAGTGTCATTTCATTTTGGCAAAGATTTCTTTTTTTTAATTGAGATAGTATTCACATACTATAAAATTCACCATCCTAAAGCATGCAATCTGGTGGGTTCTAGTACATGCAGTCATCACCACCAATTCCAGATCAGTTTTTTCACCCAAAAAGAAACCCTATATCCATTAGCAGTCACTCCGCACCCCACTTACCCCAATTCTAGGCAACCACAAATCTACTTTCTGCCCTCTATGTATTTGCTTCACCTAAACATTTCATTTAAATAGAGTCATACAGTATGTAGTCTTTCTTGTCTAGTTTCTATCCTTTAGCATGTTTTCACATTTCACCCATGTCACAGCATGTGTCAGTACTTCATCCCTCTTTATGGCTGAACAATATTCCGTTTTATGGATATAGCACATTTCCTTTACCCATTTATCCATTGATGGACACTCGGGTTGTTATTATGAGTCATGTTGTGAGGGACACTCATATACACATTTTTTGTAGGCATGCTTTCAGTTCCCCTGAGTATATACCTAGGAGTGAAATTGCTGGGTCATATGATAACTCTGTGTTTAACTTTTTTTTTTTTAATTTTTTTTTAACGTTTATTTATTTTTTTGAGAGAGAGAGAGACAGAGCATGAACAGGGGAGGGTCAGAGAGAGGGAGACACAGAATCTGAAACAGGCTCCAGGCTCTGAGCTGTCAGCACAGAGCCCGACGCGGGGCTCGAACTCACGGACCGCGAGATCATGACCTGAGCGGAAGTCGGCCGCTTAACCGACTGAGCCACCCAGGCGCCCCTGTGTTTAACTTTTTGAGGAACTACCAGACTTTTTTTGCAAAGTGCATGCCCTATCGGCAATGTAGGAGGCTTGTTCCACATCCTCACGCAGGAGATTTCTTTTGGCAAATCATAAAAGGAAAATATCTGAGAAAGCAAAGCCCTGGGAAATAGATAAGGTAACCCTTCAGTCGTTACCATGATACAGCTCTCACAGGCACCTAGGAAAATGCCGCCGGGCACCAAAGATGCTAGGCTCTACCGGCTGTTTCTCAATGAATACTCTTGCCCCTATACTCTGCGGCCCCGTGGTGTGACA
Organism: Panthera uncia; assembly: GCF_023721935.1. Lineage (NCBI taxonomy): Eukaryota > Metazoa > Chordata > Mammalia > Carnivora > Felidae > Panthera > Panthera uncia. Next base: position 25,334,472 of record NC_064807.1, read on the forward strand.
GTTTGCAGCTGAATATTGGAATTTCCTTTTTCTCGTTGATATTCTGCCTGGCTCGTGGAAGAAGGCTGAGTAACTTTACATCTGTATCAAATCCAACTTACATATCCAGGCCTAGAGACTACTGGGAGCCATTGGGAGCTCAGAAATTTGGCAGAGGTCCTGTCCTTCAAGCTGTAATCCCCCTGTGGCTGACCCGATTGGCTACTGTTATCCTCAGTTTAAGTGCCGGGACTCACAGGACTAAATTCTGCTTAAATAATGTAACTGTTTATGCCAGCATAGAGCTAAAGCCCAGGCTAGGTACAGAGAAAATTGCCCTGAGAGCAAATATGAGTCCCAATAGAAAAGAAATTCTGCAACCTGCACCCAGACCTTTCTCCAGGCAATTCGCCAGTGCCCATGCTGTTACTGACAAGGATAAGTGTGGGAAGTGAAGGGAGAGAGATGTGTGGTAAGCTGGTCAGAATTTTTGTGAACTCAGAGATTTTAGTTTTTGGCTGACTCCTCCAGGGCTTGAGCAGTGAGTGGCATGAGTAACAGGGCATTTCAGGCTTCTCACACCCACCTTGTGGATCTTCCCAGTTCTGGACGAGTTTCAGCCAGCCTATGGGGGATAGTAATCGGGTTTGTTGCCTGAAGGCTGGGCTTTGGTGTGTGGTTTCGCTCCGGGTCTCTCAACTGTGCCCTTTTAAAGTTTCGTCACCCCCAACCAGCTGTTATTTCACTGCCTGTGGTTTTCTGTCTAACAGTCTATAAGAAGATTAATAGTTCCACGGCTAATGGGATCATGATTTTAACAAGAGATTGCAGCCAGCTCCGAACGAGCGCCGACAGAATTCTCTGGCGGCCCGAGGAGTCTGTAGGATCTTGGAAAACTGACACTGGTCTCCTCAGAATGTGAGTTCTGTTTCTTTCTCAGCTGATGGCAGTAGGGACAGCCAGTTCCCCCGGGTAGACTTCTTGAGCACAAGAATAACTTCACACCATTTCTGGCAAATCAGTGCTCCTCGGGCCTTCTGAGTCTGGTGTCTTTGGGGCTGAGGAAACAGCAACATTCAGAGCCCTGCTTTTTGTCCAGAGCAAAGGACAGCTGTTTGCATATTGGGTCTTTTCAGCCACACATATTCCTGATTTATTCCTTGATTCTCAGGCATGCCAGCCCCTTTGCAGACAGGTCCAATGGGTGTAATAGCAATCGCTATGGATGTCCCCATCGCTGGGTGACGTAGTCCTTTGAGCCCAGAGTTTGTCCTCTCTCCTTGAGTCCCTGACTTGACATTCTCTCCCCTGGAGAACTCTCATTTCGGGTCATCTCCTTCTTCACCATGCATGTTCAGGATCCTTGGCTCATCTTACAAAAGAAGGAGATAGAGCAGTAAATACTTACTAGGTATCTGCTCTTGCGTATTTGGTCTCATCTAATCTTGAGAAATAGGAATTATATCCCCATTGTACAGATGAGGAACCTAAGGCGCCATACAGCTTAAGTCATCTGTCCAAAGTCACACAGCTCACGGCCAAGGTTAGATTCAAAACCCCACTTTGGGTGATTCCAAATCTCAGGCTGGATCTATCCAACTATCTCTGGAGGTACACAGTTTGGAAACAATCGTAGCCTTCTCACACTGTAACATAGCATCTTGCTCTGTTAAACACTCAGGGTTAGTACTTCGGCTGAAGGTTCTCTGACAGATATATGGACATATCCTTGGACCCTGAAAGCCATGCATAATATATCAGGTCACGTCAGGTCAATATGAGATCAGTACTGCAAGATCATAAACAAAGACATAATTTTAAAACCTAAACTAGCTTGTCATGAACACATCTTTCCATTTCCAACTAGGTTCTAACCAAACCGTATTAGGTTACATTAAGTCCTACATATATGGGAAAACCCATTTTCCCCTAAACAAATTAACTGGGTCATCTTTCGCAATTATTGCTGTAATCAAGCTAATGTGTTATTAAGAAGACTGAAATAATTGTTTATGATCTGGTTACTTTGGTCAATGAATAATTGAATTGAGTGACCATTAAAGAAAATCTAATCCATTGCTGTGCACTGAGTCAGTCCACAAAGGGTCGGTGTAGTTGAGCATGAAGCTGTACGCATTCAATTTGAGGGCTGATCAGAGCGTTCCGATATCAGCTACTTCAGCTTTGCAAATAAGAACAACCCATTTGCTCACCCGCCGCACTTTACGCTTTCCAATTTGCTTCATCCTTGCTGGCCTTTTTCCCTTCCTGGGGTGCCCCCCGGCTCCCTCCCAACATTGCACACACTAGCCCCTGTTAGCATAGCTATCTCCTACTTACCCTGTGAATCTGCACTCGGTCTTAACTTCCTCAGGGAAAGCTTACCTGAGGCCTCTAATATTCTAACAGCATCATAATCTCCCTTCACGTCCAGCATCCCAGTTGTATTCTGAAGTCTAAGATCTAATTCATGCTTGTCTCATTTGCCAGTGTAAATGCCATAGAAAGTGACAATCATGGGTTTGGGGGTTACTGCTTGGAGGGGGTAGAGTTTGGTCCTCATTGTATGTCTAGTACCTATAAGAGTGCCATCACATATGATAAAGGAGTAAATAAAATGGGGTAAGCATTGCTAAGAGGGTTATTTAAAATGGAGCTGGGAGGGCATTAAGAAGTGGGGCTCATGCACATCATCTGTCTCAAATTCTTGGCATTTTTGCTGACCTCTGCCAAAAGCCAGGACATGGGCCATATGTTGAAATGGACATAAGCAGGCTTTCCATCCAAAGCCAGGCCTAGCAACCAATCACATAGAGTTTAGTGTAACTGGAGCTACACCAGCACCAATCACATTTTGTTCAAAACAACTTATGTAAATTCTGTGTTCCTCTGCAAAAACTCTAACCTCCTTTGTCTCTTGGGAGCTCGCTTTCCATTTAGGTCGAAAGTGTATCTAACAGATTGCAATCTCAAAGACCCCAAATAAACACACATATTTTATTTTGAAGCTTGCAGTTTTGTTTTTCATTGGCTGGTGTAAAGTAGGTGTTCAATAAGTGTTTGTAGATTGAATGACTTTATAGACATGAGTAAATGGAAGGAAAGACACATAACATTTACTGAGGGCCTTGTGCATTTAATCCTCACACAATTTTGTGAAAAGGGCATCCCTTCCTTACGCCTCTTTTTCAAAAGAAGAAACACATTTGAAGGGGCTGATATTTTTCTGGCAAACACTTGAACTCAGACCAGTCATAATAAAAATTTGTAAGAGCATCAATCCACTGCTTTTTCCACCAAAGACTGCATGCCTGTCTGCCTTTCTTTCTCTCTCTCTCTCCCTCCCTTCCTTCCCTTCCCTTCCCTTCCCTTCCCTTCCCTTCCCTTTCCTCCCCACCCCTTCCCTTCCCTTCCCTCCCCACCCTCCCTTCCCTTCCCTTCCCTTCCCTCCCCTCCCCATCCCCTCCCCTCCCCTCCCCTCTCCTCTTCTCTCCTCTCCTCTCCTTTCCTCTCCTCTCCTTTCCTTTCTTCTCCTCTCCTCTCCTTTCCTTCCTTCCTTCTTTTCTTTCATTCTTTCTTTCTCTCTTTCTTTCCTTCTTTCTTTTCTTACTCTCTCCCCCTCTCTCTTCCTTCCTTCCTTCCTCCTGCCTCCCTGCCTTCCTGACTTCCTCTCTTTTTCTTTCTTTCTTTCTTTCTTTCTTTCTTTCTTTCTTTCTTTTCTTCCTTATACCAGTGTGTCATGAATTTCACTTCCACTCCTTAAGGCTCAACTCAGGTTGGTGAGTTGCCTCCAAGGCACCTTCTAGGCGCCCGGTTAGTGCCACCAGGCATCTTCCCTTGTTGAAGAATCTGATACAGAAGTGCTGTCCTACTTCTGCTGTGACTCCCACCTGCTGCCATTCTTGCTGTTCCTTATCACCTTTCCTAATGGTAACATGCAGGCAAAAGAATGTTTTTAGGATTTGGCTAAACCCCATGCTCATGCCAGGACACAGAAACAGGCTTCTTGGTGTACAATTAAAACAGGAACAGAAAATGTAATTTTTTTGAGAGACCAGTAGGAGAAGCACTTTGGAAAAAAAGGAAACCCTACAGAACATTTCCATGAATGAAGTTTACCTTCTAACTAGGAAATATGTTAATGGAAGTACTGCTGCTTCTTAAGAAACACTAAAAATGCAACCCAGAGTCCTCCACTGCCCCCGGGGATGGGCGAGCCTTGGGCGGATGGATTACACACTCCTCCTTGGTGCTCAAAGCAAACTCCTTTGAGGGAAGCATCTTCCAGAGTTCAATGCTAACTTTGTCTTCAGTCAGCAAGAGCCAGAAATGACTTTTATGTAAATTGTGACTTTAAGAAAAGCCTGCAAGGTGTTGAGAAATGTTGACAACAAGTGCATTGACAGTCTACTTGGCTTTTTCCGGAGTCAGGCTGTGAGGCAGGGCTGTAAGGCCATCTTTAATGATGGGATTCCTCCTGTTGTGGGACTAGGCTACCTCTAGTTTCTAGGGGTTACCTCTTCATCTGACGTTCTGCTTATGCCAGAGATTGGCTCCTAAGTAAATTAGATAGCTTAGGAGAGCCCCGAGTCACCCTCCGTCTGACCCCTCCTTATAGTTGTCAGATTAAGCAAATAAAAGCATGTGATGCCCAAGTACATTTTAATTATTTTGAGCTGCCCATGCACTGTAGATTGCGATTAAAAGATGTATTGCCTGGTATATATTACACTTAAAAATTACTTGTCACTTATCTGATAAAGCTGACGGGGATCTAAATTGCATACTTTTTTCCTTGAATTGTATTTCTCTGATGATTTGGCTTGCCTGAGCAGTTACCTGTTCAGCAGAATCTGCTGATAAAATTTCTTGCCGCTTTCGGCTCTGTCCCTGTGATCTAGCTTCTATGGTGGTCACGTCCAATTTGCTTTGTTCTTTCGTCCACTGAACATTCATTAACGAGAAGCCATGCTCAACTTTAACATTATGGGCCAGGATACTAACCATGCGCTTATAGAAAGGTAACAACTCTAAGAAATGCTCCTCAAATGTGATTTCCTGCAACATATAATGCCATCTTTCCTGGCATAACTTGCTTTTCAATTCTTCACAATTACATTGAATCTTTTCAGCAATATTTTAAGTGTCCAGTGACCAAAAACAAAAACAAAAAAAGAGCACGGTCATCAATTTTTAATCCCTTCTTCTTCAACACTACACATGCTATAAGAGTATTTAGTAACATCCATATAACACCATTGAATTCTTCAGGGGATAAAACCCATTTCAAAAGATAGTCATGGCAAGTCATGGCTGTGATAATTATCCATTTCAAGTCAGAATTTCTTTTCCTGTGCATAAGTAAGTTTGTCTTTTTAAGAACAGCCTTGACACTTAAAGAGATAAATTTTTCTGTCATTTCTTTCTTTAACACATTCAATGAGTTTCTGTAAGCCATGGAGTCTTCAATAATACTATTTGCTTTTCTTTCAATTTGCATAATCCTATTGCTAAAGAGATATTGGAGACTGTAAGAAAAAAATAAGTCGACTTCATTCAATAGATTACTTAAAAAGTCAACAAGAATTTGGAGGACCTATCCTGCAGAATTAAAATCTGCTTTCGGAGCTTCAAATAAAACTGGAGATTCTCACAATTACATTTGTTAAAGAGAAACCAATAGGCTTTTTGAACATGAGAGTATTTGAAGAATACTAAATACCAACAGGATCACAAAGATCCTTTAATTGCTCAATTCACACAATATAAATGCCTGAAATACAAGAAAAATTTCCTAACTTTGATGTCAATAGCAAAGATATCAGATGCTGTCTGAGTAACATTTTGCAAAATATGGATAGGACACCCAAATCTCCCATAGAATTGTCTATGCTTTGCTTCAACTCTGTTCACACTTTTATGCAAATATTTACTGAAATTTGTATTTGCATTATCTCCCCTATTTTTTTTTCATAAAGTCCAACTCAACCATGGAGTCTCTGCAAAAATTCGCTATTATTTTTGAACTTTTATCTAGAAGAACTTGTATTCACAGGAGCCTATAAGCAAGTCTTTTTGTGAGAAAAATACATACATTGGACAAGCAGAGGGAAACTTTTTTTTTTTTTTTTTTTTTGCATCGTGATTACGTCTATCCATGGCTATGCCTTTAAAAAGATCTCTGATCATCTCTATAATTATAAAAGGAGCTAGTTCATTTTTTATTATTACAGCAGATCTCGTTTTGGCACTCAAAAATTTGCTTGCAATTTTGGAATCTGAAAATACTTCTGGGATCCGTCCATTCAAACCCTTTTTTTAAGCTGAAAGACTAATGATAATACGTGGTGTGGAAGCTGCTGCTGCAAGAACCATCTTCCACTTGCCTCCTGATCTTTCCGGGAGGCTGTCACTAGACAATTCCTCATTGCCTCCTGGATTCCGACAAGGTATGAAGCGTTCTGTCTCACTCCCACTTAGGGTACAGCCGCAGTCCATAAAACGGCTTAGCTACAGCAGGGCGCGGGCTCGTCAGCACCAAGAATGCTTTATCGTTCGTGTAATCATCCAGCCCCTTTTGCTCTGGTGTCGTCCGACAGAACAAGGGACACAGAAAACTAGCGCATTTGCTACTCCTGCTTTTGCAATGTGGGTAGCAAAGAGTTTGAATCGAATAAGGGACCATTGTTTCTTTACCAGCCAAAATCCATCAGCCTTGCTTGACACCATCCCCATGCTAAGTCTCCTTCCGGCACGCAGCACACATCCGATCCACAGAAACACTGGGACGTGTCTTCAGATAAGCTTAGCATGGGGGTTAATTCCGACATCGCAGGTGGCAGCTCCCCTTCTCTCTACCATCAAACAGTTAGTCAAACATATTAGCCAGCAATAACCCCGATGATGCCGCATAGTGAACTACCCCCGATTTGGGGGGTACAAAATTTGTTCTTGTACCTATAGATTGGTTGGAGCGGAAGATCTGTTCCCTGTGTCTTTCACTCTTTGTGGACCAGGGGGCTAGCCAGGCATGTTGCTCCTATCAAAACAAAAACAGAGGGGCTAGGAGTGCATGCCCAACCATGCAAGCATATTCCACACCCTGCTCAAATCACATCTGTTAATGTCCCATTACAAATCAAATCACATGGTAGAGTAACAAATCGCAGGGCAGGTGAGGTATACTCCAGCCATGGAGATGAAATGGAAAGATTATTTTTTGAGTTTACTTAGTTATTTTTGAGAGAGAGAGACAGAGACAGACACAGAGATAGAGAGGGAGACAGAGAATCCCAAGCAAGCTCTGCGATGTCAATGCAGAACCCGACACGGGTCTCGAACCCACCAACCGAGAGATCATGACCTGAGCCAAAATCAAGAGTGAGACACTTAACCAGCTGAGCCACCCAGGCACCCTAGGACTATTTTTTAATAGTAAGCCAAAATTCCATATCTAAGAACCACGGTGTGCTCTTGAGTTCAGAGGATGTAAGATGTGCTCTCAGAGTCGTTTCGTTACAGCCACTCTCTAAAGAGGGAGGCTCCCCTGCCCCTTCTCTTGGGGAAGGGGTGTTGGGTGTCAGCACATCTCCCTTCAAAGACATCTTGTCACAAATCTTCCCTTTATCTCTACCTATCTAGACCCTTTTATAGTCCTGATGAGGTTAGGGGAGCAATTGACTTTTGATTCTATTCTTTGAAATCCTACAATCTGATGTGTTACAACTCACTTCAATATCTGATATTTAGTGCCTATGGGTCTCTACCAAAGCTTCCATTTTAACATCCCCTTACATAACCAAAACCTGGCAATGCACACAGCAATGCCCGATTTGGGAGCTTGAAAAAGAAGTTGTAATTTCAGTGAAAGGGAGAACCTGCCCTCTCTCTTCATGATCAAAATCCTTTGGTTAGGTCTTTGAAAAAGCAGAAAGCTGCATGTTCAGGGATTCTGGAAAAAAGTTCTAGAGGGAATGAATTTCCAAAGACATAGCGCCCGGGTTGGTAACTTTTCTGGGTTTTCAACCAGTAAGAGCTCATATCCTGCCTTTATGCAAAGCACCAACTGCCCAGAAATTAACATTCACTGCGTGGCAAGTATACAGTACAATTAGAAGACATTTCACTCCACAGGTACCCCCTGCTTTTTGAAAGTTCATGTTAACGCCATTTCACTTTTACGAAAGATCACATCAGTACTGGCTTTCGCTAACAGAAAGAAATCCCAAGAGGATTTTTGCTTTTTTGAAAAAAGGGCAGAAGCAAAAATAGCATTTAGCTTTTGTTTGGCAGTGCACCGTTACAAAGACAGCAATGCACCCCAAGCAGAGAGCAGCCCCACCCATTCCTTCCGGGAAACCACACTCAGCACTCAGCATTGAGCTGCCAGAGCTTTGAATGCGTTTGTGAGCATCTGTGCTTTATCTTAATTTATTTTGTGCATCCGTTAGCAAGATGTGTCCTAGGGTATCAGAAAAGCCTAGGAGAGGTTATTTTTGGGGTCTGGGAACGCTCAAAAGATTTCCATATAAATTAATGGTAATTGCTTCTTAGCTTTACACCATTTCAGTTAGTGAAAGGGTTCGTAGGGACACTGTACTTTCAGATAGCAGGGGAAACCTGTACTTTCTACTCAAAAGTTTTCTTCAACTCCTCTCCTTCCTCTTCCTCTTCCTCTTCCTCCTCCTCCTCCTCTTCTTCTTCTTCTTCTTCTTCTTTTCTTCTTCTTCTTCTTCTTCTTCTTCTTCTTTTTCTTCTTCTTCTTCTTCTTCTTCTTCTTCTTCTTCTTCTTCTTCGAAAGGCAGACTACCACTTGCAATGCCTTATTTGAATGTGTTCGGAGTCTTGGAAGTTTGACTACCCTATGTTCTCCTAAAAATGGGCCTTGAGAGCCTGTTTGGACGTTCTAGTAGGGGAGTGCAGCTAGTCAGCTACTCATATACCCTTGACCAAAGAACAGTCCTCCTGTATCAGGGAAGGTCATTTTCTTCTACTGAGCACGCAGCTTTGGGAGAGACGCACATGGAACAGTGAGAGAGGAAATGGACAGCTGCCTAGCCAGCCAGATCAGCCGAATCAAACCTGACAATCAAGGGGTCACAGATGTAGCAGCCAGATCACCCTCACATCCTCAAAAGTTTACTAAACATTCTGGAGCATGTATTAAACAAAACTTTCCCTCTCCCTCCTCTGTTGCTTTTTCTCACGTTGAGTAAAGGAGTGTTGAGCATTGACCCAAAGAGGTTTTGACAAGGGCAGGAGTGAAAGGGAAAGAAGAGGTAGAAATATTGTCAACAGAAGAAATACCAGTGTCTTCATCCAGCAAATGTCAGAACATTAAGCAGCCCTAGTGGAAATGAACCACCCACTATAAAAATTGGGATGTGGCTTGAGCATATCTTTCTGTTGCAGATTTGTGCATTTTGACTGGTGTCAAAGATGTATTAACTCATTAATTATGGCTCTTGGGAAATGCCTCATGTTCCCATCACCTCTCTTTGCATGATGACTGAGTAATACTCTAGGTCTCCTTGGTCTGAAATAGAATTTTGACAGCACATATACTCTCTCTCTTATCTAAATAGAAAGTGAATGTATTGGAAATTGAGTCGGCCAGTTTATATGTCTCCCCTCACCTATGGGGCCAGCACAGGAGGGTCTCAGAGGAAGACAAATTTGCAAACACCAGGTGAGTTTACAGATAATTGCTCTTTGCAAAACTATTCACAAAATTATTCACAAAACTATTGGGTTGAAGACATTTAATAGACATTGCTTCCACCAAAATACAGAGTATCCTTCCTAAATATAGGTAATCAGCCACAAAGTTTCTCTTGTTTAATTATTTCTCATTGATCAAGATCGAGATCTGTCCTAAGGAATGTCAGAGATATAAATTGCATGGAATGGACAAGTCTTTCTGGGAAAAGTTGAGAGTTGGGGCTGGGAGTGGAAGATTAACTTTAAACATATGGAGTTTTAAAATATGGATGTAATAATTTGGAGTGAGGATATTCCAGGTGGGAAGAAACAAGTTGACAAATGCAGGGAGATAGTCTGTAAGCTGTCATTCGGGTGTCATGTCACACACTGCTATCTTTATAACTCTTAGAATTTTATTCAGTCATTCATTCCTCAAGTATTTATTGTGTACCCATTAGGTACTAGGCACTGTTCTATAAACTGGGCCTCAGTAGAGAACACAGCAAATATCTGCTCTCCTCGGTCTAACATTGGGATTAGAGAGACAGATAATACCCCAAGAAGTAAGTATGCCTACATACCAGATAGTAATAAGGGTTATTTAAAAAAGTAATGCCAGGTAAGGGGAAGACCTGTGGGAACAGGTTATGTCTGTATATTAATCTGAGCAAAGTGAATCATGGACACATGTTAATATCTGAGAGAAGAGCTTTTGAGGCAGAGAAAACAGGAAGTACAAAGGCCCTAAGGTAGAAGCGTAGCTGACACAGGAAAGGGGACAGGATAGAAATGCCCAATGCATAATAATTGATTGCGTAATCAGGACAAGTGTATGGGACTCAGGCATGACTTACATGTTTTGAGTACAATATTTATAATGTGGGATAAAGGAGGAAAGATTATCCACTGCATACATTGTCTTAAGCTTTTATGTTGAGTTAATTTTCAACTTACTATGTCTTTGGGGAAATCATAAGGCCTTGACAAAAACCCACAAACCCCCAACATTTTCATTTATTACACTCTCCCAAGTGTCTGACCCTACACTAAATGATTTACAAACATAACCTCATCAAACCCTTATAACAACACTTAGATGTAGGTATTGTTATCCCCATTTTGTAGATGAAGGAAGTGAGGGTCCAAAGTTTAAATGCCTTTCTCAAGTTTATAAAACTGGAAAGAGAAAAGGACTCAGAGATATCTGCCTGATTTCCAAGCACGGCTCTTAAACCCAAAGCTTACCTTATAGGTCAAGTTTTATCTGAAAAGAATTGAAAGATATGCAGCTTTCTATATTATTCCCAAGTTCCATAATATTGGAGATGGGGTGTGTTACTTCTTAGATTCATATAGAATACGCTTCTATAATGAACATGCTTTCTCTCCCTCCCTTCCTTCTTGTTATGTGTTTTGATTCTACCTCCTCTGAGTTTGTTTACACATTTATTAAACTTGTATTAACTCCATACTGTGGGCTTGACACTCAAATAAAAGTAGTGTGATCCTGCCTTTGATAAGGCCTGATGCTTGCCTGTAGACAAAGAGACAATATTGTGGGTTTTAAGAAAATCTCTAAGGACTCCACCGGCAAGAAAGAGATGATATTCTCAAATTAAGAAGCTCAAGGAAAGATTAATAAAGACCCTATTTAGGTCCTTCATTATCACTTAGATGTAAGCAGGGTATAAGGGAAGTGCAAGGGATCGTGCAAGACCCTGGGGCACTAGAGAAGTATAATCTTCTTAGAGCAAGTATAGGGATTCCTCAAATCTGCTAGAACATTCAAACTGGGTTTGAATTAAGCTTTTCTATTTTGAATACATTCACTGCCAAATCTAGTATGTGAATGCCCCTAAGATTCCATTTTTGGTAAATGAAAATGCCCTTATGAAAATATGTTCTATTTTCTTCTTTTCTATCAACCCCAAAAAACCTCCTGTTACCAGTAGCCTCCTTCAATAATTTCAGTGACCTTCACTGGAAAATTCTCCAATACTTTTTACTGCTGTTTGTGGCTTTCCCAGACTCTATTCCTATGCCAACCAATTCTTCTCCTAATGTGATCAAACCATCACTAGACTCTGATGATTCTTCAGCTCAGTTCAACTTTAATGAGTCTCCTCTTCAGAGACATGCAAAAAATATTGCTTGGCTCAGAGGTGTATTAGTTATCTACTGCTGCATAACAAATTGCCCTCATATCTTAGAGGCTTTTACCCTTTATCATCACAGAGATTCTATGAGTCAGGAATTCAAAAGAAGGTTTAGTTGAATTGTTCTGATTCTGAGTGTCTTGTGACATCGTAGTCAAGATATTAGCTGGGGCTGCAATAATCTGAAGGCTTGACTGGAACCGGAGGATCTGTATCCAAGATGACTCACTCACATGGCTGTAAAATCATAACTAAAATAGTTCTTATATTTGCTTTTCCAGAGATTAAGAACAACACTTACAGAAACATGATCCATGATTATAAAGACTACAAACTGTCCCATGGAACTTAAATGCAGAAAGGAAAATTTTAAATTAGCAGCAAATGCAAGTCCCTATGATATCTAACAGATGTCTAATCAATGGTCGCCTTTCTTAATCCGTGTAGCCATTGTTTGGACATAAAATACCAATTCTGTGCTTGCAGCTACAGAATAGAAAGTAATCAATATTTCTGATCCATGGGACCCTACCCAACTCCAACTCACAAACTGAAACTACTAAGAGAAAGAACAGTTAACTGATAAAAGAAGGTGTTAGAGCGGAACTATTCCTGTCTCAATTTCAACTAAAATATCTCTAAGATAAATTCCACTTATCAAAGTGAGTGCAGGACAAATGTTCAAATACATAAGTTTCAAAGAAATGGTAGAGAACTAGTGGCATACTCTTGACTCTTCTGCAATGCCAAGGCTAGAAAAATTGGACATGTTGTGAAGAGATGGAATTGTTTCCTTAAAAAAGAACTGTTGCCATTCCAAGTTTCTAATTTCCCAAGGGAGTGAGGGAAGGGATATTACCTTCTTTACTTAAAGCCCAAGGAAGGGGGTTTCATGGGACCACTTTGAGAGCTTGAGAAACCTACTTTTTCTCAAGAGTTGCAAATACAGAGATAATTTCACTTTAAATCAGCTCCATAAGTTTGATCAATGTCTTCTAGACATTCTGATTATTAGGAGAGAATGTCCCCATGACTTAAAGTTATTTTAAGGATGTCTATTACAAAAGAATGACTAAAAAAGTCCAGGGACCTGAAAAGTTTTCATCAAGAGGTATTATAAACGATTCACCATACAATATACTTTAAAGGCAGGGGTGCCTGGGTGGCTCAGTCAGTTAAGCGTCTGACTTCGGCTTAGGTCATGATCTCACAGTTCGTGAGTTCGAATCCCATGTGAGGCTCTGTGCTTACAGCTCAGGTTCTGTGCTTACAGCTCAGAGCCTGGAGCCTGCTTCAAATTCTGTGTCTCTCTTTCCCTCCCCTGCTCGCACTCTGTCTGTCTCTCTCACAAAAATAACTAAACATTTTTGAAAATTAAAAATAAAATAAAGGTGAGGTGGAAGAAAAAATCAAATGTGTTTGATTATGTGCTTTTTTAGCATATCAGTGACGTATACAATGATACCAGTGACTTTCCCATGTAAAATTGGATCATCTCCACCCAGAGAGATACAAATTGTCACAATGTCAATTCAGAGTGAAGGACATCCAAAATACCAAACTTCTGGAATTGGAGATGTCAGTTTTGCTGTCTGCAGTTGGAGATTTTCAGAACTGGGCAAGATGAACCATGAGTAGATGGTCATGGAGGTAGAATGATTCTGGGGTTTTAAAACATTTCTACCAATGCACTGATGTATTCCATTTTCTAATTAGACACTTACTCTTTCCACTCATGAGTATATTTCCTTTTAAATGCGAACTACTCTGGGCACTTGCCCTATCATGCTTTCTTATCTTTTATTCCAACCGATTATGATAATGGACACATTAAGTCCCATCTGCCCTACATAACTCAGTGTAAATGAGTTTAATAGATCCATTATTGAGAGGAGATTTTTAAAGGAAGAGTGAAAATGAGGATACCAGGCTGAGAGAAAAGGAAAAGAGATCAAAGATCCCTAAAGGGAAAAGAAAAAAAGAAGACCAATAGACAGAAGAAAAACTTTATTTGCTGAACAATATTGTCTGGACCTGCAAATGGGATCCAATGCTTAATACTGTGTCTCTTTCTTCCTGAAGGGTGCTATGACCCCCCGTGGATCACCAGTGACCCCAAACACTCATATAAACACCATTTAATAAGACCAAGAACACCGATGCCATTAATGCTGTTCATAGTATTTGAGGTCAATAAACTCTAAACTCTTTCACAATAGAGTATCTCATGGAAGGACTTGTTGGGTAGACAGAAGAGTCCCTGAGAGGTTTGAAAGGAAAATAATTGGAAGATGAAAATTTAAGGAGAGAAGAAATCAAGATCTCTGGCCCCAAAATGAGAGTAAATATTATAACATAAAGCATTGTCCTACCTCATGGATCTAAAGCTGGAAAAGAGCTCTCAGTTTTTGGCATCCAAACTCAAGTCCTTCTTCCTTTTGACACTTTTCCCAATTAATGGTAAGCTGTCAAAGGAATTAAGTGGCTCTTAAAGAATCCCCTAAAAGACTATTGGTGATGTTTGTACTCAACCCACAGATGAGAAAGATTAGCCTTCTCAGTGGGTATGTGCATTTCCTCATCTACTGCCTCTCAGGACAATGGATAAAGTCCAACCAAAACACTTTGAGAGACCCAAACTGGACACTGAAAAATTGACATTCTTCCATTGTTATTTCCTGGAAATTAGAGTTACTAATCAAAGAAAAAATATGACTACAGAGTGCCTGGAAATAGAAAAAAAAATACCCATGTAATCTAAGACTAAATTCTGTTTCTTTTCTTTGCCATCCTCTTCAATCTCTAATTTTGTTGTTATGGCACCAGTGAAAGTCACATGTTGCCCAATGGAAGGATGTTGTCCATTGATGAGGACCACAGAACTGTCTCAGCCATTTTGGCCCCAGATTTTGGTATTGCTCCCAAGCATAAGAATTGGGCTAATTTGGCATAGAGGTGAACCAATTTCGAAAAGGCATACATGTTTGAAACTGGTGGGGGATATCCTGAGTGTATTATTAGTTTCATCAACATTATAATACAATATTTATTTTACTTTAGTGCTAGAGGTTGAGGGTGTATTCCACATTTCCATGTAAATTATGTCTCAGATACCAGCTGGATATGTTTGTGATGTAGGTGATGACAGTTCTCTATCCACAATCATTCACCTCAATTTGCACTTGGCATCTGTTACACATTTGGTCTACTCTTTTTATGACTGTTATTATTGCTCCATGTCAAGAAGAGTGTGTAGACAGAATACTGACATGCCAGCAATAATTGCTGAGACGTGCAGCTTCATACTAAGAGAGAAAATGGTTTAGCACAAAATTCAGAGGGTTGGAGAAGAGTTTAAGAGTTCATTGAACCAAGATGTTCAATCCTTAAGCTGTCTTAGAGAAAAAGGAGTAATTTTGTCTAGGATGGCTAAATTCTCCTTGAGAAAACAGTCTAGCCAAGAGATGATTTAACCACATGTAGGCTAGGGAGGTTGCTCTCAGAAAGAAGAACAACACCTGTAAGTGTGAAGAATTTTCTAAAATTATTAGAAGATATAAAGATATACACTAAAGAGAGAATTGAAAGATCTAGTGAACTGCTCACATGAAATCTGAGATGAAGCTAAAATGATTAAACTACAGAACCATGGAATGTTAAGGTGGATGAAGTTCAAGTAGAGGTGATGAAGTTCAACTCCTCATTTTGTGGATGAACAAATAGAGACCCACAGAGGCAAAGTGGTTGGCTTAAGGTCAAATTATGAAATAGTGGCTGAGCTCTAACCAGAATCCATTCCCCCCCCCTCCCCAAACAATATCTTTATACAAAAGCTGCTTCACATACAGAGATCAAGTTCAGTTGAGATTGAAACATATATTTGACGTTTGTTATCAGTCAGGATCAGATTGGAAAAGCAGAAACCATGTTGGGTATTTGAACTAGAGTGAATTTAATGCAAAGAAGAGATTATAAAATCGTTGAAAGAACCAAAGACAAAAAGACGTTTGTGGAGTAGCCAGATATTAGAAACATCAGGAAACAGTTATCACCCTTAGAATTGAGGGGACAAAAGAAAGGGACAGGATGTTCAAAACTGAGAAGTTTGGAAAAGGAACCACCCTTTCTCCCCAACTCAAGGTTACAGAGCAGAATTAGAGAAGTCTGGACATATGTTGTTTTACCAACTACTTTATTCTGGAAATTCAAATGTAATTAAGGGAGAGGAAGTGCTAGCAGAGAAGATTTCACAGGTACTTTGGGAAACCATGGTGCTAGGTGCTCAGAGTTTCTGGTGTAAATCTGGCTGACTCAACGGGGCCCATCAAGCAGGTTGGAAATTCTTCTTAAAGCCCTTCTTTAATTTGGTCTAATTTCAATCTTCTCTCTTGGCACTCTGTGCTCTTCTATTGTGCTATTATACTGTCAGAACTATAATTAATTAGTTAAATATAAATATTTTCTTATACATATTTTCAATACACTTTAAAATTCCTGGGTCCAGTACTGTGATCTTCCTAGTTTACTGCTGTATCCATGGTGCTTAGACTAGTGTTGGGCACAAAGTAGGAACTCCACCAATGCAGGCAATTGTCTTGTAGCATGAGTTTTTCTAACCTGATTTGGATTGTATGGGATTCTTTAACTAAGAAGTATGATTTGAGGGGCTCTTGGGTGGCTCAGTTGGTTAAGCATCTGACTTCAACTCAGGTCATAATCTCACAGGTCATGAGTCTGAGCCTCACATCGGGCTCCGCACTGTCATTCTCTATCTCCCTCTCTCTCTGCCCCTCCCCCACGCACACTGTCTCTGTCTCTCTCAAAATAAATTAAAAAAATAAATATGATTTGAATAGATAATCTAAATAGGCAGATATCCATGAAAGAAATTGAATCGATAATTAATAACCTTCCAAGACAGAAAACACCGGGCTCAGAAGGGTTCACTGGTGAATTCTACTGAACATTTAAGGTGTATAGGAATCAAGGTCAAGGAGCACAGAGTTTTATGTAGGCAGATAGGGGCCTATAAATGGCAACCACAATGAGATCTTGACAAATCAAACCTAAGTCTAAATAAAGGTACCACAAAACTAGTCCAATTCCAAGGAGATACTGAAATGCAAGGAGAACCAACTCACGCACAACCGGAGACATCGTTTTTGGAACCACAGCCTGGAGTGCCAAACAAAGCAAGCATCAGGTCCAAGAAAACAGCAAAGTGAAACCCAATACCTGGGAGACTATCCGGGAAAGAATAAGACAGGAAATAGGTCTCCGATAGATGGTCTAGCAATGTCTTGCACTTGAGGACAGAGGAGCCCAGGTTCCCAACTAACCCAGAAAGAAGAAGCCAGGCTGCAAACTGAGTCACACAGAGGTTCAGCATTTGGAAGCATTAGTCCTGACAATTCTACTGAAGTCATCAGTACTTCAGCCATCTTGCCAGGAGCCATCATAGAAGAACAGTGATTAACCATACCACAGGGTACCTGCAGCATCTTGTTCAGACAGCAACCCTCTGCCAGCAACTAGGCTGCAGGGCTTTGACCATTTTTTTTTTACTGCCAAATATCCTTTCAACCCTTTATTTACTAATAGCATTTTGTTTTCTTTGGTCAAATGTCTATCTCTGCCCAATACACACATTCTCAGTGCATCCTCGTTCCATGGACAAGAACAAGAATTAGGCACAGCCAATCACATTCAGAGAGGTTGCTTTAGGGATGGGCACATGGTCGACTTTGAACCACTGTTTCTGGAATGTTTCCTGGAACAATGAGCGGGGAAGCACATTCTTTCATTGAGTTGTAACTTGGAGCTGTTGCAGACCAACGGTGCTATCACTTAGGAAGTAGTTCCCAGGAATAAGTTCAACAGAGAACAAAAAGATGAAACAACATATTTTGGTAAGTTCATGTTTACACCTGGATCCAGCTGCTCCTGAAGACTATTCCAGGGCTTTTCAGTTACAGAAGTCAACATATTCCCTTTTCTGACTCAAGCCAGTTTAAGTTTTTCTGTCACTTTAACCAAAAGAGTGAGGGAAGTGACTTCACCTCTCTGAAACCATCTCTCTTTTCATCTGTTAATTCATGGTTTCCAAGGCTGCCTTTACCTTGAGCAGTCTTCAGACTTTGCCTGTGAGGCAAAGACAAAAATGATTAATGGGGGGGGGGGGGGGGACCGGGGGGGCTCAGTTGGTTAAGCATCTGACTCTTGGTTTCGGCTCAGGTCATGTTCTCATGATTCATGGGTTCGAGCCCCCAACTGGGGTCCGCACTGGCAGTGCTGAGCCTGCTTGGGATTCTCCCTCTCTCCTTGTCTCTCTGCCCCTTCCCCGCTCACTCTCTCTCTTTCTATCTCAAAATAAATAAATAATTTTTTTAAAAAAAAGAACTTTTGAAAAAAATGGTTAATGTGGATTGTCCATAGCCCCCTCATGATCCAACCCTTCAAAGACAGCCCTTCACCTGCCAGCACAGATTCTGTCTCCCCTCCTTCCCCTTCCTTTGAAACAGGAAGAATTCCTCCCAGCTAGAAAGGTTTAGCCAATCTACATAATAAAGAGGTAGAGGAAATGCAAAAGAGAAGCTGGAGATGAAGCAGGGCCCAGCCTAGAAGTTGAGAGAGGTTTGGCAAAAGATTGTGGGGACACTATTCAAGAATACCTTCCGGGAGTGATGGAAGTAGACAGAAGTCAGAGGCTTCTCCTGGGAGTTGCTGTGGATCCCCACGTGGCTTTTGCAAAGTGCAAGTCAAGGATTTGGCTGATTTACACAGGACTGTATTCTTTGACCCTTAGTCCTCTCTAAGGTTGAGCCCCAGGGCACGGAGTTTGGAAAGGTTCTCACAGACCCTCGCTCAGCCTCAGAGACTGTGACTCATTCCCTCCCCCAGGAGTGGCGGGATGGATCCTGCACAACAGTTGCATATGACACCAGGGAGAAAGGGAAGGGCACTCTCTCACCTGAGCAGCTGCGTCTGTGCAGTGCCAGTGAATGGACTGTTGGGAGATTATTCTTGGGTTTCTCAGCTGTCATATGGGCTAAAAAAATCAATTGATGGATGAGTGGTTAAGCCAGCTCTGTGGTTAAGCATTTGTAGTGGTACTTGCCTAGTTGTTCCAGCCATTTTAACAAATAAATTGGATTGAATACTTGGCAGATGATCAATGGCTCAGTACTCAGCCATGACCATGAACACAACACCTGAGATATGGTCGTCACCGATGCTTTTGAGGCAGGCTCTGCTGGAGCTCCTTATACTATTGATTCTCCACAAAGTTGGTAAGCAAGAAGACTGCATTACTAAGAAATTACATGAAAAATGCATTATCAGGAGCATGCAGGTATTTAAAAGTAAATGATGCATACATTTGTAAAATTGAAATTAAGGGACAATCAAGATGAGATTATGCGACTTCTCAAGAAATAGTTTATGATAAGTCTTCTGAGAGCACATCTCCAATTGCATTATTTTGCTGCTGAAAACCTTCCAATTATCTATCATTAGCTATCAATTTCAGTAGAAAGTCTCATTATTATTCATGATTCTCCATAATATAGTCTGAACCTGTCTTTCCAGTCTGGTACGCTTCTAGGCTAGCAGTCCACTTATCTTCTCAAATTGCATGCAAAATTGGGTTTCATGTATATGGACTTTTTTATTACTATTATTTGTCAGAAGTGGGAGACACAGGAAGATCTACAATTTGCATCAGGTTCTAGAAGGAGTGAAGAGACCCAGAGAGATAAAAAAATTATTGCTCGAAGCCAGGGGTCTATCAATTTGGATGGAAAAAAAAAAAAGTAGATCTTTATTTTTACTAATCTCGAACTGAAATTTAGCATTTATTTTGATTGTGGATGAGGCGACAAAGCACAGTAAGTAACTGCAACACATGTTTTTCTCGGCAGAAATTATAAGCCCTTTCCTATTATGCTGCGTGTAGAGCAGACATCTCAAAATACCACACACGTGCGTTATTTCAAAACTATGGTGGTTCTTAGACCTTCCAATAGATCTACTCATCAAATTCATTAACAAAGATGCACATGTGTTTTTTAATTACTTACCTTGACTTTTTATTTTTATTTTATTTTATTTTTTTTAATTTTTTTTAACGTTTATTTATTTTTGAGACAGAGACAGAGCATGAACGGGGGAGGGGCAGAGAGAGAGGGAGACACAGAATCGGAAGCATGCTCCAGGCTCTGAGCCATCAGCCCAGAGCCCGACGCGGGGCTCGAACTCACGGACCGTGAGATCGTGACCTGAGCTGAAGTCGGACGCTCAACCGACTGAGCCACCCAGGCGCCCCTTACCTTGACTTTTTAATATTTATTTTGGGGACTGTATTTAAACTTTTTTTTGGTATTTTTTATGCAATTAAAACATTAATCTGCAGACATCCATAGAGTTGGCCATAACATCAAAGAAGTATATGGGACCAAAATAATAGTAATAAAGGGTTAAGAACCTCTTCATCTTAACCTATCACACCCAGGGCTCCATCCAGGCCGGGACAGCTCCTGGTTTGATAAATTTACTCCATGCTTTCTGACTATAGCACTCTTGTCCCATCTGCTTGTTCCACTTGAAATGCCTTCTCCCTACTGTCGGAATTTGTCCAAATCCTTCCCACCTTCAAGGATCATCTCAAGTGCCTCTTCATATAGAAGCCTCTCCACGCCCCTCCCACAACCATCAGAGAGGTGATTGCCCCATTTTTGAGTCTCCACTGCCACATGCTTGCACCTCTCTTCTGTTCCTCTTCAAATTAAAAGAGGTGACATAACCAAGCTCTGCATGGTAAAGAGCACAGACACTTACATCAGCCAGTCTGGGTCTGAATCCTGTCTGCATTTGTTTGCTCGGTCTGCCACAACAAAGGACCACAGACTGGGTGGCTCAAAAACAGAAATGTGTTTCCTCACAGTACTGGAAACTACAAATCCAAGAGCAGGGTGTCTATGGCATTGAATTCTTGGATTACAGATGGCCTTCTCTCTATAGCTTCACATGGTCTTCCGTTTGTACCTCTCTATGTTCGCATTTCATCTTCTTATAAGGACACCAGTCATACGAGATTAGGCACCCCCTCCCCCAAGTGGCTTCATGTTAGCTTAATTACTTGTTAAAAGGCCCCATCTCCAAACACTCCCATTCTGAGGTCTTAAGGGGTCAGAGCTTTAACATGAATTTTGGAGGGATACAACTCCATCTCATACATGGTCTATACTACAACCTAGCTGTTTTACCTTGGAGAAAGTTCTTAACGTCTCTGTTAGCCTTGGTTACTTCATCCATAATACGAGGATGATAATGGAACTTCCTTCATATGGCTGTGGTAGGAATGAAATGAGTTAATTCCCGTAAAGCACCAGGAGCAATGCCTAGAATGTAAATGTATGCATCAACAAAGTTAACAATGGCCATGCCTGGCACACTTGCCTGAACCCCACTAACAGATGGAAGGTTCTAGAGGGCAGAAGTTTCTTCATATCCACCTTTTTCTTCTGCTGTTAGGACACGGCCTTTAACAAAATAAATATATTTTGACTTGAATGCTTAATGAATGTTTTAAAAACTGCCATACTGGCTGGGGGCTGAAACAGAGACATACTGAGAAAACATAAGCTGCACACAGCTCCGTGAAAAAAAAAAAAAAACGAATCCAGTTTTGTTTCTTGCCTTTTAAGACCAAAGCCCCTTTCGAAAATACCAATGCTAGTATGTTTAGCCTAACCAACTCTGTGACAGCGCTTAGACCCACCAAGAAATTCCTTCTTTCTGACAGGGATTGGAAGGATTAGAAGAGAAGCCTTCAACAAGCTTTGTTTCTGCAATAAATTTAAACAAAGGATGTGATCCAAATTTTGTAACATAAGTGAAAGGAAAATTCCCAGGTCACTGGGGATATCTCCATATTGAACCTGGTTTCAATTGTATCTTATTAAACTTAAATGTACAGACTACTTTTGGGATACAGTTGATGTTATATTGTGTGCAAAATGCTCTGGGAACTCAATGTAAAAATCACTTACTTCAATTGTTTCTACCCTATTCTTTTTAAATACATACATGCTTGCAAGCCCACCCCATGCTTAATGGAAACTTTGGAAAGACGTTTTGTTTTGTGAGAATTTGAACTGATAGGCTGCCATGGAATTAGCTTTATTTTTGTGAGATTGCCTTATAATTACTAGAAACTGGCTCTACATGGCTGCCTCAAACAAAGCTGAGTTCTGTAAAAATCATTTTTGTAATGCTTGCATAGCATGGTTAAAAAAAAAAACCCCACCAACAATAAAAACAAAAAGACCTTAAGATAGTTAAATGTATTTTATTTCATGTTCTTATTTTAATGGCGCTTTTGGCTCAAAGCCTTTCATTACTACCATTTTATTTCCCTTTATATTTGATCCCATTTTCCTCTACCATAAAATGCTCTGAGCACGATTGGATTCAGAATTGGGCTGGCCTACGGTGCAGACACATCTGCGACTCCTCTCTCTATAAGCAAGGAGGGGAAAGGCAGAATGGAAGGGGAGGAGTCACTTTTCTGCCTTTGGGAATGAGCTCTGGGAATGCAATTGGAAACAAGAATCCTCTCTGGATGATTTTTCTAGCATACATCCTCTCCTTCCTATCCCTGAACCTACTTTCTCAGTCTTCTAAAGACACTTTGTGTTTAAAATGCTAAAAAAAAATGTTGTTGGGACATTTCTCTTTCAATCCTAGCATGTAATTGTGGCAAATCTGAGAAAATCAGGGTGTCTATATGAGAATCGCCACGTGAAACCCAACAAAACTCCTGGTGGTGGATCCAGGAACTGAGCTTCTGCGCAGGGCATCCCCAGCTAGGAAACTTCAGACCCTACAGGGCCCTCCTGCCACTTTAATTTCCAGATCTGTTTTCCCACAGTTCTTTGTACCATCTTCATATCATTGGAATGACCACCAGACGTCTTCGCGAATAAGGCTCAGACTTCACTACCTTCCTGTGACTTTTATAGTCTTCCAGAATATAAATTGCAAGTTAGTATCTATGTCCCCTTCTAACCCCTATTTCCAGGTTGGCGGAAAGAAGCAAGAGTATGGTGGGCCTCCCCTAACATGGCCCAGTAATTCCTGCCTCCTGGTGTTCACATCGTTGTGTAAATCCCCCTTTTGCATGTGGGCTGGACATAGTGATTCGCAAATACAACGTGGCAGAAGTATTGGAATGTGACTTCCAAGATTCGGTTATAAGAAGACTGGCTCTCACCCTGGTTGTACTCTCTCTTGCTCTTTCATGGATGGCTCACCGGGGAGCCATGTCATGAGGCAGCCCTGTAGACAGACATGCGTGGTAAGGGCCCAAAGCCTGCTCACAACCAAACAGCCATGTGACACTGATCAGAAGCAGATTGTATTAGTCTCCAGAAACACAGAACCAATAGGATTTGTGTGTGTGTGTGTGTGTGTGTGTTCACATATGTGTGTGTGCGCACATGTGTGATGTGATTTATGGTAAGGAATTGGCTCATGTGATTATGGAGGCTGAGAAATCCCAAGATCTGCAATTAATAAGCCAGAGACCTAGGAGAGACTATAGTGTAGTTCTAGTCCAAGTTCAAAGACTTGAGAACCAGGAGAGCTGGTGATGCTGAGTACTAGTCCAAAATCTGGCAGCCTGACCCAAGAAGAGCCAATGTTTCCATTCAAATCTAAAGACAGGAAAACACAGCTGAACCAGCTCAAGGCAGTCAGGCAGGAGGAGTTCCAATTTGCTTATGAGAGGGTCATCCTTTTTGTTCTATTCGGGCCGTCAACTGATTGGATGAGGCCCACCCATATTAGACTACTCAGTTTACCTATTCAGATGTTAATCTCATCTAAAAATGCCTTCACAGACACATCCAAGATCATAATTGACCAAGTACCAAGTATTGTGAGCACACAAAACTAACCACCCTGCTAATCCTTGTCATGTTTGGGGATGATAACAGTCCCCGTCAACAGCTTGATCACAACCTCCAAAGAGGTGTGGACAGTGTTGCAAAAAATAACTTTTCTATTTTATGTATGTCCCAAATATTGAATGGGACTTATACTAAAAAATACCCGATTGTTCATCTGAAATTCCAATTTAATTAGACACCTTATATTTTTATTTGCTAAATCTGGCAACTTGATGGGGAGGCATCAACCAGCTCTACTGTATTCGTTTTTCCTGACCAACAGAAACTGCGAGATAACAAGTACCTGTTGTTTTCAGTCACTATGTTTTGGAGTAATTTGGTCTGCAGCAGAGATAACTATTACAAAGGGGCATATGTGACGGAAGTAACAGAGCAAGGCAGAGTTAAAGAGGAACAGCTCTGGGAGATGCACCAAAAGAGCCAAATGTTGGTCCACATCTATTTTTTCCTATTCTGGATTTGATCGAAAAGCTGCCCATTCGTAGGGCGTGCCGTGTGTCTGACAGAGGTATGAGCTGAGGCCAAGGTCCCATCGTCTGAAAGGTAAGCATACTCTTCAGGCCCAGAGGTAGTATACAGGGCAGTGTTTCTCAAATTTTAATGTTATTTGAATCTCATGGCGATCTTACCAAAATGCAAGTTTTGATTTTGTAGATCTAGGGTGGGGGCTGAGTCTCTGCTTTCCTAACAAGTTCCCACAGGTTGCCGATGCTGGTGACTCCCAGATGACACCATAAGGGGCAAGGTGGTAGGACATCTCCCTTTGCAAAGAGTCCTGGCTATGTGATAAGCCAGACTGGTGGAAGGTAAGATGCTTTAGAGGAAGAATAGATTCACCATTGAATTTCTCATCGTGGACTTAGAGTATCTTAGGCTCTTGGGCTCTTGGAGGGAGGAAATGATAATAATAGGTTAAGAAGTACCCATTTCTATCATCTCATTCAGTTTCTACTTTTATATACTCAAAAGTGATTCTGCGAGGGTTACAAATCAGAATTTCTGAGACTGTGTGCAGCATGAAAAGAAAGCAGAAACTATATCTTCTTCTTTGATTTGGTTTTAGTCACAAACTTTAACCAGTTTGGGAATTTTAATGTATTAAAGAAAGACATTGATTTCTTATTTTAATAGTGAAGACAAATTTTTATTATTACAAAAGCAGTATATGTGCATTGCAAAAAATCATGCAAAAATGGGGCACCTGGATGGCTCAGTTGGTTGAGCATCCAACTCTTGATATCGGCTCAGGTCATGATCTCGTGGTCATGAGACAGAGCCCCGAGTCAGGCTCTGCATTGCGTGTGGAGCCTGCTTGAGATTCTCTTTCTCCCTCTCTCTCTAGCCAACCCCCCCTCAAAAAAATAAACACATTTTTAAAAAATTAAGCAAAAAAGAAAGTAAATACATCATCTTCCCATAAGTCAGAGATTAATCTCACTAACATCTTAGTGTAACTATCAGGTCTGTTCGCGATTGCCACTTTGTCAGTGAATTTTCATCACGTCAAATATCCAATCCACATTCAAACTTCCTCCAATTGTCCCCAAAGAGAACCGTGATATGAATTTTAAAAGTCATTTTAAGAAGTCCTTCAAAGATGACCCCGACTCAATCACTGGCATCGGAGGGCCATCTGGGAATGATGTTTCAAGGTGTGTTGGAGAGGAAGCAAGGGGCGAGACTTTACTAAGGCTAAGAGGATAGGAAAACGGAGCTCAACAGAACACACATGTATGCTTTCCTCCACTGCCAGCCCAGCCAGAGTCCATCTGATTACAGAAAATGTATCCTGACTGGCGAGTTGGAGGGGAAGCAGGGTACCAAGAGCAAGAGTTGAGCCTATGAGAACAGAAAATAACTCACCAAAATGCTCACAACTTTGAGAGGGAGGCATGCACCCAGAGCCCCAAATGGGCAGTCGCGATGCTGTCACAGTCACACGGCACAACTTTCGGTCAACGATGCAGCAGGGCCCAAACATCCTCCGTGTCCTAAATTCGGCCGCCGTTGCCATGACAACCCTCTCCTGCATTTGGCCCAGGAAAAGATGACAGTGAGATGCGGAGCCTATGTTTTTGTTTCTTGGAAACTAGTGAAGGCTGGGGCCCGAGGGGAGCATACCTCCGGGCCTGCCACGGGCAGGATGCACGTGCAGAGATTGTCCGGGACCTCAGGAAGGTAGAGTCCCTCTCTTGCTGAAAGATAAACCAGATATGGATTCGACTTCTTCCATTCTGGGAAACAGGGCGCCTCAGTTTCAGAGACAAGGCAAGATTTCATAATGATGGGGAAGCTCGGTATTTCTGGAAGTGTTACATACGGGGCTCAGTCAAATAGTCCAATCACCCCCCATCACGCGCCTCGTCTAGAGAAGGCACCTCCCCTGCTCCCACCGGGCACTTGCCTGAGTCTCAGTGAGAGTGTGCAAAGTGGCAGAAGTGTGTAAGCCTGGAGCTCTGGGGATTGTGAGCAACTCTCTCTGGAGCGAAGTCCTCGTCTCGGGCGTGACAGCAGTGGCAGATGCCACACGGACCACCTCGTCCACTCACTTCATCCAGGCATCAGTGTGCTGGCTTGGGACAAGCGACTCACTGCTCACTGTGTCGGTTCTCGCATTTATTAAATGGGGAGGTTATGGACCACCACACAGCATCATTTTGGTGAAGATGAAACCAGACGCTCTACAAAATCATCTAGCCTAGTTCCTGGAATGTAGTCGGTACTCAGTAAATAATAGCTTCCGCCAGCTTCTTGGTCCCAATTGCCTTGCAAATTGGCAAAAGGAAAGAACATTGAACTTTCAGCCCTGGGTGGACTCACTACCGATTCTCCCTCCCCAGCTCCTTGGATGACCTCCTACACCCAAGACGGATCTGGACTAAAGGCCCAAACATTGCAGAAACAGTAGGTACCCACTTCCTCCAGGATGTGATGTTTTTATTGGACCTTCGACATTTCCGAGAGGTCCATCTATGGTAGATGCTATTTGGGGCTCCAATTCTTTATCACTTCCTGCCTCTGTACCCTTGCCATGGCCCCTTTACAGATGAAGTGTTCATCTCTGCATCTTGACTTTGGACTTAGACATGTGACCCAGGGCATGTGCCAGAAGTGATGATGTGCCAGTTTCAAGCCCAGCTAAGTTTTAAAGAGGCCTCACACATTGCCTCTTGTCCTCTAGGGCCTTTGCTGTCTGTCACTGTGAGAACACATCCCAGCCAGTTTGCTGGTCCCAGGAGGAGGACAGGACACTAGAACAGAGCTGACCAACCCATAGATACGTGAGCCAGCCCAGGGCAGAGGAACGAGCTGCCCAGTCAAGCCCAGGCTAGATCCACTGACCCCTGGCTGACCTGTGGTTGCAAGAGTGATAATTAAAGGTTATCGTCTCACGTCACTGAGTTTGTCAGGCAAAGATAATGACCTGATCCACTGCCGCACACAACAATGAATGTTTTGGGTCATTTCCTCACAGAGAGAAAGAACACTTTGATGATAAAAGGTCAAGTTGGGCCTAGACCAACCACCCAGCCGTGGGTGGACTTTAATTTTAAACTGGGGGGAATGTCCCCAGTAATCAAAACCAGTATCTTCTTTCTGGTTTATATAGTGCCATGACTGATATAATACTTTGACAAGATTTATTACATTTATTACAGTTTGTAGAATTCTTTGAGTCATTATAGAAGTTACATACTAGATATACAGCTTACACCTCTCTCATAATTAAAAAAGAAGCATTTTAGTTTCTATTTAAGGTCCAAGTTTGCTTTTGAATATGTAAGGTAACCTGTGTGTTGAAACAGTAACACTCGTGTAAGCAAATCACAAGGGATTTTGTTTGGTCCAATGATGTGATTGGTCCATGGTTAGTTCTTCCCTTGCCCTAGAGACAATTCCCAGCAGGCATGGATGCTTGTCTGCAGATCATCAGGTAATAAAACCACCTCTGTTCTCTTTAATCTCTCAATTTGTCTTGCTTCAGTATTATCAGTGTATCCAGTCCAAGGTAATATCAAACTTGAAACTTCGTTTAAAAGTTAAGCTTCAGAGTTGGCCAGGCCAGGCCCTTCCAGGCAGGAATGTCACAGTGAGGAAGAGAGGCATGATTGGCTTATTTCCCTCACTTGGAATTTCCCGGACCCTCCCGCCCATGTTGGGGGAAGGGGTGGGAAAGAGAGAGGTAGAGCGGAAAACTCTAACTTCACTGACATTGATTTTACAGTGGTGTTTTCTCGCGGTGGGAGATGTCCTGTCATGGGGTGCTTTGCTGGAATCTTGGCCGATACACCTTCATGGGCATCCCCTCCAACCTGCAGGTCCCCAGCACAGTCCTGACATGTCTTCCCTGCCTGGGACCTCCACCCTCTCTCTCCCTGTGAAAGCCCCAGCTCTTAACTGCAGGCTTCCTTTGGTTCTGTGATACAGACTACATCAGCCAGCCTGAAATCCTTCAGATTTCTGTAGTAGGGACCCTGCACCATCCTTCAGACTCGAGGGGTCACATATCAAAGGACTCCAAAGGTCTCTGGAAGCTCAGCTTATGAGAAAAGAGAGAAACACCCTCATTCCCCCTCTGTGAGGAGTAGGAGTAGGACCCAGAGCATAGATCCCTCTGAAGAAATCCTCGACCTAATCTTCAACTTCTTCTGTAGGCTCTCAACCCCTCGTAAACCAGGAATGGATGGTCAGCTATGGTCTCTAAGTCAGTACTTAAATGTCATCTTAGGAGGCAGAGAGGACCCCTGACTTTGGAATGTGAGATAATAATTGTTGTGGGGCTTCAGCCAATTTTCAGACAGAATCCCATCACTGCACACACACACACACACACACACTTTTTTTCCATCTTCTGAGTAAGGTCAGCAGAAAGGGAGAGGAGAGAAGACAATCATCTCATAGTTTACTGAAATATTTAAGAGGAAACTATTAACCACGTGTGATGGTCTCCCCACCTTCCCCCACCCCACCGTTCTCTCACTTATAATCTTTCACAGCTGCATTAACTTCATGTTGCCATTCCCATACGTGATGAAGTAAGATCAATGCTCTCTGGAAGGGAGAGGGTCTTCATGCAAGACAAAGAACCAAAAGAAGAGAAAAGAGGGCAAGAAGGCAACCTTGCAATCATGCTCAACTCCAGCACATCCAGGCAGGGCAGAGCTTTTATTAAATCATTTCTCCAACCAACTTTGCCCTCAGCTGCCACATTGTTCATTAAAATTCAGAAAAAAAATAAGCATTTCAAGACTTGAGTATCTTATGGGGATGTTAGGAAAGAGTTAGAAAACTCATGTAGATGGAGACACCGAACAGCTATTCCAGATGGCAGGTGCTACCAAGATGACTGGGCCATCTCACACGTGGAAAACATTTCACTCCCCGAAGATTGTTGAAATGATAATTTTCGATGATTCGTTAATAGTTAAAAGCATATGGCTCTTTCTTAGGCAACTGGATTGGTTAGCTTTTTTTTTTTCTTTAAGAAGCATAGATGACATCAATGGAGATGAAACATCTTGGTAATAGTAATCAAAGGTGTTGTTTGACCTGTCCACTGGCTGTGGTTACCATATTGCTTGTCTGGTTCTCCAAGTGGCTGGCCACGAGAAGCATCCCTGAAATGTACTGAAGAAAAGGCAAGGAAGTAAAGAGAATTTGAAAAAAATAAGAAAGAACAAACAATGGTGGCAGAGACTCTCTGTTCATTCATTCTGGCACTACCTCTTTTCAAAAAAAAAGAAAGAATTAGCAGGCCACCGGCCTGCTGGGTGGCTCAGCCTGTTAAGTGTCCAAGTCTTGATTTCGGCTCAGGTCATGTTCTCACGGTTCGTGAGATCGAGCCCCACGTCGGGCTCTCCACTGGCAGCATGGAGCCTGCTTAGGATTCTCTCTCCTCCTCTCTCTCTGTCCCTCTCCCACTCATGCACACACACACATACACTCTCTCTCTCTCTCTCAAAATAAATAAATAAACATTAAAAAAAAAAGAATTAGCAAATGGGGAGGAGAAGAGGCAGAGACAGGCACACCATTAGCTCAAAGCACCCAGGGGAAAAAAATGATGAAACACTGAGGTAGAAAGAATTGAAGCAAGAAAGAAGGTTTAGAAAATTACCACCAATAAAGAACCTAAATTTTGTAAATAGAAAAACAAAACCTTCATGTAATAAATATGATTTTCACAGGTTATGTGCTGAGATTTAGTCTCCATGATATTTATCTCGCAATTGTTTATAATTGCAACAAATTAGAAACAACCAAAGTGGCCAAGAAAAACCTTTTTAAATAGTTAAATAAATTATGGTCATCAAAACAATGGCAAGATATGTAGCTATTAGAAATTATAGATACAAATATACTTATTGTGGGGCACTTGGGTGACCCAGTCGGTTAAGCATCTGATTTCAGCTCAGGTCATGATCTCGTGGCTCATGGGTTCAAGCCCTGTGTCAAGCTCTGTGCTGACAGCTTGGAGCCTGGAGCCTGCTTCAGATTCTGTGTCTCCCTCTCTGTCTTCCCCTAACCGACTCACGCTCTCTCTCTCAAAAATAAAAGTAAACACTAAAAAAAATTTTTTTAAATATATATACTTATTGACAGAGCAGGACATTCATACCATATAGGTAATTTAAAAGTGCAGATCAAACAAAAAAAAGAAGACTATAAAAAGTGTAGACAGTATGATCACAATTCATCTAAATATGTTATGCATATTCAGATATATATGTGCAGAAAAATGACTGGAAGGATGTACACACAATTTGTTACCAGCAGTTGCCTTTGAATGATGAAATTGTAGATGATTTAAATTTTTCATTTTCTTCTTTACTATTTTTTACATATCATCTCATAAAAGTTACTTAAAAAGTAATTGTATATAATTATTTATCATATATATCATTATATATATAATTATTGATCATAACTATATATAGTTATCAGATAACTATAATATGTAAAATTGTTATAGAAATAGGGAATTTTAGGAGAGACTGAAAAGCTGCCAACCTATGAAGACTGTTAGCTCTGTAGCCAGAGCCGGGAGGTCGCATGGATTAGCATTCATGCTGCTCACCTAAGGACTGAAACAAAAGGAAGTCTAAGGAAGGAAAGATTCCATGTGTTTGAACTCCTGCGTATACCATTTGTTACACACGTGATTCATGATAATGGGCTACCGTTTATGATAATATAGGAGTGCAGTTCTGAGTTGTTGTCTAGGATCTGGGAGAGCTGGGCTCTGCCACAACCTGGCTGGATGTCAGTTGCAGTTCAAGTCAATAGACCTTTACGGGGTGTTTATTACATGTCAGGCACAGAGTTCAACACTAAGGGAGGAAGATGAATTTGTCACT
This sequence comes from Panthera uncia, assembly GCF_023721935.1. NCBI lineage: Eukaryota > Metazoa > Chordata > Mammalia > Carnivora > Felidae > Panthera > Panthera uncia. The sequence goes on from NC_064807.1 coordinate 25,365,636, forward strand.
CTTCGTACATTTGTATACCCAAAGCCCCGCCAGGGAGATAAGCAAGCAAACCAATGGGTATTAAACAATATGGTACACCTTACGGTAAACATGGGAATAAAATACCATGAGATCACAGTGGCAGGGAAGACATAGCTTCTACCAATGCGAGTAGGATTTGGGTATTAGAAAAAAGATAGCTTTGGGGTTGGGTGTTAAAAGACAAAGCAAGAAAGGGCATGCCAGGCAAGTCACTTTGCTTCTCTGGGCCTCAGAATCCTCACCCTTAAAATAAGGGCTTGACTGGACGGGCCTCCAGCATCTGTGTTTCTCTGGAAGGATTGACTGCGGGCCATCCTGACAAACGCCCGCCCCAGCCTTGGTCATGTTTTGCTGATGCAGTCTGGAACTCCTGATCAGTCTTTGTGCAAGACAGGTATTGGGTTGCTGAAGTAGTTCCCCTACATGGGGAAACTGGATTAAAGCAATTGCCTGTGTTAAGAAAATGGATCCAGATTTGGCAACCAGGCCGGCAGGATGACTGCACAGTTACAATGCCATTCTGAAATACTGCTCCTGGCCCTGGAGGGGTTATTTAATTCTCTTGGAGACTGTACCTCTGTTGACATTTCTATTTACTATTGATTAGAGCCCAGACACTGTGAAGTTAAATGTTAACTTGTGCATTTGTGTCTGGTAGAAATGCAAATTACTTCTGTTCAGTAGAAGAGATGCCCCAAAGGTTATGGTTACATTGTCCTGTAGGATAATAACCAGATTTTCCCCTAACTTATACACACATGTGCACAAACACACAGACACACACAAGCACATGCACACATGCACATTTCCATGTGTGTCTCCCCTAACAGACTTAGTAAATTCCAATTCTCTAAATGCCCTCCGTAGCTTTATCAACTTCCTGGTTCCCTTAGTAATGAGCTAATACATTTTGACACTTGTTCATTCTGTATTTGAATGAGTCATGTCTTTACATTTTTGAAAATTATCCTTTGGCATATGAAAAGTTTTTTTTTTTTTTCATCCTTTGCTCTCTGAGAATCAATTTGCAGAGATTCTGCTCTTTCCAGTATTTACTGCAGTTGCTGACTGCTTTTTGTGTATGGACTCTCTCTGCCTGCATTTCCTTCTTCCCATACCAAAAGAGTATTAAAGAGAGGATGAATCTTGTGACATCTACCTTGTGACAGTGATCAAGGTGAAGCTAATGGCCCACACATGCACTCATGCATACTCACGTGCACACACATGTACACGCACACACACAGGCTGGCTTGCTTATTTACTGTATCTTTACCAAAACAATGCAAGAACAATGAACAAAAATAAAACAACAGAGTTGTGACCTTGCTTCCATTATAAAGTGTTTATTAACCATATCACCAGTTGATGATCTAATCATGATGATCATCGTTAATAATTGTTGAAGGCGAGGGGCCCCTGGGTGGCTCAGTTGGTTAAGCATCCAACTTCGGCGCAGGTCATGATCTCATGGTTCGTGAGTTCGAGCCCCTTGTCGGGCTCTGTGCTGACAGCTCAGAGCCTGGAGCCTGCTTCAGATTCTGTGTCTCCCTCTCTCTCTGCCCTTCCCTGCCTCATGCTCTGTCTGTCTCTCTCAAAAATAAGTAATAAACTCTAAAAACAAAAAGGTTAAAAAAATAATTGTTGAAGGTGAATGATAAAAATGTGGAGTTTCATTATACTATTCTTTCTACATTTATGTACTTAATTTTTTTTTCACAATTAAATGTTTAAAGAAATTTTTAAGTTGGCTAAAGGGAGGAAGAAATTATCAAGGATGCTATTTTGAAATTTAGGTATACATCCAGTATCATTACTAAATTTCTCTCTAGGTGTTTCTTGGGTCTCGAGATATAAGCTACTGAAAGTGCGAAGGCTTCAGAGGTAGTTAACATTTCAAAACTTTGTATATTTCATCTTTATATCATCATCTTTAATTTCTATATTTCTAGGTATGTTTTATTTTAAAAATATCTTTCTAGGTATGTTTTATAATACACAGTATATATCAATACCATAGTATGGGGGAACAATTGGTATGTAATTACATATATGTGTAATAGGGGTACAGACCTGAGCATTTTTACTGATGGGAGTACTCAAGCAAAAAAGTCAGGGTGCTCACTGCGTTTAAAAAATAAGAAGATAAAGTATATAATATGAAAATATGGAGAATCCTAATAAAGATATTAAGGCTCAAATGGGGGGAGTAGGTGCTGATAATATTAGGGAATATCCACAAGGTTAATGCATACATGCATTACTTGTATACACAAGCATTATTTGCAAAGTTGGTAAAGCTCTTTGAAACCCTTTGGGATGAAAACCACATAAAACAATATATTATTAATATTACTATTATAGTCCATGCTTGTGTTTCTATGTAACGCTGCCAGAGGAGTCTTTTAATGGTCTCATTTTTTTTTTATGCAACTTATACCAGTCTCCACTGAAAAGACTTACATTAATCTAAATTATTGAGATGAATTTTAATTTGGTTGGACAATCCTAAAGCTTGGAACGACTAGAGAGTAAAGACAAAAAAAAAAAAAAAAAATCAGCCCAGCATGCTGAAAAATAAACGTTATGTGACCTGAGACAATGGAAAATATGTTTTTGTACTCCCACACTCATGCCACAAATCAGTGGTGTGCAGATGTCCTAAGCAAGGCCCTTAAAGTGTCATGGAAAGGTTGATGCGGGGCTGGAAGATCCTATTTTTTTTTTATCTTTCTGTGACAACGGTTATATATTTGGGGGGTGCATGTTTGAATACTTTCACTTTGTAGTCTTAAATAAAAGCCAGGAAGACACCTGGTCCCTCTCTCATCCAGAGCGGTGAGATTTGTTGTGCTGATTTCAGTGTGGTCATCTGATTTTTTTTTAATTAGTTGGCCAAGTGGAAGCAGGTGGATTAAGGGATGGCTGCACCCTGTGAATGGCCCACAAAAGTAGAAGAACTGTGGTCGTGAGACCTACCCTTTCAGGTTGCCACCCCACTGTCATGCCACATTCATTAGTTTTTGATGGACTCTCAAGCCGTACTCTTGGCCCCAGAAGATGAAGACATCACACTTACTAAAAGAGATCACAGAGGGAGTCTGGGTGGTTCAGCTGGTTGAGCATCCAACTCTTGATTTCAGCTCAGGGCATGATTGCCTGGTTCATGAGAATGAGTCCGCACAAGCTCTTTGCTGAGAGCACAGAGCCTGCTTGGGATCCTCTCTCCACCCCCCTCTGACCCTCCCCTGCTCATGCTCTCCCTCCCTCTCAAAATTAACTAATTAATTAAAAAATCTGTGTGTCATATCAGACTTTAAAAGAGGTCACAGAACAGGAGACCACAGACCATTCACAGTTGGCTGCCTACAACTTCTGTCCTGACATCCCATGCCTTCCCCTCTTCCCATCCCGCTCCCACCTCCCCCTGCTGCCCCTTCTATGATATGCAAGCTGAACAGTTGTCTCCGTCTAGATGGGGGAGCATTCATGCTTCTCAGAAAGCACCACTATTGACTAAAAAGCCCAATCCTGGGGACCACATGCCCAGAGGGGGCTTGCTCTGGCTCCGGTAACATCTCATCAGGCAATTCAGGGCTTAGAGTTTCCCACCTACAAAATCGGCTTGCTTTCCCACGTGGCAAAGCAAGGCGACGGTATAGCAGAGAGGCATTGAACCTAACCTGCTTGTAAAATCCGTCTATGCCTGCAGTAAGCACTCTGTAAACGGTAGCCACTCTCAAGTAACAACAGCAAAATTATAGTACCAATTGCCCAAATCCAAGGAACCCCACATATAATTTGAAATTACACAATTGTCTCGGTTTTCTATGGCTGCTGTAACAAAGGATCACCAACTTAGTGACTTGAACCAATAAAAATTTATTACCTGACAATTCTTTGCATTTAGAAATCTAACCGAGGTCTCCCTGGCTGAAATCCAGGTGTCAGCCGTGTTTCTTGCTGAAAACTCGGGAAGAATTCATTTCTTTGCCTTTTCCAGTTTCTAGAAGCTGCCCATGTTCCTTGGCTCTTAGATCCCTTCCTCCATCTCCAAGCCATCAACGGAGGGCTGAGATTCCTCTCATGGCATCACCCTGACCTCCTCTCTGGCCTCCTCTTCCACTTTTCAGAACCTTTGAGATTGCGTTGGGCTCATCCGAACAATTCAGGATAATCTCCCTATTTTAAGGTCAGCTGACTGGCAACCTTACTTCCATCTTCATGGAAGCAATAAATAAAAACAAGCTTTATTTCCCTTTGTCCTGTCACCTGACACATTCACAGGCTCCAGGAATTGTGGACATTTGGCTGGGGGTGGGGGGAGCATTTATTTTCACTGCCACAGCAATTAAACAGAACCCTCCTATCCCCAGAGCAATACAAACAGATTTATTTTTTATCACCACTGAGCTGCCTGAGGGATGACAGAACAAATGGGAAACTACCAGAAAGTAGAAGGCTTCTCCCCAGGATGGGCTGGAAGTCCTCAGGTATCACTCAGCACAAGAGTTACTCTCTTTCCACTATGAGTCAGCACTGTAAAACTTCACCAGCATTCACAGGAGGCATTTGCAGAGAAGATTCCATCTGAGAAGTGTCACCTTTCAAGCACTTTATGGATTTACACATGGCAAAATTAGAAATCACTCAACATAAAAGACCTGTGAAAGGGGCACCTGGATGGCTCAGTCAGTTGAGTGTCTTGACTTCAGCTGAGGCCACGATCTCGCGGTTCATCTGTTCGAGCCCCGCGTCGGGCTCTGTGCTGACAGCCTGGAGCCTGTTTTAGATTCTGTCTCTCTTTCTCTCTGTCCCTCCCTCTCTCTCAGAAATAAATACACATTAAAAAAAATTAAAAGAAGAAAAGAGTTATGAAAGATGAGGCTGCATTTTAAGGCTGAACATGAGTTGCTGCAGATTAAAAAGATCAAGAATGCTTTAGGATTCGTGGAAGCAGGAGGAAGCGAGCAGTGTTACAATTTTACTGTGGGGGCATGGATCTCTTCAGCCAACACAGAACCAACCGGAAACCCAAAGAGGAGGAGGAATCAGACCACACCAGGACCTGCTTGGGGGGGGGGGGGTTCCCCAAGGCTCCCCAAGGCTCTGTGAGGCAAGGTTGGTGGTTAACTCCTTGCTCTTGTCCCTTAGGATGCAGTGAAAACAGATTCCCTGAGGTTTACTTTGAGGGCTGAGCTGCAAATGTAACTAAATCCAATGAGAGAGCTACAAAGTTGGTAGCTGATGTGCATACATTTCCACTTAAATAAACCCTAGTTGCTATAAATAGTTTTTCCCATAATGTGCATTTCACAGAGGTTGGACTCTAGAAATTGTGGCCTGCAAATCGGTTCAACAAAGTTGAACTCACCAGGACATAGAGCCACTGGTGTCCAAAAACCAAGAAGTAAGTCATATTGTTTCTTTTTGCCTTTTGTCTGTGGCTTTCCTTCCTCTGGGAATATGAAGAAGGAGATGTAATTTGATTGGGGGTAATTCTTTCTTTCAGAGCAAACAATGGAAATATTTTCCCATGTTGCTAACTGGAGCGGTTGATTTTATATTAGTTAAATATGTGCATGGTGTGAGTTTATCATATTCAGCCATTACCAAGTATTTCTTCTGCTATATATTAAATATATTAAAATATAAATGTATTTATATAAATTTATTTAATACTTACATATTTAACATAAATATGTTTAACATAAATATTTAACATAAATAGAACATAAATATGTAACTATTAAATAAATTTATATAAATATATTTATATTTTAATATAATTATATTTATATTTAACATAAATATGTAACTATTAAATAAATTTATATAAATATAAATTTATATTTAATATATAAAATGTACTTTTAAAAGGGTATTCTATCAGATGGATCTGACTAAATTTGTGATCAGGAGTCTGAGTCTAGGGGCGCCTGGGCAGCTCATTTGGTTAAGCGCTGGACTCCTGATTTCAGCTCAAGTCAGGATCTCACAGTTTGTGTATTCGAGCCCTGAGTCTGGCTCTGTGCTGAAGCCTGTTTGGGATTTTTCTCTCTCTCTGCCCCTCCCTCGTGTGTGCATGTGCTCACATGCTCACGCTCTCTCTCCCTCTCTCTCTCTCTCTCTCTCTCTCAGAAACAAATAAATAAACTTTAAAAAAAAAAGTCTGAATCTGGGTGGGCAGATTATCTGGAAGCCTCCTATATAGAATGGAGTCCAATCAGGGCTAGTTCCTGCACGAGGGGTCCACCCTTGACTCCAAATGAGCCAGTGAGAGCAGATGATCAAGGACTTGCAAGGTCCCTGCAGGGACCAGCACTGTGATGACACATTCCAACCTCTGCATGTTCCAGAGTCTGTCTCCAATAACCATAATGATGCTTCTCACTGGTACAGTGATTTTCTGTTTTACAAGCGCTTCACATTCCTGACTTCCAAAATAAACATTTTCTTGGTGTATTAGTACATTTGGAAAACAACCCCCTCCTCAGATCACTCCCTTTAGGCCAAAAGTAAAAAATAACAGAAGGAACTGAAGCTTGGGTTTAGACATTCACCGAGGTTGTGCCATTGGTAAGGAGTAAAAGGCTTTTGAGCACGAAGTCACCTTGCTGGCTACCAGCAGTTCACGTGGGCATCTTTTATAACTGCCTCATTTTTTCTTTCTAACTTCAGGAATGGTGACTCAAAGCCCAATCTGGGAAAAATTCTTTCTCCCTGAAGCTCCTAAACCCTCCCTTAACCACTATAAATCCAAGGAGTAAGACAACTTTTATAGATTTTTTGTTTTGCGGTGAGCCTTGCTTTTTTTTCTTCTGCAAATTAACAAAAGTAGTGATACTTTTAGAAAGATAAGCAAGATTTCTGGCATTAATGCTACAGTTCAAGGGAGTTTTCTTCCGGGTACAAAAATGCTTCTCTGAAGAGAATAGAGGCAAGGATTCTCTGAGACGCAGGAAAACAAGCGTCTGTTGTCCCTCTTTGCCATGTCATAAATTAGGGAGGAGATCAATTCTGCCATTTCAATTTGTGTCAGCCTGAAGGTCAAGCACAAGCACATAGTAAATTCTGTTTCTGGCTAGGGCAGATTGCAACGCCACCCCACTCCCCCTATTATGAAAACCTTCGTCTCCATCCCAGCCATCCCAGAACGTCTTCCCAGCCATTAGAAGATTATTCTCCTGGGTGGACGCTTTGCTTCTCTGCTCAGAAGGAGACAATAAACTCCCCTGGTTATCTATTCCATCCCAACTTCTGGATCTATCTCTACATCCGCAACTATTTAATACCAAGAAGGTTGCTCAGATTCTTCGTGTAAAGCAGCTACCATCCGCTTGGGAACCTATCATGACACCCTCTCGGGACGAGGTGAACAAGATACTACTGATTCCATTGCAGCACATGGGGGCAGACAAAATGCCACACTGCACGTCCTCAGGTCAGCACCCCCACAGGTGACGCAGCTACCTGAAATGTTCCATCTCTCTGACTTGCACGGTCGTCGGCTTAATTGAAATCATGTTGAGAGGGAGGGCGAGGATGGGCAACACCGATAACATCTAGTCGTTGTCAGATACTCCCAACATTACACGAGATGTGTCTTCAGTGCGCTAAACCACAATCAACGAAAAATTTTAAATAGCTATGAAGTCCTAGAATCGTTGATGGAGAAGAAGAGTGTCCTGGACGGTGTCATTTCCCACTCTGGCCCCTTTTATCTGCCAGGGCGCCATCTTCCGGCCGCTGTGGGCAACACGTGGCCCCCTTCCCGGGAATCGCTGATGCCCCAGGCCGCCTCCTCAGTCAGCGACTGGAAGGGAAGGGTTTACAAAGGGCCCGCCCGGTACCTCCAGGCAAGACCAGCCCTCTGGTGTTTCGTATTGTCTGCCCCCACTTCCTATCTGCAGATTCCTGTTCTGAACGTGGTGGGGCTTCCCTGGGAGGGATCAAGTATATGCCAGTGCGTTTCACTCCGCCCTTCTCGATAAGACGATTTGCCGGACACTCCAGAGAAGAGGCAGGGACAGTGCGAAGGCTGCAGACACTGGGTGCAGTATTCTTGCAAGGAGAAGAGGACACTCTCCGTGCCCCACCCAAATCCCCTCAGCCCTTCTGGAATACACCTGCAAATTTCTCCTCGCATACCAAGGGCTCCTCCCCTCTCTCTGTGTGGGGCGTCCTCTCATGGCAGCAGAGTGCTGTGCCACAGGCAGGGCTGGCCAGAAAGGCCCTGACTCTTAACGAGTAAGGGGTGCTAGTTGGTGGCTGGGTATCCCAGTTTCCTTGTGCCTGAGTGCAACAGTCCTCAGGTGTCCTGAGGCACAGTGTCTCAGAGGGTCCTCAGTCAGCTTGAGCCCCCGTCGCCCTTGGTGGTTACCTGTTTACTAATACATATTTTACTATCTTTCCTCTCTTCTCTGACTCCCTTCCCAACTGTGCTTCCTAGAATCCCCTCCCAAATAAACCACTTTCTTATCTCACACATTATTAACTTCTCTATTATAATGTCTCCCTGGGCAGGGGAATTCAGATTAGGACAGAAAGGTAGGTGCAGAGGCTACAGCTTAATGACCCTGGAGAAGGGTCGGCCCCTTCCACAGAGGTCGTGTAGGCTGTGGATGGGTGGAAACATGGTGCTGGTTCCAATGGATAGATTCCAGAACTGCCCTTAACCCCATACTCCTCACGTGCACTTGCTCCTCGGGACCTGTCTGTACAGGAGAACTCAGAGGCGATGGCTAAGTGACTTGGGTGTTTAGGGGTGGGTGTGCGACACATAAAATAAATAGCACTGTTCATCTACCCGAGGAGCCGGTTGTCCTCTCTTGGAGAGACTTCACAGCCATCGTATTACTGAGAAGCTTCTGGTCTACATCCGAAAGACGGCCTTCAGTGTGACATTCCTCAGACATCTCATGGCCTCCCAGGATGTAGGCTCCTTGGAGGCCCTGGCTTCAGCAAGGAACAGAGGTTTAGGAGATCTGAAGCCGAAGATTCCAGGTAATACAGCCAGGAACCCTTCCACAGAGGAACGTGGATTAATTACCATGAGGGGGACGTCCCATGAGCACCTGGACCCTTTGGAAAGCCAAGGACTTAGCCTGTACTTTGGGCAAACTCATGGAGGTCCCTGTCGGCTAGGTAGCTGCAACCCTACACTACAGTTAGCGCAACGATACAGAACCAAGGAAGACCAGCCTTCTCCCCTGCAGACGCGCACAGATCCCCAGCCAGACAAGCATGCAGCAGAACCCTGAAGGGGATCAGTGTCTCTGCTTCCTTCTAGGGTGGCTGTTCAGGCAATGCATCCAGGGAAGAATGGGGGTTGGAATCATTTGCACCCTAACCCGGGAAGGGTGTGCTTGTTAGATTAACTTTTCCTTCTCCCCTTGATATTTGGAGTCAGGCAAAACCTGCTAACCCATGTTTGAAACTTCTGACTAAGAACCAGAGCCAATATATAGAGGTAAGTTTGCAGTGACTTAACCTGACTGAGAAAACATTAATAGTGTAAAAGAAACTACAGGCTAAATGCTAAATGTCAGAAACTGATTCTTTTCCCATGCCATATTTCGAAAAACACTCATCTGACACTCAAACCACAGAGGAAATAAGATATGACCGAAGCTTCCAGAAAGAGAAAGGATAAGGCAAGGGTGCAGCTGAGACTGGATGCCATCACCTCTTTTGAGTCGATTAAGAACACTATACACACAGGACAAAGTGCTCTGAGCGACACACGCTGAGCCTTTGGCCTCACGACCAAAACCAACACGCAAGGCTGTAAACAATCATCCTCAGGTGGCCACACTGGGCTCACACAGCCATCTTCAGAAACCTGGGACGATCCTTTTCATTTTCCAGGAATCAGCCAGTCACTACAGTTATTGCATTCTATGGAATGTAAACGGGGCTTTGATGGGCATGTCAACTTCATGAAATGACCCTCCCGGACCACTATGGAACTTCTTTTGAATTGCACTGGAAAGCCGCTTAGCCACAGGGGGTGTGCCAGTTTTAGTCCTGAGCCTTTATCGCTGAAGAAAATTCAAGACCTAATTCCAGCATTTACCCACAAGAAGTTCTACTACTGAACTAAAGCCCCCAAATTCTTTTTTGTTGTTGGTGTTTATTTATTTTTGAGAGAGAGAGAGACAGAGACAGAGAGACGGTGTATGAGCAGCGGAGGGGCAGAGGGAGAGGGAGACACAGAATCCGAAGCAGGTTCCAGGCTCCCAGCTGTCAGCCCAGAGCCCGACACGAGGCTCAAACTCACAAACATGAGATCATGACCTGAGCCCAAGTCCGAAGCTTAACTGACTGAGCCTCCCAGGTGCCCCAAAGCCCCAAAATTCTTGACACAGATTGTAAGCAGACATGAGATTCGTGTGGAGAGCAGAGCTGGGGGCTGCAGGGTGGAGGGTGGCTCTAAATGGAGTTTGGCGATTGCAGGTTAGAAGCTCCTTATTCCATTTCTCCTCCTATGACTTCACCATCAATTACCACCACATGCTGGGCTTACATCATCCTGCTCATTCTTTCCCCCATTGTATCTGTCACTCCTGCATCTTAATAACATGGACATCCTACCTCATGACCTCGGGCTGCCTGGATTTGGATTTGCCAATCCTTGGCAGGGTGTGGGTGGAGTTCATGCAAGATGGGAAATTGCCTGCCAAAGGGCCACTGCTGGTTGCTTTATCCTCACGACTGAGGCCTGAGCTTAGACATACTCCCACGTAAGGAAATCCGTCGAAGTCTGGAGGTTACCTGCTTCGGCTCTTGGTTATATAAATATTACAGTACAGATGCCCACACGGCCAATTTGTCCTCTGGATGACCAAGTGGGAAAAGGCCCCCTAAATCAGCCAAACCTTAAACATCCTCCCCACCTCTGCTTCCCTTGAGTCTAGGTATATCTGTGACCTATTGCAATGTTACAAATTCCCCACGCTCAGTGGCTTAAAACAACAACCGTTTGTCTTTGACCGTAAATGCACGGGTTAGCTGCGTGGTCTGGGAATCTGGCCAGACTCTGCCCATTTTAGCCAGGCTTGCTGCTGTGCCTGCAACCAGTCACCTGGCCTAGGATGGCTCACCATCGACTGTCTGACAGCTGGAGTGACAAGTGTTGATTGAGTCATGTGTCCCATGTCACTCAAACAGGTGAGTAGCCTAAGCTTGTGCCTATGTCAGTGGAAGGATTCCAAATGAAAGTTTTGGGGTCGTTGGTTGTGCACCATTGAAACACAGGGATCTACACCCATGTTTCCAACCATAGTAAAGAAAAGAAACGTTTTTTTTTTTTTTTCCATTATCAATACATTTCTCCTCAGCCACCACCTTTTGGGTCCAGCAAGTTTAAGGATAAGGTAAGGGATAGAAGCTCTTTGCACATTCCCTCTTCCTCTCCCTCTCAGGCCACAAGGCCAGGAAGGTTTGCTTTCTCTTGAAAGCCTCCTGAGGCCTAAGCTTGAGCCCTTTTGGTGGCCCTCCGGGGGAATGGACAGCACCCTGCTACTGGGAAGGGCTACTAGCCACATTGTGAAGGGCAGGGACACCAGGCGGTAGAGAAGCGGGCTCATTTTTGCACCAGGCATCCAGGATTCCTCAAGTACAGACGAAACCTTCTCTCTCCCGAGACCTGACTCCATATGCCGTCACAGGAATGAGTGACATTTCTTTCAGGGAATCCTCATCTTTTTATAGCTAAGGGTTAAAGCAAATACCAGCAACTTTCAGAAAAAAAAAAAAATGGCAAACCACAATTAAGACCTGTTACCCTGTGCTACACGGTATTTCAGGGTGGGAGAAAGGGTACCACATTGGCAGTGATGGGGAAAAAGAACCACGGACGACTACCCACGTTCCTAATGACGGCTACCTTTCTGCCATGTCCTCACCTGGGCCCTGGGCCACTGTTAGGTCCCCATGGGTGGCTGAGGTCCTGTGGAAGAAGTGTAGGTGATTGTTACCCTACACTCCTTTCCCCTTCCCATTCAGATACTTTCTGGGAATCAAGAGTGGCATGACTGTGTTAGAAGGAAAGGAGAGAGAACAGGCGAGATCCACTTCCTGTTGGTTCTCTCTCCCATCCGGATCAACCCTCCGTCAGGGTATAGTTGCGTCCTGACTCTTCGCAGATTCTGAGCAGTGAACCACCACCACCCTCGGCATGATTCACACCTGGGAACCAGAGCTTCCACATATGTGGCCATTGCTCCCACATGCAGACTCCCGTAGCAGACACGTGAGGAGAAGAGGCTCCACTCAAGACAAGACAGTGAGACTGTCAGCTGAGTAAGCATGCAAATTTCTGGTATCAACGATGCTGTGGTCCTTCGAGCCAGCTTCATTCCATACCCCATCTCCGTTGTAACCTAGACATTTCTTCTACATACCCGAGTATTGTTCCAGTGTGACTCTTCTTAGAATTTTTTTTTCTATATTAAGTTAAAAGATCCAATACCTATGTCTCATTCATTTATTCATTCATTCCACAAATATTTTTTGAGCAACCTCTCCTAGGAGTTGGGAAAACAATGGTTAGCTTTGGCCAGTGAGTGAAGAACGATAGTGTCAGATAACAACTCTGAAGAAAATAAAGCAGATACTGGGATGGAATGTGAGGGAGGGAGACTCGTAGCCGGCGTGGTTGGAGAAGCTTCTCTGAGGAAGTGCCATTTGAACAAAGACCTAAAGGAAGTCATGTGACTCTCTGGGGCCGAGAACTCCAGGAGGAGAACATGTCTCCATTGCCCAAGACCTGCAGAAGCACTCAGGAAGAAAAAAAAAATTTGTTTCTTAGAGCCCATATTTCTTCTGCCCCTCAGACATTCCTTGATGGTTAAAATTGTATGAAAAATTCCTGAGGTTTATACTTTTGCTCATAAAACACTGACAAAAATACAGTAAGGCTAGAAAATGTGTGAAGTATCAGGGGAAGGCTTGCTACTCCAGCACATTCTTGCTCTAAATGTTTCCCAGCCAGTGTAGACAAGGTCCTACTTGTAGTCCTGCACAGATAAATGTGTTTGAAACTTCATTCCAAAGAAAAAAAAGGGAATCAAAACCATATTTGTGCACTCTTTCCACAGCTGTGATCCATGGGGATCTATGATAATGGGAGGGCAAACCCAGAGACCAATCTCAACAATCAACGCTCCTCCCAAACACCTGCCCAAGGAGAGGCCAAAAGCAAGGGCAGGAGAGAAGGGAGGAAGGCCTTGGATACACAGCCAGCCCTCCTAAGAATTCCCACCTCCATGCCCAGCTGGCTCAAGAGCAAGGCCATTAGCACCACGTGCGGACAGATAGAAGCTGTGAAGAACGTGAGTTGAAGAAAAACACAGAACTCCAGATGATGCTCAGGGCTGAGAAGATGGCACAGAAATTTTCAGACCTGACCCCTCCCAGGGCCTTTCAGGCCTTGGGAGAGGTTAGGCTGACAGCATCCAGGCGCCAAGGAATTTCAATAGCTACCTTCACTACTGAACGACCATTGCGCAGTTAGCCCATATCTCCTTTTTTTTTTTTCCAGTCTTTCCATCACACTTGTCCATTGTTGTCTCTCCTTCTCTTCTCTTTCTCCTTTTTCTTGCCATCACCTATCAACGGCTTCTCTTTCAAACCCATTTCAGCCTCCCCTTTCCCCTTAGTATGCAGAAAGTAAATGTTGTAAAAAAAAAAAAAAAGATTCATAGTTACACAGAAATTCCAATGAATGAAATGATATTTTAGCATCCACAAAAGTGCTTTTTATGCCTGCTCCAAATTTGGGGTGACAGTGGCACCCTAATTTATTGCTGGTAGCACCTTCCATCAGGATGAGCCTCTGAAATGCAGCCTGGTATAATATCTATCATATAGAAAGTATCACAATGTTTTCCTAGTCATACAAACCCTCCCAGAAATACATGTTTAGGAAGTAATTCAGTAGAAGCCAAAAACTGTCCTAAACGTCTTCCATAGTGTCACCTATAATGACAAAAATTAGAAAACAATGAAAGTGTCCAACAATACTCTAATGCTAAAGCAAACTCTGTTTAACTGACTGAATGGAATACTATATGCTCATTAAAACTCATAATTATAAACACTACATGGAAACATGGCAAACCGTGTGTTACGTGAAAAGAACAGAACACAAAATTCTATTACCTTCTTAGTACAATTATGTGAAGCCAGACTGGAAAAGAATACACAAAAAGAGACTAGTTTTCTTATCTTACAACACAGTGGTGAAAATATGGACTAAAAAAATCTTTTCATGTGGTTATACTGTTTTTAATAATAAACATGTAAATAATATCAATAAAAGATATTATGGAATCTTTATTAGGAAGTCCAGTGTGCATTAACCATAATTCCCCACTTGTAACCCTACAAGACATTTCTTTTTTTTTAAAAGACATTTCTTTCAATGTGTTTGCTTTTATGATATGTTTCCCCATCCTTCTCATATCAGCTCCCCCCAAGATCAACTTGAGGGTGGAAAACATTCTTTAATTCCAATCATCCTGTTTTATATTGGGCAGACCTGTTACATACGCTCCACATCATGGTCCTACATTGTCCGGACAAGTTTATACCCCATCACATCCTAAATGGCACCTGCTACAGAGCGTCATTGTCCTCTCTCCCACAGCCACCTCTCTTATCTTCTAATTCCCACCTCCGTCTTTTCTTGTAAGCAGCTGGAATACTATCTCTCTTCTCCATCTCCAAATCCTGCCCACCCTCTGAGCCCATTACACCTTTCCTGACTTCCCCAGCCCTACGTGACCTCTTCAAATTCCTCCAACAATGATCAACTTTACCATATAGCCCATGTTCTGAACTCCTTTCACAACTCATTCTTACCTTTCCAATGCTACTGTAAAACCCTTGAAGGTAGGAGCAGTGCATACTCTTGATCTTCAAGTAAAGCTCATAGTGCTCAGCTCAGAGTTACTAAAAGATACCATTTATTAAGTGATCATTAATGGAACAGGACTAAGGGAACAAGAGAACTGAGGAATAGCTTTCCATACCTGTTCTGCATCTCATCTACCTGTCAGACAGTCAAGCTCCCCAAACGGATCCTCATTAACTATTGCAAAATGCATGTGGACATCCATAAACATGAAGCCATCTGTAGCTCATTTTTCAAACCGTTTACCCAGCACGGATGAATATGTATTACTGATGGTATCATACTGATTTTTATGATGTTCTAAAGTAGATTAAAGGCTATAGGCAATATTATTAATAACCTAATTTATCAGTGGAGTAAATTTGTAGATTTAATGTTGCGGTTATAAAGATCAACATGAAAAGTTTCTGGAAAATAGATGTTTTGAGTAATTTTATCTGACATATTAAACCATGAAAAGATATGAGTTAGAATTGCCTAATAGAATACTTAAGCATGCATATTAAATGAATCATATTTGTGACTTTTCAAAAAGCAGACGATTACATATTCCAAATGGGAAATTTATGCTGTAGAATTAATATTATATGTTACAGATTCATAAATCACTGACTAGATTAAAGGCAGAGTAATCTGGTTAAGAGAAATTGAGCTATAGAGTTAGCAAGATCGGGGCTCAGAATTCAGTCTTCCACGTGACCTTGAGGAAGTTACTTAAACCTGCCGATGCCTCACATTCTTCATTTGAAAATGGCCTGAGACTGTCACCTTCACAATATTACTTTGAAGATTAAATGGTATTATATATGCAAAGCACTTAGCACGGGTCCTAGTACTTGGAAAGCAGTCAATAAAAGGTATGTATTATTACTGGCCTTATTATTTTTTAATTATTATCATTTTATCGTCAGGGAATTCTTAGCATGTCAAGCCAGCATCAAAGTTAATAGGAAGCTTATGAACATTTTCAGCAGGACAGAGCAAAGACAATTTTTACAGCCCTCTTGATATAATGAACCCCGGCTAATGTGCAACCAACACAACTCTATTAATAGCAAAGAGCCTTAATGGGGCAATGGTGCAGCAAGGAAACATCTTTTCAAGAAATCATAAATATTATTGATCTATTTTTCTTTCTCTTCCTCGAGAAAGCTAACTGGAAGCATGTTCGATCCTAATGGACCCGTGGGGCAGGAGAGCGTAGTTGTTTTCTCTGAATCCATCGGAGAAGGTTTATCCTGATACATCACCCACAAATAGAACTTTCCCTCTCTGCCCAGAGAACCTCTTAAAAGGCTGAGCTCTGTCCTGGAACGCAGTCTATCACCTTGGCCCTTAATACACCACCTGGAAAAATATTCAGCTTTAATTAAGCTTGACAGTCTCCAAATACAATGTTGTTTAAGCAGCAAAGATTGAGTTTGTTTTCCATATGAGAGAAAATGGCAATTAGGTGGAAAAGGAAACAGTTCAGGAATGCAGTCTCCCATGTGTGATGTTTTTGGAGGCAACTAATAAGAAAGAGAGAGAAGAAAGCAAAGAAGTGTTTATCCAAAGTCCTCTTGGAAGCACTGAAATCCTCTCTGAACCAAAGAGTCTATGAGGGTAGAAGGAAATGATGTAGAACATTCTATATAACTATAATAATGATGATGACTTTATAACTGCACACAGCAGGGCAATTTTTAATCTTTTCGTTTTCAAAGCACTGCTTTGTATCCCATTTTCACCACAAATACACAAGAAAAATATCTTGAAAGCCTTGAGGGACCCCACAGTGACCACACCTAATGGCTACTCCCTTGACTCTCTGGACCTCTCGGGACTTGCTGCTGCTGCCCCCACCACTCTCATTTCCTCCTTGGTTTGGAGACTTTCCTCGACTGCTCAGACTTCTCTTATCCTGCTCCTGCCTTCTAACTGTTCAATTTCCCTCAAAATGCCAGCCTCTCTCCCCTGTTCCTTGAGGAACGCACCCACCCCTGCACCATCCATGGATGCTATGGAGAAGATTCCAAAGGCACATGCTCAACTCCTTTCTCCTCCACAGCATCAATTCCAGGTCAGGGATGACATCATGGAAAAGGCTGGGTATGAACTGGGTTTGAAGGCTGGACAATTCAGATAGTCAAAGAAGTGAGAAGTTGAGCAAGGAGCATGAGAGGTAAAAGGTGACCATGGGCAGAGTGCAGAAATACAGAATAAGCAATGTCTGGATGACAACAAAGATCTCCAGGGGGTTCCTATCCTTTTTTTTTTTTTTTTTTTTTTTTAATGTTCATTCATTTTTTAGAGAGAGAGAGACAGAGCGCTAGCCGGGGAGGGGCAGAGAGAGGGAGACAGAGAATCTGAAGCAGGCTCTAGGCTTTGAGCTGTCAGAACAGAGTCTGAGGCAGGGCTGGAACCCATGAACTGTGAGATCATGACTAGAGCCGAAGTTGGATGCTTAATCGACTGAGCCACCCAGGCATCCCAGGACTCTTATCCTTTCTAAAAAGACTTTCAGGAAAAGGATTTTTTTCCATCTTCTAGGGCCCTCTATTATCTAAATGTCTGGGGACACTTTCTAACTGCTTACCACCCAAAGTTGAAAAATAAGTCAAAGGACACATGAACCCTTCCAAAACCCTTAGCTCTAATGACATCAAAAAGAATGTCCCTACTCCTCAGAGGCCCCATTGCTGGAAGTCTCACCTTCCCAGACATAACCCCCACTGCCGAATTTCACTAGAAATACCCCCAGGCACAGGGGGTCTGATGAGATTTGTCCCACAGCTTGGATTCTGAAGCAGGGGTTGACTCCTGCTGAATTCGGCCTCTGGTTTTCCAAAGTTTTCTTGCAAAGAAAGATCACTTCTCCACTTCCAGAATTGTGATTTCTGGGTCCACAGAAGACAGAGTGCTTTTTAATATGTTACCAAGAGAAGCCACGTTATGCATCTGATTAACTCCTCATTCCATTACACAACACAAAGCACAGAAAGTAGTCTCCTGAAACAGAAAATAACAACTGGGTGAATTCTCGCACTGGGTCATCCTGGGTTCAAAACCAGGAAAAAATTCTAACTTTCCTAACCCATGTCTTTTGCAAAAGTAACTTATCTCCAAGGAGAGATATCATTTAATACACATTTTGCAGCACATGAGAGTGTGGGCAGATGCCCATCGCAAAATTAGAAAAATTATCACTCTTGGCAACTCATAACTGTTGAATATATTTCAAGGTCAATGGCTTAGATAAGAATTTTTGCTCTTCCTCTCCCTCTGAGACTATCACGGAATGTATGAACTTATGCTAAACATACTTAATTTACTCCTTGCTGCAGCCACAACTTATTTCACTCCACAAAATATATTCCAAAGCCATTTATATATTTCATGATTAAAGAACAGAACAGGAGTGCTGTTTGGCTACCCCAAACACTGTGTCCTCTAATTGGCTTTGGATTAAATGTAGTGTGCACATCATAAATCAGTTTCAAAAACCCCCTTTTTCCACCTGTCTTTACAACTGTCTTCACATCTTTCGTTACCAAAAGATGTTTTAATGTCCACAAAAAATATAGAATCCATGTGCTGATTGCAGGCTTTAAAAAAATAAATAAATAAATCTACAGGCATCTGCTAATAGCTCCAAAACTAACTAGGAAATTAGATAAAATACTCCAACATTTACTTGAAAGTATTGGAGAGCTGCTAAGGTAACCAGAACTTGAGAACACAAGAGCCTGGAGAGAAGGGATATGTGGGGACCTGAACTGACCTTCTGTGTGCTGCATTTCCCCTCAGGACATGTGCTGGGTCTTGTCTTTAGGAGAAGTTAGAATGTGAGAAACCGGGCAGAGAGCTGTGGCTAACAGATAAGGAAGCCACTAGAACCTTTGGAAAGCTTACAGGGACAGGGAGAAAAAGCTGGGGTTTGGAGCTGCCTGGTAGCTGGTACTGGAGAGATGGAGAATTTGGAGGCAAGGAAACACAGGGACAAATTCTCAAGCTGCTCAGAGCAAAAGCCTGAAAAGTTCAGCAGAGAGCTGCGGAAAACATCACAGAGTTTTCGAGTCTGATATGCTGATTAGTTAAGGAGCAACCCCCAAGAAAGGAGGCAGCAGTAAACATCCTGGGCTTTCATCCCTAGGAGCAAGGATGAAGAAGGAGGCAGATGGAGCCTTACCAAACCCAAAATCCAGCCTTGGGTCAGCACTGTGTGTGATTATGTTACGGAACCTGGTCTGGATCACCCAGCGGGAAGAACCAAGCGGCGCTCAGAGATGTTGGAAGACAGGAGGTTTACTTTACACCTGTGGGCTCAGAGGAGATCACTCTCCAGAGGTCTGAGCCCCAAGCGAGCATAAGCAGAGAGACAATTTATAGTCTGTTACTTCTGCATTCTGCATTAGTAGTAATTTGGCATGCAACAAGCAGGGTGGGAAGAAAAACCCAGAAGGGGAGTCTTCAGGCAGGGACTGGAATTTCCCTATCAGTCCTGTAGGCCGTCTTATAACAGATTTTTCCCTATCAATTAGACTAAAAATCTTCCCCCAATTCAAGCTACCTACCAAAGGGGATGACGAACCCTCTCTAGGAATTAACATTACCCTGAGTTCCCTACATCTTTCATGTACAGTGTCTGGCATTCAATCAAATGGGTGGCTGATTAGTTAATCAAATGAGCAACCTGCGTGGCTCAGTTGGTTAAGCATCTGACTCTCGATTTCAGCCCAGGTCATGATCTTGTGGTCATGGGATCAGTCCCCGAGTTGGGCCCTGCACTGGGCCTCCACACACAGCACAGAGCTTGCTTGGGATTCTCTCTCTCTGCCCCTCCCCTGCTCTCTCTTTCTCTCCCAAAAATAAATAAATAAACATTAAACACACACACACACACACAAGGCATACCAAAACATAGAAACAAGAGAATAAAAACAGACAGACAATGGAAAAAAATCCACACAAGTAATAGCCCAGTTATTGGAGCTATTAAGACACAGATTTTAGAAGGACCATGATTGGGGCGCCTGGGTGGCTCGGTCGGTTAAGCGTCCGACTTCGGCTCAGGTCATGATCTCACGGTCCGTGAGTTTGAGCCCCGCGTTGGGCTCTGTGCTGACTGCTCAGAGCCTGGAGCCTGTTTCAGATTCTGTGTCTCCCTCTCTCTCTGCCCTTCCCCTGTTCATGCTCTGCCTCTGTCTCAAAAATAAATAAACGTTAAAAAAAAAAAAATTAAAAGGACCATGATTAATATGTTTTATAAAATATAGGACAGTATGAAAATTGCACCAAGGACCTGCAATATATTCTTTGAAAAGTATCAAATAGAAATTCTGGAACTCAATACCACAATAATTGAAACTGAGAACTCACTAGTTAGGTTTCATACCAGACTGAACACAACAAAAGGGAGAACTGAGGAGCTGAAAGACAGTAAGAAATATCCAGGCTGAATCCTAGAGAGCAAAACACATGGAAAATACAGAAAAGACCATTAGCAAAATATGCCGAGCTTAGACAAGTTCTGACACATTTGTAATTGAGTCCCAGAAGGGAGTGATTGAGTGGGACAGAAAATATATGTGAATAGACAATAGCTGAGAATGCTCCAGAACTTCTGAAACATAGCCAACAGTTCACCAACCAAGATCGATATAAGAACATCGCAACTAGGCATATCAGAACAAACCCGACATAAAACAAAGGCAAAGGGAAAAATGTGGAAAGGAGCCAGAGGAAAAAAAAAGACATGTTACCTTCAAAGGAGGAACAATAAGGCTTCCAGTTGAGTTTTTAGTAGAAAAGTATGGAAGCCACAGAATGATGGAATACTGCCTCGCCAGCACTAACAAAAATAACTGCCAATCTAGACGACCGTACACAGTGAAAGCATCCTTCAAAATGAAGATGAAATGAGTGATATTTCAGACAAACAGAAACTAAGAGTATTAATTGCCAGTAGACCTGCATTAAAGACAAAAAAGGGAATGCTTCAGGCAGAAGGAAAAATGATCCTGGAAAGAAACAAGGGCATAGTACTAGAATAAAGAGCATCAGGAAAAGTGAAAATTTAGGAAATAACAATGAATACTGACAGTAAAATCAACACTAATAATGCTTTGTAGAGTTAAAATATATACAATATGTATTTTTTATAAAATATAAATATTGTATTTATATTATTTATAAATACTATATTCCTATACATATAAATTAGGTATGATATGCCTCTCGCATATAATATGTATTATGTATAATATTATATGATGTGTATATATGTATATAATGTATATGTTATATAACATGTGCCTAATACTGCATATATTGTTATAATACATACATAACACTTATATATAACATAACTCTTTTTTTTTTTTTTTTTTTTTTTTTTTTTTTTTTTTTTTTTTTTT
>NC_064807.1:25387374-25610190 GCF_023721935.1 Panthera uncia
CAAAATAGGCTCCAGGCTCCGAGCCATCAGCCCAGAGCCCGACGCGGGGCTCGAACTCACGGACCGCGAGATCGTGACCTGGCTGAAGTCGGACGCTTAACCGACTGCGCCACCCAGGCGCCCCTTCTTTTTTTTTTTTTATTTTTTTTTTTTTTATTTTTTTTTATTTTTTTTTTATTTTTGGGACAGAGAGAGACAGAGCATGAACGGGGGAACATAACTCTTGCCATATTGTATAACAATTATAATTCAAAAGAGGGAAGAAAATGAAGTTAAAGTATTAGAAGTTTCTGACATTATTTGGGAAAGGGCAAAATGATAATAAATCAAGGATAGATTTTATAATCTCTAGGGTAACCACTAAATAACAGTAAAATAATATATAACCAAAAAGTTAATAAAGAGGAAACAAGAAGAAAGTGAAAACAGAGCATAAAGTTGATACCAAACCTGATAAGATTATTATAGGAAAGGAAAATTCTGATCAATTTTTCCTGTGACCGTAAATGCAAAAAGGCAAAATAAATAGCAGATCCAGCCATGCATAAAAATGGTAATACATCATACCTAAATGAGTTTTATCCAGAAGTGTAAGGGAGGTAATATTCAAAAATCACACAATGTGATTCCCACATTAACGGAAAGGGGAAGAGGGGCGGGGGAGTCATACGATCATCTCATAGATGTAAAAAAGCACGTTTGAAAAAAATGTAACACTTTTTCATGATTTAAAACAAATAATTGGAAAGTAGGAATAAAATGAAACTTCCTAAACTCAACAAAAATGTCTACAAAAAGGCCCACAGAGCACATGATATTTAATGGTGAAATATTGAAGGCTTTTCCTCCCGCAATTGGGAACAAGACGGGGACATCAGCTCTCACCACTTCCATTCAACATCATACTGGTGGTTCAAGAAAAAGAAATAAAAGGCACATGATAGTCAAAGGAAGAAGCAAAACTATCATTATTTCAGATGATATGATTATTTATGTAGGGAGCAAAAAGAATCTGCAGATAAAGAACAGTAATGAATAAGTGAATTTATTAGTAAGTTTACTGGATACCAGGTCACTCTACACAAATCAACTGTGGAATGCAAATTCAAATCACAATGAATTACTGCTACACATCCATCAGAATTGCTGAAATGGATAGAAATGAGCACGCAAAAAGTTGACATTTATACGAAGCAGCAGGAATTTTCATATACTGTTGTGGGTAGGACTCTAACTCTGTACAAGTACTTTGTATACTGCTTAGTAGTATCTAATGAAGCTGAATATATTCATACTCAGTGAATCAGCAATTCTACTCCTAAATATAGACGCAAGAAAAATGCACACATGTGAATCCTTCCCCACCATACCCCCCAAACACCTTGCATACAAAAGCTCCTAAAAGCATCACTTGTAATAACAGAAAACTGGAAACAGCCTGTCTATCAACCGTAGAATAGATAAATAAATGGTAGTGCATTGATACAATAGACTATTACACAACTATGCAAATAAACCCCCCATTCCACCTGGATGAACATCACACACACACACACACACACACACACACACAAAGTTACATAAAAGAAACCACACACAGAAAGCACATATTTTATTATTCTAATTGTATAAAGTTCAAAAAAAAAAGGCAAAACAAATCTGTGATAAAAGTCAGAATTGTGATTATGTTTGAGGTGGTGATTTTTGGGAGACACCAATCACAGGGGAGGTTTCTTGAGTACTGGCTAAATGGGTGTGTTCTCCTTACAAAAATGTATTGAGCTGTATGCTTATGATCTGTGCCTTTTTTTGTATGAGGGCCATCCTTCAATAACAATGTGTAAAATACATCAATAAAAATAACTGTTCCTTTAGTGAATGTCTTCTACATACAAGAGATTCTGCTAAGACTTTTGGAAAATGCAAGACATTTCAAATGGAAGGGGTTTAAGGTGCTTGGGGAGAGCATATGCTTGGGAAAATATGAGTGAGAACACAGAAACAGTGAGTGGGCGTCTTGAAATCAGAGCTCTAGCCGTGTGGAGGCCATGGAGACCCCAGGACACAAGTGTATTCCGTCCTCTCCATGAGGCGTCTAGGAGCCATGCAGGGAGAGTTGGCACACAGTCCTCCCTCAAGTTCCTGTAAGCATATTTTGCCCCTGTGTCCACCGGGGTCTTCCTTTGCCTGTGTTGGTTGGGACACCATTTACCTCACTTTCTGGGAAAGCAATGGTGACAAAGAGCCAGGAGTCAGAAAACACACCAACTGGATTCAAATCCTGGCTCCCCCTCTCGCTAGGTGTAAGAATTGGGCAAATCAGTTACTGCTCTGAGACAGTACAGAGTGTAACAAATAGTCCCTAGCTTCAGCCTAGCTGTCAGGGTTAAATAACACGATGCAGACAAACTCCTTCCCAAAGCATGCAACACGTACAGAGTTCTTAAGAAATGGTAGTTATTGTTCATCGGCCCCTGGGTTATAATTCGGAGAGAAGGGTCCCCTCAAGAAGCTGGCACACAAGGGGAGATTGAACAACTAGCTACACGCAGCCTGATAAAAGCCTAGCTACACGCATGGAGTAGGAACCAATTTGTTCCAGTTATGGAAATCAGAGGAGGTGACATCTGAGTGTCAAAGATGCATAGAAGTTTGCCATGCCAAAGAAGCTGTGGCAAAAGGAGAGGTATTTGTCGGGGAGAAGAAAAGTAGTAAAGAAGGTACATCTAAGCAGAGGGAACAACGTGAGCCAGACAATTAAACCATAAGGACTGAACTGTATTTGGAAAACAACAACGTGACTCAGTGTTAAATAGAAATTAATTTAACACCAAAACATAAAAACCAACTGGCATGTTAACAAATATATAGAACATTTGAAAGCCGAGCGATACATTTTTAAATATCTCTTGGTTTAAACATTCTAGTCTTGTCAACATTACCCAACCATTAGCTTCCCAAGAAGACAATGGGTTCAAAAGAATGGCCCCAGTGAATTGTATATACCATTATGCTGACAATGTGTTTGCTCCAAGATAGGAAAGAATCCTGGAGGTCGATTTTAAGGGACCAGTTCAAGTGTCTCATTATTTTGATGTAGGGGACAGGTCTAGATTTAGAAGCAAATTGTGAATTATATGAAAGGTGGCCAACTCTAGACACTACCTTCTTGCTGTGAAGACTGGGGAGATGCTCAGAGACCAAAGAAGAGAACAAATGGGATCTGTTCATCATTAAAAGCAGAGGGCTTCTCTGAAACCACACACAGAGGCAGAATAGTCTGGTGACTATTTCCTAGTCACTCCAAACTCCCAGATCCATCAAATGTGAACATCCGGATTAATGATTTTTATGCATAAAGATCCTTGCTGCATTCAGGACACTGACCTGGAGCCATGGAGATGAAACACACATAGAGTCGCGTGATTTAGTTAGCATTGATGGTGTGCTCCGAGTGAGAAACCCAATCTCCGGTGCTGCCTCTCAGAGAGTATCATGGTACCACTCACCTCTGACATGGGGAAACTGGGGACTCGGGCACAGAGCCAGAGTGCAGTGAAAGGGTAGGGGTGGTAAGAAGGCAGGCAGGGAGGTGAAGGAGAGAACAGAGAGCTGAGAACCTGGTGTTCTTTGTCCACCATTCAAAGACCTTCTGTTGTGTTCTTCTATTGCCTACCTCTGAGTAAGACTCTGGGGATAAATCAGGGAACACAATGTGATTCCTGCTCTTTAGGGCTCAAATTCTAGATGGGTAGAAAGAAACTTGAACAATTATGACATGCGCTGCAATAGAGACTGTGATACTATACAACAGGAAAGAGAGAAGGGGAAGGTCAAATCTGCCAGGCCCATGCATAGGGGAGAAGAAGTGCCATTGGGAGTTGGTGCTCAAAAGGTGTTTAGTAATGAAAGACGGCAACATGCACAAAGACCCAGATGTATGCATGTGTATTCTATATTGGCCTTAAGATGTTCACCAACATATCAGTTTCTTCTACGGTGGAAAAGGTTGCCATATCTCTTTTGGGATATCATTCTGTGATCCTAGGACGAGGACCAGTGACTAACTTGGCATAATGAGGTCATGGGGCCCAGCGGATCAGGAATCAAGGAACCTTTGTTCTTCTCTTGGCTGTCAACTCCTTTGACACGCACCAGTGGGGAATCCCAACAGTTTGATTGGTAGGTTTGCTCCATTCAGAGTCTTAGATTTGAAGGTCATAAGTCATTTTCACTGGTCAATTTTGCAATTAGATAGATTTTTCAATACTGACTACTTAGAAACTCAGTGTAAAAGTCTAACATGTAAACTGGTGTCACTTGACCTGAAAATTAAGTTATTTATTTTGAAGTGCACAAGCCTAATTTTCCATCGATGGAAGAGAAGCAAAGAGTAAAGACAATGACCCATCCCTCTTATTGCTAAGAAGATCCAGTGTTCTCATGGGGAATTTACAGAAGGAGTGAGGGGAAGTGAGTAGGTACTTCCCGAAATCAGAGGTGCTTTCTAAACAGTAGAAAGTCCCTGAACTGAGGGGTGCCTGGGTGGCTCTATCCATTAAGCATCCAACTTTGGCTCAGGTCATGATCTCGAGGTTTGTGAGTTTGAGCCCCTCAGTGGGCTCTCTGCTGTCAGCCCCCTTCAGATCAGAGCCTCAGAGCCCCCTGCAGATCCTCTGTCCCTTCCCTGCTTGTGCTCTTTCTTTGTCTCTCTCAAAAATAAGTAAATAAACTTTTTAAAAAAAAGGAAAGTAAGAAAGAAAGAAAGAAAGAAAGAAAGAAAGAAAGAAAGAAGTATCTGACTTGAGTTTGCTTATTTTTTCTCTGCCATGGAATTTTGAATTATGTACATTTTTATTGTAATCAAATTATTTCGACCTTGCAAACAAGGGCCAAAAATGCACCCATCCGTAAAATGGCTTTTCAGAAGCCTCCTAGCTCTAAAATGTTAGGCATCGATTCAAAATCTCTCTGAGTTAGGAGATACCAGTGTATTTCCAAAAACGAAATAATTTGTCTTCAGAATTTAAAAAGAAAGATTCTAAGAAACATTTTCATGCGCTTTTAACACATAATATTTAAAAGGAAGCATTTAAAGAGAGAAAGTCTAAGAAATACTTGCCTGAGCTTTGAACACATAATACTAAGACCTCTTACATTCTATCATCAGTAACGCTGGTGACCTTGCAAAACGGAAAAGGGAATCAGATAAACCACAACCGTAGGATCCTCCTGCAGGGTCATCTCCAGGTAATTTAGACTCCAGGAAGCTTCAAAGAAAAGTCCTGAGATCTTGGTTTACACGCACCAAGCAAAATCTGGAGGGTGTGAGAAGGACAAGCTTAACTCTTATTTGAGAGAGAGAAAGCTAACGATTGTTTAGCCCCATTATCTGAGGAATTTCTCTTGTGAAAGTTTGACTGTAGCTCTCTTGACTTTCTCAGAATTGAAGATGACAAAAATAGGCTTTAATTAACCAGCTACAAAGGACGTTAATGGCTTTCCTTCACCTCTGGGCAACTGCCCTGTGCTGGTCTGACACGGGCACCTCCAAGGCCATTCCACAGTCTTTTGAAACAGTAATTTGTTTACTGTCAGTTTTAAAAATTTTCGTATTCAAGTCATAGGATGGAGCCCTGGGTGTGCGAGGTAAGGGTCCTGGCTCCTGAGAGCCCGCGGATTCACCCGAGGGTCCTGACCTGCGTGAAGCGTGTCCTGGCCTGTAAACATGTCAGAATGACATTAGCCGTGTATTTACAAAGCACGGCCCTGAGTGGGTCCATTATGCCTGGTCTAATGGATCTGCATTCCTCTAAGTGCTTTTTAAGTTGGGTAGACTGCACAGCCAATATCCCTTCAGGGTACTTGAATGTTTAACGGCCATAAATAGCAAGCTAGTGCCCCAGGGGGATCTGGGGCTGCACTGAGGAACACTGAGACAGGAGGCACAAGTCCAGGCCATCTTCTGTCACCATCTCATCCATTTGTCTGAGCCTCTGTTATCCTCATTTATTCAACATTCCTAAATCAGAGAGCAGAGAATTAAATGTCACCACCTTTCCCATCAGCTGACTATCCACCATTTGACTCTCATCAGTTACTTCCAGCCGGTGACTATCTCCCATCCACCCACACTGTGTTAATTACCTCCCTGTGCTAATTTAATCTGCCCACCACTCCTACCCCAATGAGTTAAGCACCTATTACTACCACCAGTTGACAGTGAGAAAACCACAATGGGGGAAAGTCAGCTCTGAGAAGTTAAGTAGCTTGCGTAAGGTTACAGAGCTAAGTAGGTCATGCAACTTGAACCAGATCCGGCGTGAGCTTCAAGCCGGACTCTCTTTCCTCTGGAACCCAGTGGCATTTGGGCTTGCATCTTACAGCCCGCTAGAACCCAGAGAGATCATCAGACCCTGTAACCTTCATTTTGCAAATTGCGGTTTTAACTGGTTAAGATGGAATGGCAAGCGGTCAGCAAAGTATAACAATCCAGGGCTTGTCACAGGACTCTCCCCCAGGCCCCTCAAACTCTCGCCTGATTTCACTGAAGTGAAAAAGATGTAAAGACTGAAGACGGTTAGTTGGGGTGTGGCCTAAGTGTAAAAGTCAGCAGCAATCAACGTGTGATTACAGGATAATCCTAACTCTTTAAAAATAAAAGTCTTTGTCATGGTTTTGTTTTTCCTTAGCTGCTACTATTACACGGTTCTTCATTTTCAGCCTTTTCCATTTATCGTGACAAGTTAATTATCTGAGATCATCTACCTTCATTAAAATCAGTAGGTGTTTTCAGCGAGTGGTAATGCATTGGATTTTTCCTAACTATAAATTTATGTTTGTGTGTATGTATGTGTGTGTTTAGGTATGCATATATACCCATATGACTACGTCCATGGTAGTTTCACATCTGGGGTAGAGAATTAGTCAATATTGTCCAACATAAATGCCTTTAAATTCAGGCACAGAGATGTCTTACAGTGATAATAATAGAAGTCATATTTAATCGGAGTGTTTGGCCTGAAAATATTCTCAATAAGTGTGTATCGAATGAATGAACGATTTGTTGAGCATCCCCGCTGATTAAAAATAAAATTCTGATTTATGAATCTTTAACTCGCACCTAGTCACTGGACTTCTGGTTGCCATTGATGATACATTAATCATATGTAAAATACCCTAAAACTTTACTGTGTGCCAATAAAAATATGTCCTAAAATATGGGAAGAAAAGAAAGCTCTCTAAAAAAAATGATGTTCAGATATTTTTGAGAACTACTCTGAGATTTAAATAATATACCACATACTCAGGAAGAGAAAGCAGAAAGTAGTCCACACATATTTAGAACCCTATACTATTTCCTGGAGTCTAATTAATCAGTCTTCCCAGGCTGTAGGAGTATATATATCTCATGTTTTCTGATTATCTCTCTTTTAAACTTTGTGCTATTGCAAACTTCAGCAAGATCCCAAATTTCACAGTTTCCAAAGAAACCTAACATAAGAGTCCTAGATCCCAGGTCAATACTGACATATGCTGTTGCTTATGTCCGCCACCCAGACCGGGGCTGGATCACTGGGGTCGTCCCACACTGAGTGAGCAGTTCCCACCTGGCAGAGGAGCTGGTTTCTGCAATGATAGGACGCTTTCTGTGTCCAGCCCTTTCCAGACCAGTGTGGGGAACGTGCTTGGTGCGATAGCAGATCATCTGCTCAGGGGAGGCTTGAGACATATAGCAGTGGACTGAAAACTGAAATGGAACTTGCCCCGTCAACACGAAGTCAAAACTTGTCAGCTTGACACTTTGGGGCTCAGTAAATGGCACTGCACCCAAAGGCATTTACAGGAGGCAGATTTCTCCTCTGCACTTTGAAGATGCCAAGTTGTATGTTGGACAATGGGTGTCACTGGCTCATTGTCCACAAAACTTAGTATTTTATACATGGTGAGCCCTCCAGAAAGCATCCAGGCATAGAAGATGCCCCAAAACGGTCTTTAGAGGCCTTTACCCAGCTTACCTTTATCTGTGGATTATACCTTTATGGCTCCAACCTCACTAACGTCTCCTCCTCTTGAATTCTCAAATCATGTTTGACCCGAATCATTTGCATGGTATTCACGCTGGGGTCAATAGTAGACTTCTAGTCACTCACATCCATTCATAGCCCCCAGGTAAGAGCCCCCTGTCCTCATTTTGGCAAGCTATACTAATTAGTCCTATCGGTGTTCATTTCAAGGCTTTGGCTTGAGAGATGGGAAGGCAGAGTTTATTTATTGCACTAGATTTGAGCCCTGGAGAAATGATCCACCAGGAGGCTGAGAATGAAGCCAACACAGGGAGACGGCAGAGCTGAGAGACAGAGAAATACTGGAAGCTTGTGGCTTATTTTGAGTCTTAAATCTAATAAAGTCCAAAGTCAGCCTGACTTTCCAGGTATATGAAACAATACACTCCTATTTTTTACCTAAGTCAACTTGAGTTGAGTTTTCTTTACGTGGAACTTGTGATAGATAGCTAACTTTATATGTCAACTTGACTGGGTTAAGGGATCCCCAGGTAGGTGGTAAAAACATTGTTTCTGTGTATGTCAGTGAGAATGTTTGCAGAAGAGATTAGCTTTTAAGTTGTCAAACTGAGTAAAGAAAATTGCCCTCCCCAATTCAGGTAGGCATTATCCAACCCCGTTCCACTGAAGGCCAGAAGAGAACAAAAAGGAGAAGGAAGAGTGAATTTTCTCTTTTTGCTTGAGCTGGGATGTCCATCTTATGCCATTAGACATTGATATTTCTGGTTCTCAGGCCTTTGACTCAGACCAGGAAGTACACCATTGGCCTCCAGACTCAGATTGGATTGCCCGCCAGCTTTCCTGATTCTTCAGCTTGCAGAAGACAGATCATGGGACTTCTTGGCCTCTATAATTGTGTGAGCCAATTCCTGTAATCTCCTTGTGTATGTGTGCATATATGTATGTATGGATGGATGGATGGATAGATAGACAGGTGGACAGATTAGAGAGACAGGAAGAGATAAAAAGGGGCAGAGAGAGAAAGAGTGAAAGGGAGGGGAGTAAATGGAGAAAGGAAGAGAGAGAGGAAGCAAGAGAGAGGGAGGGGGGAGAGAGAGAGGGAGGGAAGGGAGAGAAAGGGAGGGAGAAGAGAGAGAGAGAGAGAGATAATAGAACAATAGAGATAGAGATATATCTCGTTAGCTCTGTTGCTCTGGGAACCCTGACTAATCAGAACTAAAACAATTCTTTTAAAAACAATTTTTTTAATGTTTATTTTCTTTTTTTGAGAGAGAGAGAGAGAGAGAGAGAGAGCAGAAGAGGAGCAGAGAGAGAGGGAGACACAGAATCGGAAGCAGGCTCCAGGCTCCGAGCTGTCAGCACAGAGCCCGACGCGGGGCTCAAACTCACAAACTGTGAGATCATGACCTGAGCTGAAGTCGGTCGCCAAACTGACTGAACCACCCAAGTGCCCCCCCCTTTTTTATATTTTTTTAATGTTTATTTATTTTTGAGAGAGAGAGAGAGTAATAAGAACTAAAACCATTCTAAGATACAAGTGTGCCATATTTCCACAGCACAGTTTAACCTTCTCAAAGGGAGGATCATCTTGAGTTCTCCCCCATAGCTTTAGCTGAGTACAGAGGATGTGGTACCCGCTCAAAAATGTGTTGCCTCATTAATTTTCTGGATTGTTCTATTGCATGTGATACTGAAACTAGAAAGGAAGCATAAATTCATGATGGCCATAGCAAACCCACTTTGTGACTCCAGGAGGTCTGATGTTCCCCAAATCAGGCACTGATTCTGAATTTGACACGCTGCCTAAAGCTGGTCCCCCGTACCTCACTATTTGGTTATCCAGCATTCATAATCCAAATCAAGATTGACTTAAATAAAAGATTATATTTCAATTTTGAAGTCACTTAGTGTTTTCTTTATATGCATTACTGGTCAAATCTTCTGAACTCCAAAATAAAGACATATGGGGATGTCTTACAAATCTCTACCCAAATGGCCACTTCTTTACATAGGTAGCTCAGTTATACATACAAATCTTCATGAATTTTCCCAGTTAATTTGTTTCATGGAAGGTTGCCCAGCTGAATAATATATTTCCTTCGAATCCTAGGACTACTCAGTCTGAAGCCACTCTTTCCATAATTACATATTAAGAAGTTAATAAAATATATAAAATGTGTGGGTGTGCGTACATGGGTATAGAGAGTGTATGGCCACTGATGTGACTAGATGGTCACCTTGGTCAGAAAAGCAACCCATTCACTTTGCTCACATTCAAACCCCACGGGGGCAGGCTGTATTATAACCCATTTTTCAGTCTCTCTGAAGCCACAGTCCTTCACTGAACATACACTCTGACCCTCTTTGTGAACAAAATGTTGACACTGTGGGACATTACCATTCACCCTCGCCTACTGTGTCAGGAGGTGAGTTTAGAGCAGTGAACAAGACCGTCAACAATTCGAGGAAACACGACAGGCAATAATAAATAAACACACAAGTAAACGATTAAGCTTATTTCGGATAGTGTCAAGCATTTTGAATAAAATAAAACAGGATGATAGGAAAGAGAGTGGTTGTAAAGAATGAGGGTAATGCCACTAGGTGGTCCGTTTTGATGTGCCGTTTGCTCCCATCTGAAAATCTATGTATGTACGGGCTTTGTCTATCTTTTCTTTGACCCCCATGTCTGTCAAAAGACTTTTCTCAAGTTAGGGTGAGAGGTGTAAGACATTATTCATTTCACTGGAAATTGCCTGCCTCCTCCCACCCCCTCTTTTTTTCCTATACCTTCCTTCCTTCCTTCCACTGAAAGAGATCCTTTTCCTTCCTTTGGAGGGCCTTCTAGGGAGTCCTGGGGTCTTTTTTCTAGTATAATCCTGAATTACAGACTTGTTGCCTTCATTTTAAAAAATATCCATTGCACCTGGTGATCAGCTCTTGCACACATGGGCAGTAGGTTTAACAGCAGGCAGCCAGAGTCTGAAGACCACAGATATGCTAAGCTGGACAAGATGACAGAATTCCTAAGGTTCTCTCTGTCTGTGTATGTATGCATATGTGTGTGTGTGTATGTGTGTATGTGTGTGTGTGTGTATCTTCTAGCAAACACAGCCACAGATGTGGTACAAGTGGCTAGCCACTCCTTCTGAAGTTATGGGATGAATGTTTCTTCACACAAGACTCAGAGCAAGGGCTGTCTGGAGCACCAGTGCCCTCTCATGGATGAGCCGTGAAGCATCTTCAAGGGAACAGGCAGGGCCTACTTCTCTCCAAGACAATAACACAACACACCCTCTCAGCCACCACCCTCCTTCTCCATAGATGGGGAAGATCATGGTGGGCTGTCAGGAGGAGCTGACTTTGCCCCCTCCTCTATTCCCTGCAAAAAGGGATCTGTCACGAGCAGCTGTCTCACTCCCGTGTAAGTATCATTCTTAAATCTTCCAGCCCGGCCAAATCTGAATCTTCCTAAGACAGTTCACTTTTAGGAGGTATGAGCCATTTACCAGTTAGTGAGAAAGAGTTTATGTAGCTCCCCCTTAACAGCAGACTTTGACCTGAGACAAAAGGAAAGACCTTGGGAGCGTGGGGCCACTCAGAGTACTTGGAATGGTTCAGGAAGACAGGGTTCACCCTTAAAGTTAATTTGGCTTATGAATCTAGTAGATTCATGATATGGTCTTAATTAATGTTCACACTAATTCAAAAATGCATGAGCTATTATTATCCTGAGATATTTTACAGGTGAGAAAATCAATCTTGACACCAAAGCACCTGGCATATGGTCAATGTTCAATAGATTAGTCCCTTCTTTACTCTGCCGTTGCACACGGCACAGTAGATGTTCTAAAAGGAAAGGTGCACAGATGGGGTCACTCTCTTTTACTGCCTAATGAAATGCAAATAGGGAAGTGCATGATGGGAAAAGCAGAGTAGGGAGGAAAATACAATCAAACACTACCACTTCTGGAGGGTGAGAGCAATCCGATTTTTTGGCCAGTTCTTATTTTTTTTCTAATGTTTACTTATTTTTGAGAGAGAAAAGAGAGCCAGTAGGGGAGTGGGGGGAGAGGCGCAGGGGTGGGGGTGGACAGGGAATCTGACATGGGCTCCACATTGACAGCAGCGAGCCTGATGCAGGGCTTGAACTCACCAACTGCAAGATCATGACCTGAGCCATGTCAGATGCTTAACGGACTGAGCCACTGAGGTGTCCCTCCAATTCCTGTTTTTAATTCAACGGTTTAAGAAAAATCTTAGGTTTCTAACTACCAAGAGGTGTTTACATCAAGAATTGTGGCATTTTTTGAAAGTGAAAGATTACAGAGACTTCTTGATAAGCATGTTGCCTGAAGACATTACTCACTTTTATCTGTACTTAGGCTAGCTCCTAAACCCCTCATGAAACAGGCATACATCTCATCAACATGATAGCCAATCCTTTTTATGCAATCTTGACAAACGGTTAAGTGAAGCCAGTAAGTCCCTATAAAGTCAAAACTCTAGGTTGGCTAGAGGGCCCAAGGCCATGTCACACGAACAACAATGTTATTATTAACACTGTTATCATTATCCTTATTGTCATTGGAGACTGTGATGATATACATTGGCAGGAGGAGGTCTTTAATGGACTTCTGTAGGACCAGGAATGCTTAAGTTCAGGATAAGATAAGAGCCTCTGGGAAGGTTTCTCCCCAGACAGTTTAGAAGGTGTGCTTTTTCTTCTTGAAGAGTGAGAGCATGAAAAGTCAGCTAACTATTTATTCCCATAAACATACAGGCTGTTTGGCAGGGGGAGCTTTCTTGGAAGTGTCCCAGTAGCAACAGGAAAAGCCAACATAGGACTGAGAAGTATAGTAGGAAATCTAACTCATGGATAAGTTATAGACTAATAACTGAGAGATGACCCAAGTATCTTTTTCTTGAGAGTCTTGTTTTGAATGACAATACTTCCCTCAAAAGAATCTCTATAGGATGCTGGATGATAATGTTTTAGAGACAAATAGAGATTCCAGAGGTTAGATTAGCACCTGAATCCACTTCCTTCATCAGACCCAATCCTAGTGCTCCTTCTACTATGCCCTACCTGGTCTCCCAGGTAGACCAGCAAGTCTCTGGCCAAGTCTCATAGACATAACCAATTACTGTTTACTGATTGCCACTATTTCTTCTTTATTACAGGTCACTTTAATATCTAGGCAACATTGTGACATTTTGTTATCAGTCACATAGCTGAGCTGTGTGTTCTATCTAATTGCATACCACAATCTCCTCATTTTGTGGCCAGTGCGTAGTCGGGGCCATCACTACGTGAACTTTGGGCATGCATCACAGTTAAAGATCAAGTCAGTCTTAATTGGCACAAAATCGAGTTATAAGTCAGTCTTGATTGGCACCAAGTATCCACTGATCCTTCCACAAAAAACAACAACAAATGAACAAACAAAGAGTTTCATAGGGCTCTGACTTTCACACCCCATAAATCAGAACT
Organism: Panthera uncia; assembly: GCF_023721935.1. NCBI lineage: Eukaryota > Metazoa > Chordata > Mammalia > Carnivora > Felidae > Panthera > Panthera uncia. The sequence goes on from NC_064807.1 coordinate 25,400,896, forward strand.
TTTTAAAAAGAGCTACCATGGGGCGCCTGGGTGGCGCAGTCGGTTAAGCGTCCGACTTCAGCCAGGTCACGATCTCGCGGTCCGTGAGTTCGAGCCCCGCGTCAGGCTCTGGGCTGATGGCCCGGAGCCTGGAGCCTGTTTCCGATTCTGTGTCTCCCTCTCTCTCTGCCCCTCCCCCGTTCATGCTCTGTCTCTCTCTGTCCCAAAAATAAAAAAAATAAATAAATAAAAAATAAAAATAAAAAAATAAAAAAAAAATAAAATAAAATAAAAAGAGCTACCATGAAGATCTGAGCCTCCAGTCCAGTTTGTCTGGGTTTGTTTTTGTTTGGTTGGTTGGTTGGTTTTTTTTAATTTTTATTAAAAACATTTTTTTTAACGTTTATTTACTTTTGAGACAGAGAGAGACAGAGCACAAGCAGGGGAGGGGCAGAGGGAGAGAGACGCAGAATCTGAATCAGGCTCCAAGCTCTGAGCAAGCATTCAGTACAGAGCCCGATGCGGGGCTCAAACCCACAAACCACGAGATCATGACCTGAGCCGAAGTCAGACTCTCGACCGACTGAGTCACCCAGGCGCCCCACAGTTTATCTGGTTTATCTCGCTTGCAATAGCTTGCTCACCATCAAGAGAGTTAGAGTGTTGCAGTTGACTGATTTGCTTCACTTTGTGAGAAAAAAATGCTCCAGGAGACTTTACAACGGCTTCAGAGACAGTATTCCTCTCTACCTCTCTAGGCATTAGGAATGCACTAGGGAACAAAACAGATAACGTTCCCTTCCTCAAGAGTTTACACTTATCAGTAGGTAATATCCATTTAGGCCCCACCGTTGTAGACTGTAAAGGACACAGTTATCAATTCTATTAAGTTTTGTTTTGTTTTGTTTTGTTTTGTTTTTAATAAATTCAAGTTCAGGTCTATCTTTACAGTGAGGAGCGCAGTTTCTGATCTGAAGTGGGAAAATCTTTCCATGTGAACCTTGTTAAGAGCTTACCTGGTTGATGACGGCACACTAAAGCTGTATGAAATTTACAGCTTTTCCATGCAAATTGGACTGATCCCTCTATCGATTAGCCATACTTAATCTCTCCTCTTTCTTGTTTCTTTTCCTGGCTACCTACCCGTTTCCAATTCCTATTCAGGGTTAATAAGTAAAAGAAAGCATGGGAACAATATCTGGCAAGAACTCTTGAGTTATAATTCTGGAGAAACTGGTTGTGGGAACGGAGGACCTCACTAAACTCCTTTAACTCCACCCAACAGGACCAGAGTTAACTAAGACGTGATTTTTGGCAATTCCCCTAATTTCACAAAAAGAAAATAAGGAAGTATCCTTTCAAACATGTATTTTCTATCTCAGAAGAAAGCTCCTTATCTCCCCCTCAGCTGCCTGCCAAGCCCCAGAGGGTTTCAGGGTCAATGATTATCATCTCTCCATTCAGACACTTTGACATCTGTGAATATGTTGACCTTGAAGATCGGACCAAGACATTCCTAACAGATGTTAATTTGATTGCTCAGTTCTGACCTCAAGTGAGGTCTGGTTTTTGTCTTCATCACTATATTAAGATAGTGATAACCTCGCTGAAGTCATAAAAATACCCTGATAAGCCTTATCGATCCTGGACTTGAAATTGAACAGATAACCCAAGTGTATTATGGTAAACTTTTAACCTACTCTCTAAGACATATGTCCACCAAGAGAGAGACAAGAGTTCATGCTTTTTGTTTCATGAAAGCCCTCTCCCCCTTTTTTTTATATTAATAATTACTGCTTTAAAAGTAACACAACCTACTCTCTCCACTTTGCATTTATTTTTGCCAGGCTTTGACAAGAATAAGGATCATTATAATCAGGAAATCATTGAGAATCCTTTTCTTAGAAAATTTTGCAATGTGAAAAAAATTGGAATACAATAGCGAGACTTTGAACATAGTGATATTCGTTGTCTACCTTCACACAAGTCTTATAGATTTCAGTCTCATGTTAGAAATAATAGCTCTTATTTGTGTAGCTAAAGACACTGATGTCTTGGGGAATAAAACCATTTCTTATTGTTGTGTTGTAAAGAAAGAGCATGACTCGGAAGTCAGAGTTGGGTTCACATATTGGCTCCACAATTTAACATCTGGGTATTCTTGGGCAGATACTAGACAGAGCTGAGTATAAATTTCCTAATAGGTAAGATGAGGATAATAAACACATTTTGTTATTTGGACTCAAAAGATCCCCCTTCCTTCAAACATACAGATCCCCAAGCTTCCTTCTTAATCACACCCTCAAACTCTAATTAATAAATAAACTACCTATTAATGACACACTTTCTGTTGTTGTTAGAAGCTTCCTAACCTGAGGTAGAGATACTATTGGCCAAATGCTTTCAAATTGGCAGACACAGGGCTCAAGTAGGACAATAAACCATTAAATAATCACTAACCTATCAAATGGCCCCAAAACAGGAAAATTGTGTGCCTTAGAGACTTGGAATAGATGGACTAAGCTTAGGAATTTGGTTGAGGTGGAAAAGAACAAGATCTGTGTATGGTCAAGTATGGAAGGTGGGAGCAAGATCTAGAAAGTTCTAGAAGCCACTGACAGCTCCAAACCAAAACAATCCTTGGGCTAGGCCTCCAGAACCTTTATCTCTGCCAGCCCCTGCATTATTCAGTGCACAATGTTGCCAAAGTCTTCTTGTGGGGAAAAAAGTCCCTCCTCTGCAAAAGACAAATCAGGACCACATTCCAAGGTAACTGAGTAGACCTTCACCTCTCTCTTCCTGTTTGCTGATGCCTGAAATCCTTTTAAACTTGAGTGGAACACTTTTCATCCCATAATTACAGCTAGAAGGCTTAAATGTCACAAGCCTATTTGAGACAAAGTGTTGATGAATACGAGTTCCAGTCAAAATATAATCAACCAATCAGTAAGTGTCAGGGACTGGTTATCAGATCTTTTCTGTTGTGAGAGGGGAAAGAGGTGAAGGGGCAAGATCAGCTGAAAGGAGATAAAAGGTCACCACCAGAGGGAAAGCTCATAAAAAAAGTTTTTGAAGTCACAGTTTTGCCTGAGAAGAGCCCAGTTTGCAACTGGGAGGCAGGAACAGAAGCTGATTGAGCTCTGAGGTTGGGTTGTTTGGATTTGGTTTGGTCAGGCTTCTGGAAGTAACATCAAACTGTTGCAATGATTTGTGAACTACTTTTCCTTCATTGGTGTTTATTTCTTGTTTATTTCTTGTTCACAGCACTGGGTGACTTCTTATTGAAAAAAAAAAAAAAGAGCTTCTAATATATTGATAGAATAGGGGCTGGAAGGGAGACTCCAACCCCCATCCAATTCCTCCCCTCCTTCTGCAATTTATTCTTTCTATGGTTATCCAGACCAGCCAGCCAGCCCATCATTAAGTCAGGTATTGAGATAGTCAGTCAGACATTTAGACAGACAGACATTCAGTCAGTCGTTCGGCCAATCAGCAAGTCAGACAGTCAGTCCATGAAGACTGTAAAATCTTCCTAACTAGCCACCTATTTTGAACTCTACTCATTTCTTCTTTTATACTAATTAATACACCCTCTGGTGCAGATTTTAATAATGATATTTAAAGTACTAACCATCCTTGAAGTGTTGTTAGGCCACTTCAAATGCTGGCTAATCACTTCCAAGTCGCAGATCAGATTTCAGTCAAGCATATAGCACAGAATTTACTCTAAATTATTTGAAAGGGAAATTACCATAGACACGATACACTTGTCTGTCAAAACAGGGGACTAGTTAAATAACTTACGATATACCTATAAAACAAAGTGCCTTACAGCTGTAGGAAAGAATGAGGACACACACATGAACAGCTATGGAAAAACGCAATACTCTTTAGCATTTTTGTCATGTGAAAATGGAAAAGCATAGGATGCTGTATATAACACCTGAGTGAAAAAAGAAAAAAGAATGTATATACTGTGTACATGCATAAACATCTCTAGAAAATGTACAAACACTAGATTATACTGATGAAGCGGGGGAATAAGGGCATTGGGGTGGAAGCGTGGTGTTTCCATAGTTCCTCTTTGTATCATTTCTAAAATAAGTTCAGTAAAAAGATTAAAATTTTAGTAGTCTTTTAATACACTACACAGCCGTTTTTTGACATAGGTACATCTCAGGAAATAGTCACATATTTATTCATTCTATTGTTGAAGACTGAGGCCACAGATACCCCGCATGCCTGACTTGTGACCAGTGACACTTCTGCCACTCTTTGTAAGGCTGTCCTGAGCTGGGTCTGTCTCCATGGCTGTGCATGCCTTGGCTTTGCGGCGGTCACCTGTTCCCACCAATTAGGTCCCCAACCCGTAGGCCACAAAGGCCCCCTGGTCCTTGGCACTAGGGCAAGTCTGTGTCAGCTCCTTGGCTCTGTCTTCCGCCTCACTCACATCCTGAAGAAAGTACACAAGAAGTTGGTAAAGAACAATATGCAATTCTTTCCTCCACAGTTAAAGGTGTATTCATTCCCTAAGGGCCCAGAACGAAATATACTCCACGAAAGCCAAAAGCAATAACAAGAGCTGTGTTTTTAAAAACACTTAACAATTCGCTGAGATTCTTGTTGATGTCATTCTACTGCCCTTAAATTAATTTCAAGGGAAAACTGGTGAACTTTTGTCCTCCAGGAAGTTTTTCTTTATTGCCCCACCTCCCTGTCCTCCTCCCTCCAACTTGTTTCATTCCCTCCCAATCAAAACACCACTAAGGACACCCCCTGCTAATTGCTATTTTGCTGTCAGGCCTAAATGGGTCAAAATTCCAATCACTAGTGAAACAAGAGGCAGTGTGTTTGGCTTAGATCTGGGACTGTACCAGTGCTTGCCTAAGTGCCGGTTTTCATATGCTAATATGCTGCAGGGAAGCATTCCCAGCAGGAATGCCACTGGCTAGGGCTGATAGACCCAGTTTTCAGTTTTCCTGAAGGTATTGGAGAGAGCAGGGGAAGCAGACTCTCCTCACTTCTACCAATTGGCAGCTCACAGGTCTTACTGACACATAGATAACTTTGGTGTGATACGCATGATATTTTCAAAATTTTTTAAGTTATTTTTTAAGTTTATCTATTTATTTTGAGAGACAGAGAGCATGTGCACCCATGCCTGAGTGGGGAAGAGGCAGAGAGAGAGAGAGAGAGAGAGAGAGAGAGAGAAAATCCTAAGAGAAAATCCCAGCTGTATCAGCACAGAGCCCAAAGAGGGGCTCCAACTCATGAACAGTGAGACATGACCTGAGCCAAAATCAAGACTTGGACACTTAACCCGACTGAGCCACCTGGGTGCCCCTGTTTTCAAAAAATTTTAATTAGAAATGGATACCTCAAACATTTGGAGATTTCACAAAACTCTGGATATAACATCTTTTTGTCACACAGTGGGCCAACCAAAACCCGATTCCCTCTGTCACATTTGCGTGAGCTGAGTAATGACCATCCCTGTAGTTAAGGCACACGCTCTCCAGTTCAGCAAGCCCCCAGGTGCCTGGCTGTTCCTGTAACATCTATTGAGCAGTGACAAATTGCCCCCCAAAAGTCAGTTGTTTAAAACAAGCATTTAATTTTGTTCCCGGTTTCGTAGTTATAGGTAGGTGTTGGCCAGGCAGCAATAATCTGAAGGTCTGGTTGGGCTGGAGGCCCAAGATGGCCACTCACGGGGCTACCGTTGATGCAGGTGGTGATGCCTGGAGGCCCAGCTGGGACTGTAGACTGGAGCTGAAAAGGAGTGGGACTTTTCACATAGTGCCACTTCCCCTGTAGCAAGGGTCCTAGAGAAGCAGGCAGAACTGCATGATCTTTACAACCTAGCCTGAGAAGTCATACTCTGTTGACTGAAACATTCATAAGCCCATCCAGATTCATGCTGAAGGGACATAGACACCACCTCTCAATGTGAGATGTGCCAAAGAACTTGAGTCTCACTTACTTGATCTACTTGGTTCCTATAGACTTTTGAATATAACCCGCTCCCTCACCCCAGGGGCTGGAATGAATATTGATAGAAACACATCTTCCTCTCCCTGTCCCCTCCCTGCTCTCTGCCCTCCCTCAAAGTGGGTGGGGGACAGTTTTTACTGAGCACCACCAAATGACGTTCCTTTATCTTACAAATATTTGTAGAGCACCTATCTTGTGTCAGCCACTTTCCATATATTTTTGCAAATTTAATAATCACCGTAGCACTGTGTGATCCATATTATCCCATTCTGCAGATGTAGAAACCCAAGTTCAAAAATCAAATATTTTGAATGGGGTTGTAAGACTTTGAAAGGGTAGACCCGGGATTCTAAGTCAGCTGTTGCACTGTGTTCCATACCAGGAGGGATTATAATTTTTGCTTTGGTCCCTGAACAATATCTTTACAAATGTGTGTTGATGTACTGTGTCTCTAGTCAGAATAACAGACTGTCCTCATGTCCATGAACCCCCTGGTTCCTGTCTCAGTGGAGATAATGCACGAGGCTCCCCACTGCCCCCCCCCCTTTGAAGAGCAAGTGTTTAGAAATTCATGGATCTTTGTTTGTCAGCTGTACCCTGAAAAAATCAACATTTCTTGTATGAGGATCTCCCCTCACCCCTGAAACATAAAGCCGCAGTGCTGGCTTTTGAGGCCCCCAGCCACAGGCTCTAGAATGCAGGCATGGGCACAGATCCATGCGGTGGGCTGTTTCTCATTCCTCTTCACATTTTGGGTGGCTGGGAATAAATAAGAAATGAATCAAAGAGGCAGAGACATAGGAGAGGGGTGGTATGCAAGGGGGGAAAGTAAGTATTTGCAGTCTCAGCAAAGTAAGATCCAGGGCAGAAGTTTGGGGGAATATGTCCAAATTCTAAGGGGACCAGCATTTCTATGTTCTGACACAAGGCCCATATTTCACTGGTATGTTCTCTGGTTTGAGGTTTTTCAAGCCCATCTAAGTCTCCTTCCTTACCAGCTAGTTCTCTTTCTTCCTTCCAGTAATGTTGTTTCTTGGCATGAATAGGAAGGCACCTCTGTTCCAAATAACACAAGAGTCAAGGAGGGGATGAGAATTAATACTAACTAAGACCTTGGGCATCTGGCACATCATGATATTCATTGCAAGTCCCAAGCGTGGGAGAAATCAGCTCCATTTTTCTCTTCTTTCTTTTCTTTTCCTTTTCTTTCGTTTTTTGACATATACTTGAAATACATATATTAGTTTCAGGTGTACAAGATAATGATTCGGTATTTGTATATACTGTGAAATGGTCACCACAACGAGTCTAGTTAACATCTATCACCACACATAGTTACAAATGTTTTTCCTTGTGATGAGAAGTTTTAAGATGTATTCTCTTGATCTATTGACGGCATGGATGTACCCGAAGGGGTGAAATTAACAGTAGCCATCTTCGGAAGTGATCTACCATAGTATGTATCATGTATTGATATTCTTTGAGGTTATTTTAAGTTTTCTGAGGACTAGAAATTTATTGAAAATTTTAAAACATTTTTTAATGTAAAAATAATACATGCACAGGAAAAAAAAAAGCTTACAAACTATAATGGTATCAAAGGGAAGGATATAAAATAGCAAGTAAACTTCCTTCCCAATCCCACTTGTCATTTCTGGGGGCTTCTTTTTTATTTTTTAATTTCTTTAATGTTTATTTTTGAAAGAGAGAGAGAGACAGAGTGCAAGTGGGGGAGAGGCAGAGAGAGAGGGGGACACAGAAGCAGGCTCCAGGCTCTGAACTGTCAGCACAGAGCCTGATGCGGAGCTCGAACCCATGAACCGTGAGATCATGAACTGAGCCAAAGTCGAATGGTTAACCGACTGAGCCACCCAGGCGCCCCATCTGGGGTCTTCGTAAGCTTCTCTTTGTCTATCTCCTTTTTACATCATATACATATATGTAAACTATATTTTTCCAAATATAATATCATGTTTAAATATGATATTCCCAAAATTTCCACCTACCCCCATCAATCATTGTGCTATGCAAAAATGGTCACCTTTTAGTTTTTAGTTGCTTCTTGAAGACTATTATTAACTTTCAATCCCTTAGAATACTCGTTCTTGGCAAACAGTACGTGCTAAATTCATGTTAACTAAGTGGGACTGGATTCATGCAAATTCTCACAAACCTACAGTATGTTGCCCTTAAAATTCTCTTCTTCTTTTTCTGTATCTTTAATCATCACTCTATCCCCCATTTTAATTCCTTTTGGCCTTCCAAACAGCTTTTTGAAAATACAGTAAAATCTCATTAAATGTGAAAATAGAGAAAGGACAATATGAGGAGTGCCTGTGTGGCTCAGTCGGTTAAGCATCCGACTTTGGCTCAGGTCATGATTGTGAGGTTTGTGGGCTCGAGTCCCATGTCGGGCTCTGTGCTGACAGCTCAGAGCCTGGAGCCTGCTTTGGATTCTACGTCTCCTTCTCTCTCTCTGCCCCTCCCCTGCTCATGCTCGCTCTCTCTCTCTCTCTAAAAAATAAATAAAAAACATTAAAAAAATGGGCAACATGAAATAATGAAAAGTCCAAATTATAAAATAATTACTAAGAACTGAAGGACTGCACTTCTTTATACCAACTGTACAAACTAAAAATTAACAAAGTTTGGAAAACCCAAGATTGATAGCCAGTTGTTTTCATGAAAGAGTCAATGGCATTTGAAATTAGCATATCAATTATTTGCTTCCAGGTAGGTGCATGGAAGTCTTGAAAATTCAACTCAACAACCATTTATTGAGCGCAGACCATGCATTCATTGTTGTCTGGAATTTAAGATGACTAGGATAGAGCCATGCCCTTGGAAGAATCTACTATTCAGCGGTGCCTAGATGGCTCAATCGATTAACCATTTGACTTTGGCTCAGGTCATGATCTCACGATTCGTGAGTTCGAGTCCCACATCAGGCTCTGTGCTGATAGCTCAGAGCCTGGAGCCTGCTTCAGTTTGTGTCTCCCTCTCTCTCTGCCCCTCTCCCCCCTCTCAAAAATGAATCAACATGAAGAAGAAGAAGAAGAAGAAGAAGAAGAAGAAGAAGAAGAAGAAGAAGAAGAAAATGTCCACTATTCAAAGGAGGGGAGAGATAACAGAAATGAAGAGTACAAGGGAATGAATGATTATGGGACTGGCAGAGAGGGAGAAGTGTTAGAGGGGCATCTGTAGGTATCCTCAGAAAATTATTATTATGGTTCCACTGTTAAATTCCACCTGGACACAGCGTTCATGGTAGATTGCTCATCCTGAAATCTGGTTATGCATATTCTTTTTTACATTTCTTTAGAAAACGCAGGGAAGACAAATTTAGGCCCAAAGTAGCTTTAAAAAAGAGTCACACATTCAAAATCATCCAGGTTCAAAAGGATACCGCTTTTTACAGCATAGGGAATATAGTCGGTGGTATTTTAATGGTGTTACATGGTGACAGATGGTAGCTACATTTGTGGTGAGCACAGTATAATGCAGGGACTTGCCGAATCACTATGTTGTACACCTGAAATCAGTGTAACCTCGTGTGTTACCTATACTTCAATTAAAAAAATAACAAAATTAGGGGCGCCTGGGTGGCTCAGTCGGTTAAGCGGCCGACCTCAGCTCAGGTCATGATCTTGCTGTCGGTGAGTTCGAGCCCCGCGTCCGGGCTCTGTGCTGACAGCTCGGAGCCTGGAGCCTGTTTCAGATTCTGTGTCTCCCTCTCTCTCTGACCCTCCCCTGTTCATGCTCTGTCTCTCCCTGTCTCAAAAATAAATAAACGTCAAAAAAATTAAATAAAAAGATACCCATTTTCATTATACGTATGACGACAGTCCGCTAATGTCCTAATTTCCAATAATCATGAGGAATCATTTTTACTAGATAGCTGAGTTTCGAAAGTAGTGGACACTTAACTGTCCACTTACTTAGCCTGCGAACTATTCATTTTCTGACCCCTACCTTTAATACCCTAGAAGTCTCTGACAGACTATTGGAACACCAAATGAGTGTTGACATGGAACAAAATCTTTAAAAAATGCACCTCTTGTGAAGGTTTACTGGAAGAGAATCCAGGTCAAACGCACATTGCCTGAAACCCGAGGTAGATAACAACCTAGATTATTCAAGGGGGTTGGAGGGTGTGGAAAGGGGGAGAGGCTGGAATGTTAAGAAAGAAATCAGTTAGAAACAGATTTTTATTCTCAGAGTGCTATAGAAAGCACAAACTTCCCTTTGTCTTTTTAAGCATGACCCCTCCCCCATTAGATGCTCATCATGTAGTTATTCTTTTTATTAAATTTTGTTAATGTTTTTTTAATTTATTTTTTGAAGGAGAGAGAGAGAGACAGAGCATGAGTGGGGGAGGAGCAGAGAGAGAGAGGGAGGCACAGAATCCAAAGCAGGCTCCAGGCTCTGAGGTGTCAGCACAGAGCCCAACGTGGGGCTCAAACTCATAGACTGCAAGATCGTGACCTGAGCCGAAGTCAGACGCTCAACCGACTGAGCCACCCAGGCACCCCTCTATCTTTTTATTTCAACTTTCCTGTACAGGACAGCCGTGTTGTGCTTGTGAAACCTCACCATGGAAAAAAGAATATGGGAGAGAAGAAACTCTGAGCTGAGGCACAATGAAGAAGTAGGAACCTGTTATCTTTGATGTCCTTACTACCCTTTCAAATGCCTTCCATACCCACCTGTCTCAGGACGGCTGCCCCCAAAAGCAGACCTTGAGACTGGACAATCATTACAAATAGTTTATTTAGGAGTTGATCCCAAAATCTCTGTTTAGGGAATAGGGAAATGAAAAAGGAGATATTATCAAGCAAATTGGAACTAGGACATCTGAGGCTTAACGCAGCAAGAACACTTCTGAAGAGTCTAGAACATTTGAGTTATCCCCAGCAAGGAGCGAGGAAGCCGGGTTATTCACCCACCAACCGCCATCCTTCATGGACTGGACTGTTCCCAGAGGCATTAACTGCCCAGCTCTTCTGGCCTTCCCCATTCAAGACCATGAGAAAGCCCTCAAATGGTGAGTTACTGGTTTACAGTAGGAGGTTGTGGGAAGGCCCTAGAATGGTATGTGCCAAGATTACATGGGCAGGACACAGACAGAGTCCACTGCACCATCCCATTTTTTTAATTCACTCAGAATGCCCCAAATCTGTTCTTGTCCACGTCTTTCTCTCCTTCTCCCAGCATTTTAAAGTTAGATGTCTTTTCTTCTGTAGGGGGAAGAGAACACGGGAGGTGATGAGAAAAAGAACAGTTGAGAATTTAGTGATATTAAAAAACCTGAATAAGAATTATTTTGATGAGATTTAGGCCATAGGGGAGGGTTCCTACAGAACCGATGGGACGTCAGGGGAAAATTCTTGTCTTGTATTTGCACTAAATAACTGCTCTGATTAACAGTAATGATTGTGGGAATGATGCAGTGAGCTTTGTTTCTTCTTGTCTCCTTATCCCACATACCAATATCTGCAGTAAGAAAAGAAAAATCAGTAAATTCATACACTGTGTTTTGTTTAAGCCTTCTACTCCCAAAGCAAATTTTTTCATGAATAACCTAAATTGAACTGGAGCCCCATGTGGGCCAGTCTTATGATGGCATCATATTAAAAGAAACAGTTGGTTCCGATTACCAGACAAAAAGTAACTGAAATACTTCAAATCTCTGCCTACTCTGTTGAGACTTCACACACCCAACATCATTTTTACAATTTTCTCTCCCCATCTCTCTGCCTCCTTGGTATCATTTGCAGGAACAATAGCTGTTCCCCCAAACTTTTCTCCACTCCTCACTTCCCACACCTCAAAACTCTCCCACTTTCAATCCCCACAACTTGTTTCTGTCCCCCAACTCCCACCTTTTTTTGGTACGATCCACACAGCCTATTTATCATCTTTGGGTCTTCTGTTGTTCTTTTTTTCCATTGCGTGTAATCTCTACAATGGACGCTCTCCAGAAGCATCTCTTCTTCCAGCTAGGAGCCAGAGGGAGATGCGTGTGTGCTGGGGATGGGGGAGGGTTCAATGTACGGAGTAAGAAAGGTAGTGAATACTGACTTACAGGTTGACAATTCTGCTCTTGTTTTACCTTCTTTATCTATCAATGTATATTTATCTATATCTGTCTGTTGAAAGGGTCTAAAATGAGCAAGAGTAGATAGTTCCTGTTTCTTCTTACCTTCTACCTTCACCCTCTTTTCTTTCTTTTGGCCAGCTACCACTTGTACCTCATGAATTTTGACTAGCCAATAAACCCTAAGACGTGCATAAACAGTTCTTGGAAAATACTGTTCTGCAAGGAGCACAAAATAGGAGTGACTCCCAACCCCGAGTCTCAGTGAATGTTGCAAATTGCTGCCTAAGGCAAAATGGCAAAGACAGGGACGGAACTTTGCCAATCTTGGGAAGCTTGAGCCTGCTTCCAAGGCGGAGTCACCAGGTCTTCAGGTGAATCAAGGAATCCACTGGACAAAGCCCTACCTACCTTTATTTGAGTCCCTTACATCATTTTCTTTTTGTTTTACACACACAATGTGTGTATACTTGTATCCATCTACCTGTGAGGCGTGTGAAGGCAAATTAAGTTTAAAGCACTGTCACATTCACAATACTTACAAAATGCCAACAATGAAGTGTCAGGATGAGTTATTGTCTTCATTCTATGAGTGAGAAAATTAAAGCACAGAGGAGTTAGATGGATTGGTCCAAGGTCGCACAGTTTGTTACTGTATGTTCAAACCTGGACTGCTAAGCCTCTGCATTTCACTGTGGTACACCTTAGCATTCCCTGTTACTTTTGAGGGAATCTCAAAGGACTTTGCCACTCTTTATCCTCCATACCAAGGAGCACCCTAAAATCCACGATAAAGTGAGGATAATCCAGGGCCTCAGAATCAACAAACTCTTCATTAGGCTATAGGTGTGTATCGACAATTGCATCCATGTTTGCATGAGTGATTTGTGATCATATATAATTTTGTCTCATTGTGGAAAAGCAGAAATTGCAGAAAATTGTAAAGAAGACAAAAATCACCCTTGCTTGATTGAATTTCATAATCACTGTTAATAGCGTACGTATATCTTTCATCAACATACGCATTATTGAATCTTAACTCTCGCTATCAAAACAAGAGATAGATACTACAGGAAAAGACCATGATAAGCCAATTTCATTCATGAACAGCAACACAAAATTCTAACCAAAAATCTTATCAGGCTGAATTACACGATTTATAAATAAGATCATACGCTATGATGTAATTGATTTATTCCAGAAATTTGGCTAGATGTGACATTATGCAAGTCGTTATTGCAATGTACCACATTAAAAGATTTCTTTAAAGCAGGAAGAAAGTATGATCTCAATAGTCACAGAAAAAGCAGTCAAAAATATTCATTCATTCTTGAGAGAAATGTGGAAGTAGGAAGAGAAGGAAACTTCCCTAGTCTGACAAAATGTATCTCCCATAAATATATCATATGCAATAGCAAAATATTAAAATCGTTCTCTTTTCTATGAGAAATAAGACCGGCATGATTGCTTCTCTTCAGTATTCTCTTAGAGGCTCTAGCCAGCACAGCAGAAAAAGAGAAAAATATAAACATATGCTAATTAGAAAGGAACAAACAAAACTGTCACTATTTACATATAATTGTCTATAGAGAAACATACTGGAATTAACTAGAGAATTTCGCAAAACTTCTAGATGTACGTTTAATATATGGAAGACAATTTCATTTCGATGCTCCACATCATGTGGCCTCAGAGAAGTGCAAATTTAAAAAATTAAAATAATGTGTAGAATACAGCTGATACACTTACCAGGATGGCAAACATCCAAAACACCGACAACACCAAACACTGGTAAAGATGTGAAGCAACAGGACTCTTCCTCCCTACTGCTGGGAATGCAAATTGGTGCAGACACTTTGAAAAACAAGATGTCGGCTTCCTATAAAGCTAAACATACTTTTACCACACAATCCGGCAGCCATGCTCCTTGGTTTTTGCCCGAAGGAGCTGAAAACTATCCCCACAGAAAAACATGTACACAGACGCTTAGCAGCTTTATTCATAACTTCCAAACGTTGGAAGCAATAACGGTGTCCTTCATCATAGGTGAATGCATAAATAATGGACAATGCACTGTTGGACTGTGGACAATGGACAATGGACTGTTGTGAGTAAGCACTAAAAAGAAATGAGCCATCAGGTCATGAAAAGACATGGAGGAACCTTAAGTGCATATTACTAGGTGGAAGAAACCAATCTGAAAATGTTTTATACTGTATGATTCCAACTATATGATATTCTGGAAAAGATACTATGGAGACAGTAAAAAGATCAGCGGTTTCCACAGATCAGATGGTAGGGAGGGATGAATAGGCATAACATAAAGGATTTTTAGAGCAATTGAAACTATCCTGTATGATACTATAATAGTGAATACCTGTCATTATACACGTGTCCAAACCCATAGAATGTACAACACCAAGAGTGAACCCTAATGTAAACTACGGACTCTGGGTGATAATGATGTGTCAGTGTAGATCCATCAATTCGAACAAATATACACTCTGATGGGGATCCTGGGAGAAAGAATTTATCATATGATAGAAAGCAAAAGTGGTCTTTTTCCTGCGGACATCACAAGAATAAGCTACTATTCCTAACTTGTGTTTAGAATAATAGCTGGGTTTCTTTTCCATTTAGTATTTTTATATTTGAAAAGACTATTGATAAAGGGTAGCGCGTGGCACCTTGAGCCTGGGCTCTGGCTTGAAACCTTAGCAGTGATGATAGAAGCTGGGTAAGCTGCCATTTCAAAGCTACCGTTTCCTGAACTGCAAGAGGCAGGGCTTTGAACACACCTCCATTCAAGGTATTCCCTTTTCTGGAAGTCAACTGAAATGGGCCAGACATCCATGCAAATGTCAAGCAGAGGCTAATCAAATAGTGACTCTGCAGAGCCAGGTGCTCTGTGTGACTATGCAGACGGCGGATGCTGTAGGCAGGATTACATCTCTACAGGCTCTCCGATGTCTGTTTGATGGCTCCACGCCTCCCCCTTGCTTGCTCCCCAGCAGTTAGACATGCTCTCATTCAAGCTGATGCTCCCAGGAAAGCAGAAATTTGGGGAATCGGAAGAGTGCAGGAAGGACAGGCAGGATGGACGGGATGGAGGACGACGAAAAGAAACTTGGGTGGGCTTGGTAGAGTTTAACCTGGACTGAAGGGCTAATGACCCACATATGGTTTTACTTGAGTCTGAGCAACCCAGATTCAAGAAAATATTGAAAATTAGAAGAGCCATGCTTTCTCTGCAATACAGAGGAGAGATGTAGTGGGAATAGCCTCCCACCCCTTCCCTCCTTACTTTTAATCTTTTTTAAGTGTGTGGTATTATTGTTTTTTGATGTGAGTGTGCTGTGGAGGTCACACATTTTTGAGTTTGGGTCAGGGTGTCCCAGCAAGGAAGTGGCTATTTTTCAACTGTCAACGATCCTGGGAAAAGGAGGGTCCCCAGGGAGGAAATGAAGGCTTAGAGATCTGACCTTAGAAGGAAGAAGAGGAACAAATTCTGCTTTCTGGGTCTTATTTTCTTGGTCATGGAATTTGACGACATGTTTCTGAAATCTACCAACCAGTGAGAAAAAGACAGCCTCTGCCCTAAGGAGACACCCAAGGGAAAAAGGAGAGAGGCAGACCCTAAAGTCATCTGATGAACCTGGGTCAGACAAGTCCTGTGGGTTCTGAAATCAGCCATCCCTCTGGCTAGAGAATATAGACCTTCCCACCATTTCCTGGAACGCAAGTCAGGCTCAAACGTAGAGTATGATTTCGCCAACGGCTTGAATAGACAAGAGGGAGGAAGCTTCCGTTGGATTTGCCTTGACTCGTGGTTCTCAAAGTGCAGTTCCCAGATGAGAAGCATCAGCATCCCCAGGCACTTGTGGGGGATGCACATTTTGGGCTCTCATCCCACACTTACCAAATCCAGAGCTCTGAAGGCAGGGCTCAGGGAGCCACGGTTTATTTAACAAGTACTCCACGTGATTCCAATGCATACCCAAGTATGAAGGAACACTAGGCCTTCAGGAAAATCTCACACAGGTGAAGAGCAGCACATTGAATTCAACTTTGAATGTGACCACATTTGAACCCTCTGCCTGGAAAGGTCAGAGTCACAATCATTAGTGCTGTTCATGTCCTGTTGTTAGCTATCTGCTTTCTGGGCATATAGCAGTATTATATTTCCTGGCCCCCTTGTGGTTGAATGGGACCCTAATACTAGGACTTGGCAATTGTGAGAAGTGAGAGATTCATTCTTAGAAATATCAAATAAAGGGGCGCCGGGGTGGCTCATTCGGTTAAGCGTCCGACTTTGGCTCAGGTCACGATCTCGCGGTTCGTGAGTTCGAGCCCTGCGTCAGGCTCTGTGCTGACAGCTCAGAGCTTGGACCCTGCTTCGGATTCTGTGTCTCCCTCTCTCTCTGCCCCTCCCCTGCTCATGCTCTGCCTCCCTCTGTCTCGAAAATAAGTAAAACATTTAAAAAAATTAAAGAAATATCAAATAAAAGCTGTGCTGTCTAGTTAACAATAGGTTTACAACCTACTGGAAGTATGTACAAACCCCTCCCCCACACACAATGGAATCCCAAGCCCTTAGACCCTTCACTTCCTGGTTCTTCTTCCCCTCTCTGTTTTGTGGGGAATGTCCATTTGTTCTAATCAGACTACCTTTTCCCTTACATGGGCATAGGTGACATCTGGGTAAGGCTGTAACCTCTGTAGGACTCAGCCAATGAGGAACCAGGGGAGGAATTTGCACGCCAGGAGATAAATTGTCTGCTGTGACTGCCCCGAGTGTGCCTGTCCATCAGACACCCACTCTTGCAAGAATGTCGTGTAAAGCCTCGCTTCACTGTGCTCCGAGTCTCTGCGTCCCTCCTTGGATTGGGTCAGTGGGACGTCTCACACCAATGACTTGTAAAAGGGAGCATTTGACTGTCAGTGACCGACCCGGCAGACCTTCCTCTTCCCCTCTTTAGTAACATTCAAGATAGTGGCTGCTCCATCAGTCTGGATCCCAGAGCAAGGAGACAGGAAACAGAACAAAACAATTTTTATTGTTATAAGCCACTAAGATTGACTGGTTAATTGCGGCTGCAGAGCAGAGCTTACATTACCCGAATAACTGCTATCAGGTTAACTGATGGCACCTGAAACTCTGACCACTGGTTCTATCATTTCTGTCGATGCTCTGATTTCAAATATCCTGGCCCCTCTTTAAAGCACCAGTCCCCATTCCTGTCCCAATCACATATAATTTGTTGGTTCTTTCTCCCCTGATGGACTGTGAAACTTGGTTCTGTGGTCTAACACAGAGCTGGGGACACTGTAGGAGTTTAATATGCATTTATTGGTTGATCTGTCATAATCCACATCCATTTTAAAAGGATGTCCTCCCTTTATAGCCCCTGCTTCTGTCTGTAAAAATCTACCACAAAGCACTGTTCATATTTTCCCCTTCAAATGGTTTCATTCCCTCCTGATAGTACTTACATTCAGCATTTGAGTCTCCTTGCTCTGTTTTAATTATTAACTGTGATTAGATACTCCAAGCGTTCTGGAGCAACCGGGCAATTGAACACGTATAATTTTCCTGATTATTTCCCTGACTCAACCCGGAACAAAGAGAAACAAACAACAGAAGTCAAAGAAGGAGTGTTTGTTTTCTCGGCTAGATCACTGTGGATTTACACCTCTTTCCCATTTGCACTAATGAGAATTACATGAGTAATTCCCTCGCAGCGAACACAACCCCTGAAGTCCTTCCAGGGAATTTACAGCTATTCTAGTGCATGTGACAAAAAAAAAAATAGCAACTACCACATCACACATGTGAGGCTAAACCTCTTTCTAGAATTGGGCCTTGGGCTCCTGGAGATACAGGACTGTATCTCCTCCTATCTTTGAGTCCTTAAGACCTAGCATAGAATCTAGCACATTACAAGGTCTCGGTACATGTTTTTTGTTGAGTGAGTGAGTGAAGGAATGAATGAATGAATCAATCAATCAATCAATGCAATCAAAGTTTTCTTTTTAGTCATTTTACTAGAAGAAACTAAAAACCAGATCTTAATACCTCTATGAGAGAAACATAATTACCATAGGTGTGCCTTGCTCAGTGCAAATGAACTCTTTGTTTAAGGGTTTCTGCCTTGACTAGAACCATTAATCCCTGAAAGTATGTTCATCTCATCCCAGGAACTTTTTCACATATTAACAGTTCCCATAAAGGCAAAACCCCCTATTTAAACAGATGAGAGTTATTCTCGCATTATTTTTCAGTAAACGCTGACAATACTAATTAAACAAATAAAACCAATGAGAACAAATACCTTCCTCAGGAAAGGAATGGCGATCACACTGGTTCCTTAACTCCGCAATTCACTCTAAGCAGCCAACGGGTCAACAGGGTAACCCCACAGTGTTAAGCCAACGCTTCCAGGGTTCTCTTGTGGCAGAGAGATTCAGAGTTTTATGCCACGATATTTAGATATTTAGCAACCTGATTCTCTGATCCCATGGTCCAAAGTAGACCCAAGGACTCCATTCTCTGGAGGAAGCTCTGGCACAGGAAGTGCACCTAGGTAATGTGAGAGGCACCTCCCTATGGCACCATTTCTTTCATCGTATCTGTTCCTATCCACAATTCTTTGCTGGATAGCTAGGATAATTTGAAGTGGAATGAGACAATTTGCCCAATTAACTTGCGAAAATCTTTTCACTGTGCCTTAATTAAAGATTTGCTTGAAATATAAAATTCTATTTTCAAACGTAAATGAGTCATAGAGTAGAATCATTTACACTGTAGTGTGAATTAGTTTCCATGCCATGTGGGTTTTTTTTCCTGAATCGTTTGTCCACTTAGAATAATAGAATAGTGAGCAGCTCAGTTCTCCTCAACTCTCCTTATCATGTTTCCTGTATATCATGTGAACAATTATGGTATTAGAGAGAGTTTAACAGTGAACAGAGAGAACACTTATCAACGTCACCTTTTTCATGTTTACTGTTCCAGAGTTAGATCATTAAAGCACTCGGGGTGCTGGGGTGACTCAGTTGGTCAAGCATCTAATTCTCCATTTGGGCTCAGGTCATGATCTCACAGTTGTGAGATGGAGCCCCGAGTCAGGCTGCACGTTGGGCATGCAGCACGCTTAAGATTCTCTCTCTCTCTCCCTGCCCCTCCCCAAATCTTGATCACTCTTTCTCTCGCTCAAAAAAAAAAAAAAAGCACAAAATTCCTTTGCATTGTTCTCTTTTGATTACATTTATTAGTTGTAGCCACAGAAATCAATTCTGGCTGAGCTGAAGCAGAAATTGTGTTTATTGTAAGAACGTTGGGTAGTTTGCATAATCACCAAAAAGGATGACAACTGGACTCACAAACAATGCAGGCAGAAGCAACACCCCAAATCAGGTCAAGGAACTGGTGAGATCTCTATGGCCAATGGCTTCAAGCTCAAGATGCCACGGCTTGTGCCACCAGCCTGCTGGTAGGAGGGACTAGAGACCACCATGACCCTCACCACCATCCCTTCCCCTGGAAATTCAGTCCTACTGCTCTGCCCCTGCCCCCTCCAAATCGGTGTTTCTTGGCCTTCACTGGTTCCGATTCCAAAGTTGGGGGCACCTTCTGCTGGTGGAATTGATCCTGTTGCCTACAAAATAGCAGCTGAGGAGGCTGAGAGGGGAATTTTGGTGTCTGATATAAAAGGCAAATTCTGCTTCTAATGAAGACTCACAAAGTGAAGATACTGACAATTTCCTAGAAATTGTTAAAGATTTTCATCTCCAAAGTTTGCATACCTGCCATGAAATATGCCTCTTTTCGTGAAGGTATTGACCCATTAAAAAATATGTGTGTAGGGGCGCCTGGGTGGCGCAGTCGGTTGAGCGTCCGACTTCAGCCAGGTCACGATCTCGCGGTCCGTGAGTTCGAGCCCGGCGTCAGGCTCTGGGCTGATGGCTCGGAGCCTGGAGCCTGTTTCCGATTCTGTGTCTCCCTCTCTCTCTGACCCTCCCCCGTTCATGCTCTGTCTCTCTCTGTCCCAAAAATAAATAAAAAACGTTGAAAAAAAAATTAAAAAAAAAATATGTGTGTACTTATACCCAAGTTTAAATATCCTAGAAGTTTGTACCTTCAGATAGCTTGCACTGGGCAAGGCAATTGTTATGAATTAGGACACAGGGAAGGGAAGGAGTATGACCTAATTTTTCTCATACTGAAGAAACCCCAACATGAGTTGACATGTAAGAGACTTGAAGATCTTTAGGGGAAGAGCCTGCAAGTTAAACCCAGGGATCAATGCACTTGCTTTTCTTCAGGTCAGAACTCATGGCCTAATCTGATGTGTCCACTCTGTGGTTTGATTGTGGTAGAGTCTCCCTCAGTGCTTTATCTGGTTTGTGTTATGTTATTTCGGCAATATGTGACGATACCAGAGTCAGGACGCTTCCCGGATTACGTGCTGTCGAAGTCTGCCTCAACCAGATCTTAACATTTATTGGAATCAATAAATCCGGTGGGCAGAGCACAGCGAATTAGATGCTAAGCGGTTTGGGTTTATTCCTGACCTCCTTGCTGCATCCTAGAGTCACTGTGGTGGGCAGACACGGAAAATAAGTTTGAAATGGCTTTGGTAGAGAGAAGCAAGTTTTCCTACCCGAATTCCCTCTCTGTTCCTCTCTGTGCTTCCTTAAATACCTCCATTTCAGAATAAGAAGTGCAGATCTAATAAGAGTGCTAGGCAAATATCAGGACATTATTACTTGCCTGGAGACGGTCTTGCAGGATGCCACATGGAGTCACGTCCACCGCAAGAGAATCTCGGAATTTGAGTAGACATTCAAAATCACCTACATCAAGTGCCACATGGGACTGTCCTTGTCAGCATCCCCAAAGGGCATTTGCCCAGACTTCTGCTTGAAACCTCCATGGGGGTTCAGTGAGGACTTCATGGCCTCCTGAGTCAGCCCATCCCACTGTTGAACCATGCTCATTGTTTGGAAGTTCTGTCTGCTTATAAAACTCCGTTCCACCCAAAGGTCCCACTTCTGCCATGGGGCCACAGGAACCTTCAGATGACAGTCTTTCAAACATTTGAAGACATCTGCCTGTAATTTTTTTCAAACATCAAATTGTATCAGGTCCACTTTCTCAGTATATCTAGTACCTATCCATTCCTTTCCATTCTCGCTTCTGTTACATCCTCTCCCTTGAATTATTCCTGGTGTCCTAGGAGACATCCCTGCCTCCAGTCTTGTCTCCTCCAATCCATTTTTAATATGTTAGCTTGAATAATACTTCCAGAATAAACATCCTTTAAAAAAAAAAAAAAACCTCTCAGATAGCTTCTTACCGCCTTCAAGAGAAAGCTCAATGTTTCAACCCCGTTAGCACTTTATTTTCTGTTTTTCTCCACACTAAGTACTCATCACTCCTTCCCTTTTGCACAGGACCTATCAAACCCTGATTCACTTGGAGTTCCCAGACCCATCTTGCTCTACCACATGGACTTCAATCCCACCATGCCCTCATTCCCCATCAACTGGATAATTCCTGCTCATCTTTTCAGACTCATTCCCCACCATCCCTCTCACAAAGCTAAATCAGGCACTTCTCCCATGGCACTCTGCTCTTAATTCATACTATAAATATTAATGCAGTACATTAAAATCATCTATTCACTCTGTCTCTACCACTAAAATGAAGCTCCATGAAGAAGGGCATTCTACTGCCTTGCTCACTGCTGTATCCCGAGAGGGCAATTCAGTAGTTGGTACAATGCAGGAGCACCATTATTTTCGGCTTAATGACGAATCTAGCTTCTTCAGTCTTTCCTCCTATGATGTGATCACTAAATCCATGATTCTGGTTGCTCCCACCCCTACCCCCTCTACCCTCAACTTTATCAGTGTTCCACCTACAATTTGACCTGTGAACTCAACCTGGATCCCAAAGTCAACAGAAGGAGGGGAAAGCCTAAGGAAAGAAATCTAACTCTCTGACTATCCCTCCTTCAATTCTTCTCACTCTGAGGTCACTCCGGACTTGGTCAGAATCCTAACATGTGGAATCCTAATAGGGTAGTGACTCTGCCAAACACCCACTGGAGTTTTTATTTCTCTTATGGGAATTAACAATAACTTATACATATACTGTATAACATATGCATTAAGTAGAACTTAATAGCTATTAATAAAATATTGATGCATTTGTTTTTCTGGCCAAATATTTGAAAGTAACCGGGACCATTTCCAGGTGGTGACTTCATCTTGGCATCCTGCAATAGGAAACTCATTGTGGAGTTGTGCTGTTTAGTATATACTTTGTGGGTTATTTTCTTCATGTATATACACAATGATTGTATTACTGAGTCACTGATTCAGACAGCGGGTCCAGAGAGACCTTTTGATTGAGGGATTTCATTCAATATATTTAAAGATTGCTCCCCAAATCTTTTATTTTCAAGTTCTCAGCTATAACAGATTTTCTGCTTAATGTTCTAAAGCTTATATATTTCTTGATCACCCACTGCTTTTTAATACTTCCAATTATTTTTCTTGTTTTTCAAGTTTCCTATCCTTCTCCATCATCGTCAACACTGAGTCGTAGTTCAGTTTGATAGTCCATTTCATCTTTCCTCATTAGCATTTCTTCTTTGGCTTCTCAGAGTTCTTGTACATCACTTAACCATTTGCACACATCTTCAAATTTCTACCCCTTCAAAACAGTACACGAGTGTCAAAAAAAACCCACACAAAATTCTGTTATTTAGTAGCAAAACACACAGAAATGCATGCAATTCTTGCAAACAGTTACTGCATCTTTCATCATGTATAACATCTATCAATAAACAGACAAGGTATCACATGATCAATGGAGACCTCCATGTTAATTGGCAATTTGACAGGTATGATCCTGTGAAAGTTATACACAGCTGCACTTTGAAGAAACTTACCTAAGCAATTTAGATGATGGAAGAACCAATAGATGGAAAGAGAAAGAGAGAGGAGAGAGATAGGGAAAAATGAGAGGGAGAGAGAGACAGAGACTGACTTTCCTTTTATCCACTTTATGATTTGAAATGAGCTTTAGGATAAAATCCTTTTTCTCTTTACTGAGCATAGAGTGATGAGAAGGGACAGGAGATCAGCCTTTCTGAAGAATAAAAACAGCTGAACAACTAAACCAAATATATAATCTTGAGCAGTAACTTTATCTCTCTGGACCTGGTTTCCATATGCACAAAAAGCAAAACGCTTTGTGAGGTTCTTTCTTCTCCCCAAAGCTTATGATTCTATGATATTAAAAATTATTCTGCAAGTGCCAAATCATGTATGTGGTATATGCTATTATTATACCTGAGGGGAAAGATATGTAGGAGGAAGGGGGGGTGTGGGAAAGTGGCAGCTCTGAAGACAGAGAATCAAAACGACCATAATTAATTGTCACAACCTGGTTTAGTCAGAGGCCAGAGGAGCAAACCCTGTGAGCCAGAAACCCAGACATGGGATGGATTCCCCAGGACAGAATAATCACAGTGATAGAAAGAGACCATCGGGATAAGTAGACTGGATGAAAACTGTCAACATTTATTGGTCACTTAACCATTGCTCTTTAAACACATAGAGAATAATCTTGAAGATCAAATGAGTCGATACTTGCCAATCACTGGAACAGTTCTCAGCACATTGTAAGTGATCAAGAATTCTTAGCTGTCACTGTTAACAGTTGCACATATTTTACAATAGGTAGATTTCTAGAAATACCGTGAAACTCAAACACAACCCGCAAAGGCCTTGCTCCGTTGGTAAGGTTAGGTTCGGGAAAGTTGGAAGGTTCATTGACCCACTGGAATTTGGAAATTCCTTTTACTTCTTCGGCCTTTCCCAGGATGAAAGTGTCAACAAGTGGAGAGAAGAAGGGAGATGGTTCTTAGATTCTTCTTACTTCTCTCCAAAGCTAAGGGCTTGCTCTCTGTGGAACAAGCCGAAAGGAGTGAGCGGGTACAAATGCTAAGAGAGCATGTCCTGGGTGACTCTTGAAGGGAACAGAAGTGAGCACATTCTGTGATGTTCTGGAGAGTAACATATACCAGAAGGCTTCCAGGGACAGTCCAGAGGAGGGATCCATCCAGAGCCCAAAGACCCAGAGAAGATAAATGGGTGTCCCCAGCCTGAGGTGGCCAGAAATTCTCACTGTTCCTGCCCATGTTGACTCACAAGAGGTATATCCTGTAGTGTTACCTGCCAATAGGAGGTGTGCTTGGAAGAAAAGCCACGCAAACAGGAAGCCTCTGGAAGAACAGCTCCCAGGTGTACCATATTCCAAATGAACTGGATGGTTCCTGGGAAGCATGAGCTGGGTGGCCTTGCATGGAAGTAATACATGTCTTGTAAAGTCAAATTATATTTCCAAACGTCCCAAGGACATCATTTTCAATGATAACATGAACGATTCAGTGAAGCGAATAATCCTCTTGTATAGACATCTATTGGAATGAGTCTGGATGCTTCATATACTGTGGTTTTTTTTTTTTTTAATAGTGGGATACATAGCTGTACCGTGGCAGCTTTGTAAAAAGTGTCTCCAAAATGTAACGTGCACCTAGATGTGTGGTAAGTTCACATCTGTATCCCCTACATCTAGACTAGTGTTTGGCACGTTAAGAGGTGCTCAGTAAATGGTTGTTGAATGTTGTTTGAAAGGAAACAAGCCTTTTCTCTGACCACGATGTGGCCCTTTAGGGAAACAATGGAAGTGTGAGCCTGAAACTTCAAAAGATAGTCTGGCAAAAAAAAAAAAAAAAAAAAAAAAAAAGCCAAACAAGAAGTCACAAGAAACTGCTAATGACATAACAAAGAATGTAAAATGTCAGCCTTCACCTATTGGTAATTGTTCCAGCATATTCTGTCTCTGACTGAATGTTCCACAAACAAGCAATTAAGGTAATCTTCATCACAGGAGGTAGTTTGAAGAACTCAAAGCCACAACATGTTTCAAACAGCTGGGGAACAACAGAAATACTGTAGAAAAAAAAAAGACACAACATCCTGTGAGCTGGTGTTTTCGTAGAATTTAAAAATAAATGTCAAGAGATGGAACATAATCATTTATGAGGCACCAAATTAGATTCTTGGGTTGCTGCAATTATTCAGAGGACAGAACAAAGATTTCTAGATGTTATCCTGCGATGAATAGAGCAATTGCTTGTGGGCGTTTGTTAGTTTGTAAAGGTAGCCAAGATTCAAATTCACGGGTCATAATAAAAGAGAAAAACTTCCCATGTGTTTATAATTTGTCCTACTCTTAAATAGATATTTAAAATAAAAACCATTCTCACCGAATTCTTCATAATGGGAAATAAACTCTTTCTGAATTTTCAAATTCTTTGGAGTGCGGGGTTAATTAAGGACTGATTCCCTTCTCGGTACTTATACGATAGCTTCATACACACCCTGCACATTCATGCACAACCACACGCATCCCTTGCCTATAGCTCCTGCTGAAGCCTAGTTCTGGCTTAGCACCCTTATCTGGGGTCCTGTGACATCTCACCACGTGGACTGATTGCCCTTCACAAAGAGTCATCTGATCTCAATGACTCCCATTCTGCCAAACATATTGGTTTCTAAACATAACCTTTGCCCATTCTGTTCACCTCAGGAAATACGATATGGAGCTGAAACAAACACGGTTTTATGATTTCCCCCAGGCACCCCTCCCATGTCAGCAGTGACTTGTAGTTGCATATTAGCCCAAGTGTAGCCCATATTAGCCCACAGTGCTTGTCCCCTGTCCCCTGGCCATTTCTCTCCATGACGTGAAAGTTCTGAAGTTTGCTGAATGCAAAGACCTGTGACTGACTGAGGGCTCTCTTATTCTGGCTATGGGAGTCCCCTCAACTGACCCAGGCCTGGAGTGCCAGGGACTTAGTCCTCCGCAGCAGCCCCAGCAAGAAGTTCCATGATAACTTCTCTTAAAGAAGAACTTTGACTCCTTCATCATGGGACTTCCAATAGTATAAACGTTGTAATTTGTTCGGAATGGGATATTGACATGTCTTAAAGAAAACAGGCACCCCAGCTTGAGTGATTTTGGGTAAAGCACAATAGGGCTGGGACCTAAGGGTTTGATTTAAATGCAGAATTCCTGTTAACATGTTCAGGGCATTCCCAGAACACTCTGCCATGTACTGAATGTAGTTGAATAAAAGTTGTGATCCTTGCCCATAATAGATTTTATAGTCCATGAACTAAACATACAATACTAAAATACATTTGTCTATTTTTTAGAGAGAGAAAGAGAGAGGGTGTGAGCAGGGTAGTGGGGGAGAGAGAGAGAGAGAGAGAGGATCTTAAGTAGGCTCTACACTCAGCATGGAGTTGGATGCAGGGCTCAATCCCATGACCCTGAGATCATGATCTGAGGTGAAATCAAGAGTCAGACACTCAACTGACTTAGCCACCCAAGTGCCACCTAAAATAGATTTAAAATAACCAGTTACTTCTCCCAAAGTAATGCTACTTTCAGTTAAGATAATAGTCAATATTGTATATTGTAGCCACTTTTCTACCACTGCTTCCCAAAAAGGAATGGGGACTTTGTTAAAATACATCCTTGTGTTATCATCTGTGTCCCCCCAAAATCCATATGCTGAAATCCTAATGCCCAACGTAAAGGTACAAGGAAATGGGGCCTTTGGGAAGTGCTTCGGTCAGGAGAGTGGAGCTGTCATGAATGGGATTTGTGCCCTTAGAAAAGAGAAACCCCAGAGCTCCCCAGACCTTCCTCCAAGTGAGAATACAATGAGAAGTCTGGGGACCTGGAAGAAATCCCTCACCCAATCATGCTGGTTCCCTGATCTCAGACTTCTAGCCTCCAGAACTGTGAGATACATATTTCTGTCATTTATAAGCCATCTAGTCTTAGGTATTTTATTATAACAGCCTACAAGGACTAAGACACCTGGTTTATATATTTTGAAATTATATCCAAATGGTGACAGCAATGACAAGAAATCACATTGGTACTAGCATTTGTTACAGCATTTCATTTTTGATAAAGACCTCTGTATGTGATCAGTATGTTATACAAACATAGGATCTCTCCAGTGACATTTGTTCATTGCCACTTGACCCTAGGACTCAACTAAAATACCTTGTCAAGGCAACACCAGTGGTCAGCTTCATGAAATAACTTCTTGGAACGCAAGTGAAAACGGCTTATCAAATCTGAGAGATAAGAAACTTGATGGGAAAGCAGACATGGGAAGAGAAAAACCAAACCCCAAAAGATCTTTCTTGGCTATCATCAGATTCAGATTTTGTTCATTACTGGCATTGATATGCATAACGAAAGCAAACTTAACTTGAATTGTTTCTCACCATTTCTTTCTAAATTTGCTCCGTTGACCCATTCTTTACTGTATTTGGAGGAAATCTTGCACCTGTCCTACAGCATTTGAGATCAATCTCAGAAAGTAATCAGAGAGTTCCTTTACTAGGGCATGAAAATGTCCAGGCTGTCTTCATAATCACACAACGCTCAGTGCATCTGGGAGAGATTATCATAACTTTGAATTCTTATCCTGTGAAAGCTTCTCCCTACCCAGCTCATGTCCGATCCAGGATTAACAGCCTGGTATGAGGGGCTGGAGTGGGTCAGCTTCTTCACTATCTCCCAGCTCCTTTCTCACTCACCAGCTATGGATCTCCTGGCTCTGCCCCCTCTGGGGATGGAAGAGGTGGAATGACAAAAGGAATGGAGCCTGAAGAGTTTCGTCTTGACTGTTGCTTGGCGGTTGTCGTCATCGGTGCTCTCTGAGCACAATGGAAGTCCAAGGCTAATTCTTCTTTGTGGACTACTTTTGTGGGTTCCTCAGACGTGCTCTGCTGGGCACGTCTGCCTACAGTTGGACACAGTGAGTGTGGAGTCTGCTGGGATTCTCTCTCTCTTTTTCTGTCCCTCCCCTCCTTGTGTGCTCTCTCTCTTTCTCTCAAAATAAATAAAGAAACTTAAAAAATAATAAAAGATGAAAACAACCAGATCAAGTTCCTTCTGCAGGGGGGGCCATGGGAAGCATGGGGGCAACGGGGGCCATGGGGGCCATGGGAAGCGTGGACCTTTGGCCTTGTTCAGTAGATGAGCAACCCTTTCTATATACAGCTGTGTTGTCTCCCATTCATCTGCACATGCCATCTTACCCTTAGGCTTTTCCTGGCAACATCTAACACTCTAGGTTCCCAAATTCCATGGGGATGCCTTATGCAGTTTGAACTGAGAGAGAAAAATCCACTCTATTCCCCATGGGGCAGGAAACCAATGCCCAAGAACTGCATCAACCCTCCTCCACCTTGCCTCTTTTCTACCCTCATGACAGGTGATAGGCTGGCACTGGCCAGACTTCATAATCTCCTAAAGTAGTCTACATTCTGCATATGTATTCCAATCCCTCTCTCTAGGCCTTTTGGGTATTTGGTGCCTACTTTATTATTCACAGCTTTTGTAGACTCAGCCAAAACTGAGAGAGAATAGATCTCCTTTTAAATACTGCACAAGAATATGAAATTTAATAATAGCATAATGAGAGGGAGAAAATTATATTCACTAGAAATTCTTGAAAGGAGAATGCTGTATTTGTTTGGAATAAATTCTATAAGAGAGAAGTGGAGATCTCCCAAGGGACCTGACTGTGGGTAGAGCCTCCTTACATGGCAAAGGAGGTAGTTTTTAAAAATTGTGCTAGGGAGGGGAGAAGCTGAAATAAGGCCAGAGGAATGGGAGAGACTATATAAACCGTCCCCGTTCTCATTATACAGGGGGATTTTAATATGCATTAAAGCATTAAAATCCTCATGGTGGTAAAATGCCCTATGTGCATGGATTTCTTGTTGAAAGCAATGAACAGTTTGATTTATGGGTTGTGGGAGGCCCAGGTAGAGTGTGAGAGTTCACATAGTTTAAGAATACAGTAATGGGAAAAAGCATAAGCAGGGCCAGGTCCAGGAAAGAGAAGAACTCCTAAGGAGTCGCTGGGGCAGTGCCAGGCTATGGAATGGGGGCTCTACCCAATGTCAACCAGAAGGCCAAGTGGTAGGGCATCCACAGCCCACTCACCTTTGTATAGTGAGAAAAATAAGATACTATGTTTATTCCTGTCAACCAACTTTCTAAGTTCACAGTGGAGAGGATTAAGATCACATAATAGAATTGACAGACATTCAAATCCCCTCTCAGTCCCTGGTTCTGCCATTTTGAGTGATCTCGGCAAGTCTCTTGATGTCCCATTCTTAACTTCAGTTTATTCATCTATACACCGATGCTAACACATGTCTTACAAAATTATCTTCAGAAGGGAATCTATACTTGTGAAAGTACCTGCAGGATGGTAGGCATTTATTCAATAAATGCTAGTTTCTTTTCTTCCTTCCTGATGTCCTGACTCCCTTCCTTTCTTCCTGTCACGTGTAAGAGGAATTAAACAGTTGAACTGAAAATAAGCTCCGGGGGCATCTAAGTGGTTCAGTCTGTTGGGCGTCTAACTTTGACTCAGGTCATGATCTCACTGTTCATGAATTCGAGCCCTATGCTGGGCTCTGTGCTGACAGCTCAGTGCCTAGAGCCTGTTTCAGATTCTGTGTCTCCCTCTCTCCTTGCTCCTCCCCTGCTCACACTCTGTCTCTCTCTCAAAAATAAATACAGATTAAATAAATAAATAAACAAACAAACAAATAAATAAACTCAGTAAGACTCAATAATACAATGTGACTTCCCAAAAGGTAATGCAAACTTAGATTGCCCTACAGAAGCAGGGTGTCTGGAATAATGGAGATGATGACCAAACACATACATCTAATTTCATATATTGTTTTTAGTTCTGAGCACAACACTTAAAATTGGGGGGGGGGGGGGGGGGGGGGGGTCAGTTTAAAGCATAGATATAAGAGGGCAAATGGGGATGGTGAAGGGCTTCAAAATGATTTCATTGGAGACATTTTTTTAAAAGTTTATTTATTTTGAGAGAGAGAGTGGGGGAGAGGAAGAGAAAGATAATCCCAAGCAGGCTCCACACTGCCAGTGCAGAGCCTGATGTGGGGCTCAAACTCATGAACCGTGAGATCATGACCTAAGCCAAAATCAAGAGTCAGATGCTTAACCGACTGAGCCACCCAGGCACCCCTGGAGGCATTACTTTTTCAAAAGTAAGTATGTTTCCCATGGAAAGAAAAAACTCAGTGGAGAGGCAAGAAGGCTATCTAATATTTGAAGTACCAATACCTGGAAAAATGGTCAGATTTGTTCAGCAAGGCAGGCTTTTGGTGTTGTAGCAGGAACAGCAGTGGATATAGGTCAAAAGAATTCCAGACTCTTCCCCCAGTCAGTTGTGGGATCTTTGACAGGTCATTTTTATTCTTCTGGGTCTAATTTATTGCATCTGCAAAATGAGGGTAAAGTCTTTAAAATTACCAATGGTAAACAAGTTTTGCACTGTAGTCCAACAGACGTGCATATATTTCTAGGTAAGACAAAATTTTACAAAATAAAATGTACCCTTACTCCAAGTGTTGTATTCCGATATCCTATTCTATTTTGTTTTTATAAAATGCTGGTTGTACCCTCCTAAATTGGTTTTTATAACCCATTAGTGGTATCTGCAGTTTGGAAAATATCATAATATGACATCTAGAAAGTCCTTCACAATTCCTATGTTTAGCAATTCTGCGAACAGTAACTGGTTTCTGGAAATTTCTAGGAAACTTATTTCAGCTCTACATATAGAAGACTTCCAAATGATCAGGGATGTCAATAGAGGCAACGGGGATTCACACAAGACAGTGTGTTCCTGTCTTTGCTGGTATGCAGGCAGAAACTGGAATGACCATCTAGTTGGACACTGCAAAAGGGATTTCAACATTAGGTGGTTAATCTTGATCTACAAGATCTTTTGATTTCTTCTCCAATGCTCAGCATCAATGATTCTATGATTAAGGTAAGCATTTATTTGCAAACAAAAACCAAAAACCAATGTAGGTAATTATTTAAAAATAAGACAATGTTTTTACCATTATCCTTTCTTTCTTAAATATTTTGGAACAACTACAAAGGATTAGCAACGGATAATTGGGAAATCTGAGAAATAGAAGTTGTTTGTTGCTCATCTGTGAAAAGCTATTCCAGCTTTCGTCTGGAAAATTTTTTTAATGTTTTGTCCAACCTGATTTTTCCCTACAGCTTTAAGAAAACCATATTGGAATGACGGAAGGTAGTTGCTTGTTCAGAAATTAAAATAATTGGAATACCTCTGCATTAGATCATACTAATAAAAAGAACCATAAGGTTTATGAAAGGATTAACCTCTAACTGAAACATATATTTGATTAGGTCCAGTAGAGCAAGATATCTCCATCTCTTTGAGCCAGTTTTGACACACCTATGAACAGTTTTTGACATACTTATGACCAGGGATGAAACTATTCGATACAACATTTTCTGTTGTAGAATTAGAGGCTGTGACATAACTTGATGAAGCAACAAGTAGAAACACAGCCTCCACATCCCATGGCGACAGTAAAACTGAATGCCAGATAACTGATTTGTATCTAGAAAATGTAACTTCTTCTTCCAAATTCTGGATTGGATTATGCCTTGAAGTGGAGAGATCACAGTAAGGAAGATGAAATGGTTGTGGCTGGAAGAAGGCTTGCTTCAGTAACTATGTCCATTTTTCTCTGATGCACATGCCCTGAAAGGTCATTTCAATTTTGCCACCCCCATTCCCAACCCCCATCTTATGGGGAAGAGCTGAGTCGTGAACATAGTTAGACATGAGCAAGGCTTCAAAATGGTTGGTTCTATTTACACTAAACCCCTTCTGGTTATAATTTTGCAACTGGTTATGATTTTGCTACGATCTTCAAATATAATTATTAATTAACTGTTTCTAGTTGGACCCAAAATTAAATTTCCATCAGATCCATTAAAATTGTTTGGTTCCACAATTCACTTAATTTCCAAATTTTCCTACTTAAAACATTCTGGAGTGATGGAAAGAGAGTTTATAGCAAGTCTTGTAGATTTTAATATTTCCATTATCCTTTACCGCTCAGATACATGATAATTTTCTGACTGAGCTTACTCCCAAAGGAAAAATAATTTCTACTGGTATTTGATTTATCATCTTTTTTCCTAATATACATAATTAGGATTGGCTTTGGGGAGATTTGTGGGCCTTCAAAGGGAAAATACACAGACCTGACCTGGGGGCCCTTGATCATAGCCTTTAATATAGTGGATGGCTGGGGCAGCAAGAAACTAAAGACATGATATGTTAATTATCCGTTGCTGCCTGATATTTGATGGTTTAAAATTTAGTGCCTTCAAAGAGCAAAAATGCAGCTCCTGAATCTGTGGGTCAACCCAGTGGTTCTGCTGATCTGGGCCAGGTTTGCTGATCTGGGCCAGGATGACTCATCTGTCCCGAATTTGCTCTGCTCACTAGTTGAGTGTGGTCCAACGGCCAGAATAAAGCTCTTGGGCAAGAATTTTGTAGTCACCAGTGTTTAGAAATGAAATCCTCAGAGTGTAGTCCGCTGTAGATATAACCTCTCTCCCATTTCCTTTGTGACATTTGTAACAGTCTACATTCAAATTCATAGCCAAAATTTACCAAGTTAAATTTTCATGTTATCTCATGTATTCTTCCTGAGATAGACATGAACAAAATTTCACAGGTGAGGACACAGAAGCTCCAAGGGTCAAGGAACTCGTGTCGGATCAAACCACAGTTAAACAGTAGCAAAGATGGCTCCCAATTCTCACTGTGATCCCTCCACCTGAAATGGCTACCTCTTTTGTTCACTTGACAAACTCCTGCCCATCTGTCTTTGACCTAGCTGAAAAGTTGTGATGTTTAAGAGTTGGAGTCTTGGTTTCAGCTCAGGTCACGATCTCATTGTTTATGAGTTGGGGTCCCACATCGAGCTCTACGCTGACAGAGCAGAGTCTGCTTGGGATTCTATATCCCCTCTCTCTCTGCCCCTCCCCCCTCTATGAAAATACATCAAATTTAAAAAATAAAAATAAAGGGGCGCCTGGGTGGCTCAGTAGGTTGAGTGACTGACTTCAGCTCGGGTCATGATCTCACAGTTTGTGAGTTCGAGCTCCGCGTCAGGCTCTGTGCTGACAGCTCAGACACTGGAGCCTGCTTCTGATTCTGTGTCTCCCTCTCTCTCTGCCCCTCCCCAACTCATGCTCTGTGTCTCTCTGTCTCAGAAATAAATAAACATTAAAAAAATTTTTTTAATAAAAAATAAAACAAAATAAAAATAAAATGCATAAATGAAGAGAATTGCTACAAATCTAAGCAAGGAAAAAAAAAGGAAAAAAGAGATAAGACAGGAAGAAAAAAATGATTGGCTGTGAGACAGGAGGCTTTCCCACACCCCTTAGAGAGAGGAAGGGACTATAACTGCCTAACAGATAGGAGATAGGAGGGAAAATGCCAAAACACACAACACTGGGAAAAGCATTTGGAGATCTTATCTTAAAATCCAGACTGAGAAGTCAAAGGAAAAACTTTTTACCAGAACTTTAATAGAGGCTCTTAAGTTTGTTTAGTTAGTTGCCAATTCCTGTAATATCAGAAACAGTCATTAGAAGTTTGCCACTGATATTTGGGTACAAAGAGCCAAGGGTGAGCCCAACCAGAGGGGAACTTCTCCTGCACTGAGGCCTAGACCACTCAGCAGTCCCTTAAAAACTGCTCTCTATCAGTGTCAGCAGCTGGGATACCAGGATGCTTTATGGTGGGAAAACTGGATTTTCAAGTCCCATCACTTGTGCCTGGCACATAAGTTTCAAGCAAAGAGAGAAATCAAGGAGAGAGGGAACCCTTGAAGGGGCAGGACTGGAGTTCAAGGGAGTGGGGCTGGCTTAATGGAGGGGGCCGGGGGGGAAGGACAGGAAAGGAGGGAAGTTCCAGAGAGATTAACAGGTAGACAGGCCAGGCTGGGGGGTGGGAAGTGGGGGGGGGGGGTGCATGGCTGGGTCTCAGGTCGAGACTCAAAAGGCAGGCAGGAAATGAGGCCTGGCCTGGAGTTCCAGATCCCTAAAGGCTGAAGTGGCCTTCCTGACAGCTTGGCCCTACTCTCCATTTACTAGAGGAAGAAACAAAGGTTCAGAGAAGTACAATGATCTGCTAGAGCAAGCCGTGGCTGACGGTGAGTCCCCGGGCCCTTAAGTTCAGGTGTCCTCCCTTCCTGCCCTGAGACAGAAACTTGAAAGGACCAGAGTGATGGTTTATGGAGACTAGATTTGGCCAGACGCTAGACCCAGGGCACCACATAGACACTCCTCACAGCTGTCATATGACATGTAGGGGCTGAGGACAGGCCACCCCAGGAAGTGCCACTCTGACATGAAGATTATCTTGAGCTGAAGGCAAGCAAGACCCTTCAGGCCATATATAAACATTTGCCCCTACTTTAATGACATAGAAGAATCTAAATTGGGGGTCTTTCCCAGAATAAGGGTTATTAGCAGAGATAAATTTTATGTAAGTGACCCATCTACAAGGCAGGGAAAACGTCTAATTACCACACATCTGCTCCTTCTCCTTATCACCCAGGGAAATGCATTCCTTTCCTCAGAAATCCCAGACCCCACCCCCTTCTCCTTAGCTCAGGATAACAAATGTGCCTTATTTTGCCTGTCTTTGGAATTTCCATGTCTACTTGGATTCCCTGTACGCACTCTATTACATTTGATTTTCTCCTGTTAATCTGTACCACGTCTATTTGGTTCTTAGTCCAGCTAGAAGGACTTTTGAGAGGACAGGATTTCTTGCTCCCTGACAGACAGATGATGTGAGGATCAGAAAGCTGAAATGCTGGCCCAAGGTGGCAAAAGTAGGAAGCTGAAGATCTGGGATTGAATGTGAGCAGACTCTGTACTCCAAAACCTACACCAAGAATGGGATATTAACAATTGGAAACCTTCGATTCCATTGAAAATGAAGTATAAAAAATATATTGCAAGCCTCATGGCAGCCATGTTCACCCTCCCCACGATGTTTAATGCCCGACAGCATGTGATTAAGAAGCCAATGGCCAACTGCTTGCATATCCATTAAAACAAATGGTGATGCTCAGTTAAAGAGGGAAGACTGAAGCCACATGTCTCATGCAAACAGGTCAAAAAGAGGCACTGCACCCAACATAAGGTGGGGATTTTTTTTCGGTTTTGTTTTTGTTTTTAAGCAATGCAAGCAAGTGAGAAGTGGGGGTGGGGGGGGGAGTGTATTCTAACACTCTTCCCAATTGTAACTGTTGGCTCAAGAATCACTAAGTCAAAACCTAAGAGTTGGAAGCAGATTCTGTGGCTTCTGGAAGGATTAAAGTCACAAGAGGCGTAGAACCTGCACTGCTGCAGATGTCAACAACATGTTGTTGTCATCCGTTCCGGGTGTCCAATGGTATTTGAACAATGGAGCGCGAAAACGTGTGTACTGATCCTGATTCTCAAAGCGTGTGATGATGTATGGCCATCTAGGTCGCTGACGTATGTTTCAAGGGCATCCACAGTAAGAATTCCTCACCCCCCCGCAAATCACCCCATTCTCCTACCTCCTATTTCAGCACTGTGGCCCATTCTAGGAGGAGACAACATGGTGTGTACCTCAGAAGTCCCAGACCCTTTGTTAAGGACACATTCTGAGGGGAGAAACAGGGTCTCTGAGAGGGGGAATTTGGCAAAAAGTGAAAAAACCCTCTACCCAGAGAAGAGAAGGATTAATGTGCTTTTGGTCTGTCTTGCGGCCAGCACAGCCCCATGACACTGCTTCCCCCAAATTCTTTTCAGTAGAATAATCTGTCAGGATGTGAAAAGGTAGTGCTCCAAGGCTTAATTCAGAAGAGCCATGCATGAATTCCAGATTCCACTACTATTTCCAGAGCAGCGGGAATGGATGATATGTATCACCTACGGTTTACCTGTGCAAGAGTTTGGTTGGAATGCCTGTGTTTATATGGCTCAGAAAGCCTCCAGTTGGAGCAGGGAATGAACGGTGGCGTGTTTTGTCATCTGCATTGGGTAGGAAGCTGTGCCTTCGTGTGGTGCATGCTTTTCCATGTTTAGATAATCAAACATCTGAGGGGCGAATTCAGCGCACATCCATTTTGCAGGAACATTTTCTCTGTGTCTGAAAGCTGAGCTCTCTGAGAAGAACGTTTCACGAGTTTTTAAATAAAATCTTTTTTTAAACAGGATAACAAGATATGTGCCCAAAAAACAGCGATGAAAGTCACAGAATGAATTGGGAGTATTTGTACTCAGTCGTCATATGGGGACATTTTTTTCACCGTTAAGCACCAAACACCAAACAGCTATGGAGATAATAGGCAATTTTTATTCCTGTGCTTTTGAGATGCTGTGTGTCATCTGACCACCAATCAGTGGATGACCAAAGCTTTCCACCTGCTGGGTGGGGCAGAAAGTGTCTAAAAGCTGGACCACCGCTGAAGAATCTGTGCCAAGGGAATGGAAGCCTTAAATATGAACCTGCAGGCTTTCTTTCTGATAAACTTTCCCTTTTTAGTCAGCACCCCCATGTTTACTCTATGCACACCTTTTCTCAAGGAGGGACCTAAAGTTTATTATTTGGATTAAGGGTTACACGGGAAGAGATGGGCTGCAATCCGTCAGAAATCAAAATCTTAGTGATTCTCCCTTGTAGACAGTTTAGGCAGTGGCCAGGGGAGGTGGGGTGGTTGCTGAGCCTGGGAGAGCCACGGTCGTAATGCAATCTCTGAGTGAGAGAGGTCTGCATGCCACCAGAACTGCCTGTGCAGAAACCTGGGACGGTTTGGTGTGGAAATGTCTCTGTGTCCTGATTTTGTTAGAAAGAAAGAAAGAAAGAAAGAAAGAAAGAAAGAAAGAAAGAAAGAGAAAAGAAAGAAAGAAAGAAAAAAAGAAAGAAAGGGAAAGAAAAGAAGAGATAAGAAGGATCAAGAGCCAGGGCCCAGGAAGGATGTTTGCCTACCGGGTCTCTCTCACGGGCTCTAACCAGGGGTCGCAGTTGGTGCTATTGTCAGAGGGCTTCTTGTTGACGTTGGTCAACTGGAGTTAGAAAAAGCAGCTTTTTGCTTTTATTTTGATTCACTTTGTTTTCTTTTTTAAATGGCAGTTTGCACGAGGCCTTAACTTCAAAGAGTTTCTCAGTGGATGTACCTAAACTTCCTTAAAGGCACAGGGTCAGGCAGGGGCCGGGCAGGACCATGTTCCCATGCAAACAAGGTGACCGAGGTGCACTTACAAGGGGTAGATGGGCTATGGGAAACCCAAAGAGTGCCCCTGGGGGAAAGACACCCCACTCCTACACCTGATGGGCCTAGGGTGTTCAAAGTGTGGTCCCTGGCCCAGCTTGGCCCAAGAACTTGCTAGACAAAGATTTATGCACAAATACAGCCATTGTGTTGTCCCACATGTTTTACACAGCCTTGACTACCAAGAGTAGAAAAATGATTAAATTGGGGCACCTGGGTGGCTCAGTCGATTAAGCATCTGACTCTTGATTTGGGCTCAGGTCATGATCTCACAGTTCACAGGACGGAGCCCCACATCAGGCTCTGTGCTGACAGCCTGGAGCCTGTTTGGGATTCTCTCTCTCCTTCTCTCTCTCTCCTCCTCCCCTCCCTGGCACACTCACTCACTCTCTCGCTTTCTCTCTCTCAAAATAAATAAATAAACTTTGTTAAAAATCTTTAAAGAAATGAAAAATGATTAGATTACATTTAATAAGATATTGGGCAGCCCACTTAAGAATTAAGGTTTTCAAAAGAAAAATTTAAGAAAACCTATTAGTTACTTAAAATAACTTATTCTCTCTCTCTCTCTGTCATACACACACACACACACACACACAGAAACATACATATATTTATTTGTAAAAATATATACTTAGATGAAAATAGATTGAAAGAAAACATAGACAACTGTGAACAGTAGTGATCTGCTTGGTAGTGAGTGAATTGCCCCCAGGAATATCTTCACCAAGTAACAGCATTAGAGGCGACATGGCCAGAGCACACTGTGGATTCAACAGAAAATGGGTGTTGAGCTACTGACTGATTGCCAGCCAATATCTGTAGCCGAGGAAAAAAAATGGAAAGAAGAGGAGTTTCTTCCCTTTTTATGAGAAAGGATACATTTTTATTAGGTTACAGAAGAACTTACTGACTACCGATGCCAACTCTGCACATTTTCTGTTGATGTATCTGAGTTGTGAAACAATTATTCTCTGAATTGCATTACGTAATCTAGTTAAAGGTATTTCCTATTTTCCTGGTTTATATTGTTGGATTATTTTCTTTGGTAGTTCAGTTTGGTTTGGGGGGGCTTCTGGGTGGACAGAAGCTCTTAACCTCAGTTAGTTTGAACTTATCTATCTTTTCCCGTGTTGGTCAGAGGTGAGTCAGGAAAACAGGCAGTTTAAAAAAAATGGGAACAAGAATCACCCCACTTCATTCACTAGAGAGAATTTTATATGGAGAACTAGTCACTAAAGGGATTGCTGAAAAGCCAAGCAGAGAATGCTGAAGCTTTTGGAGATTAGCTAGAGCAGGAAGTGGCCTCCACCCCAAGGACTGGAGGGACAAAGGCAAGAACTGGTTGGCCAGAGCTAAGGAGCTGGCCACCCTGGGGAGCTGAAGGCAGTGTGGACTGTCTGGCCGGAGCTGGTACCAAGGAAGGAGGGACTGCTGGGGACAGAAATCACAGAGGTGATGAAGTTGCTGCCAGAAGGGCCTCCCCCAAGAGGAAGGGGACTTTCTCTCTTCCTTCCTCGCACTCAGCTCCTTCCAGTGAATTCCAGTGGTTCAACCTAGCCAGCTGGCGAGGGAGCGTGGGCACCAGTGTGCAGGGGTCAGCCCCCTACCATACACAAAAGAGCAGAAGAATAGAAAATGAACCCGAGAGCGAGCAAGCTATCAAATGACAAATCTCTGATAGTAAATGTCTTTTGGGTCTTTAAAATCCTTTTAGTGTTCTGACAGCATAAATATATTCTTCCCCATTATCTTCTACAGGCTGTAAACTTTGACTTTTTAAGTCAACAACCCACCTGGAATGGCTTTTCGTATGTGAAGTGAGGTAGAGATAAAATTGCAAGTTATTCTGACGGAATGTGAAAACACCATTGTTCCTCCATGGCTCTGTAATGCTCTCTTGTCATAAGTCAGTTGGTCTGTATGTGTGTTTCTAGATTCTCTATTCTGTTCCAGTAGTCCACTTTTCTTGATTCCTCTGTGAACAGTATACTTTTTTTTTGGTATTATTACTGCTTTATAATAAGTCTTAGGGTTTTCTTCAGGTAAAGCAAGTCCTCTCACTTTTTCTGCAAGAGTATATTTGAAGTTATTGGCGTTTTGTGTTTCTGGATGAATTTTAGAATCACTTTGTCAGGTTTCCTCAAAAATATTTTCAATTGGGACTTTGACTGAGACAGCCTTGAACCTATAGGTCAATTTAGGGAAAATTAACAACTTTTTTGAAAAAAATTTTTAAATGTTTATTTATCTTTGAGACAGAGAGAGAGACAGAGCGTGAGCAAGGGGGGGAGGAGCAGAGAGAGAGGGAGACACAGAATCTGAAACCGGCTCAGAGCGGGGCTGGAATCCATGAACAGTGAGATCATGACCTGAGGTGAAGTCAGACGCCCAACCAACTGAGCCACCCAGAAAATTAACATCTTTAATTGGGTTTTCCAACTGATGAATACAGTATATCTTTAATGTCTCTCAGTAAAGTTTTACACCATGTTTCTAGTTACTTATATGTTCCTGGTACATGAAAATACATTTAGTTTTACGTTTTTCATATAAGGAACTTGCTAAATTTTATTTAAAATTCTAATAGTTTGTGTGTTCTTTTGATTTTCTACACATACAAACATATCATGTGTAAGTAAAAATGATTTTTTTCCCTTCTACTACTTAAAATTTAAGTCTAGGGATTGGCTAAGGATTCTAGTACAGTGTTGAATACGAGTGGTAATCTCAAAAAATCCTTATTTTGTTCTCAATTACAAAGGAAATTTCAATGTGACCTAATTTAGTATTATGTTTGATGCATGGTTTTGTATATAATTTTTACCAAACTTAGGAAATTTTCTCCCTGTCTTCATTTTCTACACCTTTCCTTTTTTTGAATGCTTATTTATTTATTTGGAGAGAGAGAGAGACAGAAAGAGAGACCAAGCAGGGAGCGGGCAGAGAGAGAGAGGGAAAGAGAGAATCTCAAGCAGGCTCTGCCCTGTCGGTGCAGAGCCCGACG
The DNA here is from genome assembly GCF_023721935.1 of Panthera uncia. Taxonomy (NCBI): domain Eukaryota; kingdom Metazoa; phylum Chordata; class Mammalia; order Carnivora; family Felidae; genus Panthera; species Panthera uncia. The sequence goes on from NC_064807.1 coordinate 25,441,296, forward strand.
AGGGGCTCAGTCTCATGAGTCGTGAGATCATGACCTCAGCTGATATCAAGAGTCAGATGCTTCACTGACTGAGCCACCCAGCTGTCCCTATGTGTCTCTTTATTAATTATAAATGGATATTGAATTCTCTCAGCTGCTGTTTTGCATTCACTGAACTACCACACGATCCTCCCTGGAATATTTCAATGAGTATATGAACTGATTTTCAGGCAACCTGAAATTCTAGATATAAGCATAACTTGGTCATAATGTATCTTCTTTTTTATGTATTGTTAGGTTCAGTTTGCCAATATTTTGTTTAGAATAACATTTATGTTAATAAGTGAGATTGACCTGAGATTTTTCTTCCTTGTAATAAACTTGCCAGGTTTTGGAATCAAAGTTATACAACGTGCTAGTTTTCTACTGCTGTCAAAGCATACTACCACAGACTTAAGGGCTTAAACAACACAGATTTACTATCTTACAGTGTTGGAGGTTGGAAATCTGACCCAGGCCTCACTGAGCTAAAATCAAATCAAGGTATCAGCAGGGTGGCGTTCCTTTTTGAAGGCTGTAGAGAAGAATCTAGTCTCTTGTCATTGGCAGAATGCAATTCCTTGAGATTATGGGACCAAGATTCCTGTTTTCTTGCTGGCTATAAATGGAGGGTTGTTCCCAGCTTCCGGAACCTTCTGTACAGTTTGCAGAGAGACCCTCGCCCTCCATCTTCAAAGCCAACAACAGCTGTTCTTTTGTACATCAATCTCATCCTTCTTCCTAGTCACATCTTGCTCTGACAGTGGCCAGGAAAGATCGTTTGCTTTTAAAAGTCGTATGATTAGATTGTGCCAACTTGGATTAGCTAGAATAATCTGCCAGCTTAAGGACCATAACCTAAGCATATCTACAAAGTCCCTTTTGCTGTGTAAAGTAACCCATTCACAGACTCTGTGGACTAGGCCATCGGCATCCTTGGGAAGCCATTACTCTGCTTAGTACAACTGGTAAAACCAGGAGCTCACTACCTTCTTCTAGTCTCTGAAACTGTTTATGTTAAATTTCAATTGTTTTACTTCCTTGAATGTTTAATAAAATTTGTAGTGAAGCCACAGGGGCATTGAATTTTCTTAGTGAAAGGATTTTTTCATTCCTACTCATATTATTCAAGATAAGATAGGCTTTTCTAGAGTAACAAATGCATCCAAAGTCTCAGTGGTGTAGGACAGCAAAGCCTTATTTCTCCCTCATATTGCACTTGGATGCAGGTCGGGTGGGTCTTTTTGGTGACTCTTGTCCAAGCTGCCACTCAGTGAAGAGGGCTTCTTCCAAAAAGCCGAAAAACCAAAATGTTCATCAATAGTAGAATGGATAAATAAATTATAGTATTTCATGCTTTGGAATAATACATAGCAATGGAAATGAACAGCCATTCTATGGTATTCAATGGTATTACAGCCATTATTACCCCATTGATGATACTGGGGTCTCAATAGACATTCTTTGACAACCACAAGTCATAATAATCACAACTTAAAAAGCCAAATCATGGTGGCTCAATCATGGAGTTGGTTATAAGCCTCCAACCCTTGGTTTTGGTTCAGGCCATGATTTCGGAGGTTTGTGGGTTTGAGTCCCACATCTGGCTCTGTGCTGGCAGTTCGGAGCCTGCTTGGGATTCTCTCTCTCCTCTCTTTCGCTGCCCCCCCCCCCGCCCCACCCCTCTCTCTGTCTCTCTCAAAACAAATAAATCAACTTAAAAAAATAAAAAATAAAAATAAAATCGCCAAATCACAACCTGAAAGAGGGTGGTCACATCTTATAGTTAATGTAGCCACGTGTGTGGGTCTGTGACGGGCTGTGATTGCACACAGATGTAGGCAGTGTTTTCTTCATTACCCCTAGGCCTCCAGTTCCCAAACTGTTCTCCTCAGACCCCTGGTACTCTTTAAGAGATTATTAGACACGTCATGAGCAAAAAACAAGAGTGGGTTTGCTTCCTTCCTCTTTAGGTTGGGAGAAAAGGGTTAAACAATGTTCAATACTTGCATCAACCACGTGGGAGTCTTCACGTGCTCAACACATCATGCATTACACCTGCGGGTTTTGGTTTGGAAATGCTACTCACGAGTAGCAATTCTCAGATAAGTTTGATCAGTACACACATCAACAGAACCAAAACAATAAAGAAACCAAAGACATCAATGGCTTACTTTACTCACCCATATTCAATTTCCAATGAAAAGAAAAAACATCAGCGGAATTGCATGTGTGCCCTGACAAGACCCACATGGGAAACAATAACATTTTGATTCATTTTGTGGTCAGTTGGCAGACTTCCGTGGTGCACCGTGGACATACCTTAGGAACGCTGCCCAAGAGCATGCAGCTTTCTTACAAATATTTGGCTGCAACTCAGTGGAATCCACTGTGCAGATGTAAACTTAACCTAAATAGCTGATTATGTCAGCCGAAATGCAATAAGTTATTACCAGCGACACAGAAAAAAAACCCACAACCTTTCCATTCTTTAATCATTATAATCTATTATCTACCACAGAAACTTTTCCTTCAAAAAAATAGTATTTCTATAATCACCTATACTGAAATCAAAACATTTGGGATTATTTTGCAAGTATTCATGACGAAGAAACAGCCACACCATTAAAGCATTAAGTATCTCACAAGCTACTTAATGACGTATAGGGGCTTCTTTACCCCATAGTTGGAGTTGTTTGCCTTCAAGATAACTGAACTCAATAACCCTACAAAGTGTCAAAGGGGGAAGCGTTTCCATATGTTAAATAGCTTCATTCTAAGGAACATGAGACAAATGACCAGGGTGAAGGCTACTAAAACCACATGTTAGTCCTCTCTGACAACAGCCAGGAAATCGTGCCTGTGCTACAAGCTAGTGAGCGTAGAGCATTGCTATACAGCAGGTGTGGCCTCTAGAAATATTTTCATGATTACGAACAATCTTTGTTCCCAACCTACTCTTCACATTCACATGGGCTGTTCTGGAAGGGGGACGGAGGCAGAAGTGTCACCTCAGGCCAGAGCCATGACTTACTTACAAACAGCTACAGACAGATGTGTCTCTGAACTGACAAAATATTTTCTCTACAGTTGGCTTAAACCAGTTCTTCTAGTCCTTCATCAGCTCTGTCCAAACACACACACACACACACACACACACACACACACACACACTGTATATTTATCCTCTGAGTATCACCTGTTAGCGACTTACATAACAGCATGGCCATTAGGTCTCTCTGTCAGGAACAAGCTGCTGCTATTGAAGTGTGTTTAAACCAGAAATAAATAAGTTATTGGACAATTACTTAGCCCAAGAACAAATAGGCCGGCAATATTTAACTAGAGATGGTCTTTTTCATTTTTTAAAAATGTATTCTTGGAATAGTAGGAACTCTCTAACTATTAATTATTAGATATATGCTTTTTTTTAATGTTTATTGATTTCTGAGGGAGAGAGAGAGAAAAACAGAACATGAGGGAGAGGAGGGGCAGAGAGAGAGAGAGAGAGAGGGAGACACAGAATCCAAAGCAGGCTCCAGGCTCTGAATTGTCAGCACGGAACCTGATATGGGGCTCAGACTCACAAACTGCGAGATCATGACCTGAGCCAAAGTCGGACACTCAACTGACTGAGCCACCCAGGTGCCCCTAGATATGCTTCCTTTAGTAAAGGCATCACTACTATCTCTTATAAACCCCCCTGTATATGATCTATATTACATATATGTGCAAACCGAAAGGCAGAGATGTTTTAGCCAATAGTACAAAGTTGAAGTTAAGCATGTTTTCTGATATCTGATTTTTTTCATTCTTCTTAGAAAGGAAAGGGAACAAGTGAGAAAGAAATCATATTTCTCATAGCGAAAATGTTTTATTTAGTGGACCCACTAATTCCTTGAATACATGTTGAATATTCACTGTGTGCCATACACAATGCTGGATGAAGGGAATAACTAAAAATCACTGGCAAACTTCCTTGTGTTTTTTTCTACATCATATTCCCTTAACTAGATCAAAGCTCATTAAGTGAGGGTCACAGGTCTTATTAGTCCTTGTCATTTTAGTGTCTAACACAGTCTTGTAAGTCACAACAATCGCGAAAACAATTGCTGGCACTTACTAAGCATTTATTTACATGTGCTGTTCTCAGTATTTCACATAACTCACTCCCTGAAGTGGATGTCACTGTCGTCTACATTTTCCAGATAAAACACAGAGACACTCATGTAATTTGCCAGGGTATTGGAAACCGGTGGTCTTGGATGAGAACGCACTCTTGATCCTGTCTATTAAGTGAATTAATGAATGAATGAGACAGAAGATTGAACTGTCTCTCGAGGCTCTCTTGAAGCTTATGCAGCAGACAGAGGGGCCATATATTACTAGAGGGGGTGACAACATGCTCAGAGGTAGAGACCTGCATTGTGCAACAATAGTAGTCATCAGCCACATGAGACCATCGACTGTGTGAAACATAACTGGCTAGTCTGACTTGAGGTGCACTGTAAGTGAAAGTACTTACCAACTTTCAAAGAATGGTATGAAAAAAAGAATGCAAACTATCTCCTTAGAACAAGGGAACTACGAAACAGCAGGAAACAATTAATAACATGACATTAGTAAATCTTGGCCAACAAGAATTACTCTACATGTGTATTTTTTAAACGTTTATTTATTTTTGAGAGACAAAGCATGAGCAGGGGAGGGGCAGAGAGAGACGGAGACACAGAAACCAAAGCAGGATCCAGGCTCTGGGCTGTCAGCACAGAGCCCGACACGGGGCTCGAAACCATGAACCATGAGAGGATGACCTAAGCCGAAGTTGGACATTTAACGCACTGAGCCACCCAGGTGCCCCAACATGTGTATTTTTTTTTCAAGTAGGTTCCATGCGCAATGTGGGGCTTGAACTCACAACCTTGAGATCAAGAGTTAGATGCTCTACCGACTAAACCACCTAGGCACTCCCAATCAATAATTACTCTAAATGTAAATGAATTTAAATTTTTCTAATCAAAAGGCATAGAGTTCCTGAACGGATTTAAAAAGCAGAACCTTACTATATGATGCCTACAAGACACCCACTTCAGTTTTAAGGAAATACGTAGGCTCAAAGTAAAGAGGTGGCAAAAGATACCCTACGAATGTGGAAACCAAAAGAGAGCAGGCACAGCTATACTTACATCAGACAAAGTAGACTTTAAGTCAAAAATTGTAACAAAACATTTTTTAAAAGGTCATTATGTGGTGAGAAATGGGTCACTCACTCATCAAGAGGATGTAACAGCCATAAATATATATGCACCCAACATTGGAGCACCTAAATAAATATATGAACAAATACTCTACTTTAGACCAAATGGGTCTAGCAGACATATGCAGAACATTCCATCCAACAGTAGCAGAGTGCACATTCTTCTCAATTGCACATGGGAAATTCTCTGGGATACATTATATAACAGATCAAATAACAAACTTTGGCAAATTTAGGAAGATTGAAATCATACCAAGTATCTTTTTCTGACTGCAATGGCATGGAAATTAGAAATTAATAACAGAAGAAAAATTGTTCATAGCAACATTATTTGCAACAGCCAAGGTATGCAAACAGCCTAAATATCCATCAGCAGATGAATGGATTTAAAAATATGATAGATAATAGATATAGATAGAGACACATACCTATATATGATGTATAATATGTATATGATGCACACACAATGGAATATTAGTCAACCTTTAAAAAGAAGGAAATTCTGACATTTGCAACAGCATGGATGAACTTGGAGGGCATTATGCTAAGTGAGATAAGTCAAATAGTGAAAGACAAATACTACATGATCTCACTTATGTATGGAATCTTTTTAAAAAAATGTCAAACTCATATAAACAGAGTAGAATAGTGGTTGCCAGGTGCTGGGGGTTGAAGAAAGAGAGAAAAGTTGGTAAAAGTGTACAGACTTTTGGTTACAAAATGAAAAATGTCTGAGGATCTAATGTATAAAACATTTTGACTACAGCTGATAATTCCGGATTGTATAATTGAAATTTACTAAGAGAGTAGAACTCTAGTGTTCTCACACACAAAAAAAGATAAGTATATATGTGAGTTAATAGATATGCTAATTAACTCAGTTGTGGGAATCCTTTTACAATGGGTACATCATCACATTTTATACTTTAAATATATTACAATTATTTATCAATTATGCCTCAATAAAGCTGAAAAAATAAAGGAAAACAATCAATGCAATTCACCAGATTAACAAACTAAAAAGAAAACTGATATGATTATCTCAACAGATGCAGAAACATCACTGGCAAAATCAAATATCTACTCTTGATAAAAATTTTCAGTAAACAAGGAACAGAAGGGAAGTTCCTCAAACTAATAAAGGACATCTATGTAATATTTACAATTTGCATCAATCTTAATGACAAAAGATTGCTCTTAGCCTCCTATGCAACATTATATTGATGTTTGTAGCCAGCAATGAGCAACTGAAAATTAGAAGTAAAAATAACTACCACGTATAAAATACCTTCAGAATATATTAAATACATAAGGATAAATCTGAATACTTGAAAGATCTGTACACAGACCTATAAAATGTGGCCGAGAGACGTTAATATCTAAATAAGAGATATATAGTATTTATAGATCAGAAATCTCAATATTGTTAAGCTGTCAAATTGATCAATAGATTCAACACAATCCAATCAAATCCAGCTCATGCTTTTTTTCTAGAAATTGACAAGCTGATCCTACAATTCGTATGGAAGTACAAACAGCCTAGAATAGCCAAAACAACTTTGAAAAAGAATAACAAATTTGGAGTGCTCACACTATCTGATTTCAAGACTTATTATAAAGCTTCAATAGTCAGGACAATGTAGCATTGATGTAAATATAATCAAACAGAGGATTGGAACAGAATAAAAGGACTAGAAAATACCTCACACATATATGGACAAATGGTTTTTAACAAAGTTACAAAGACAATTCAGTGGAGAAAAATGGCTCTTGTAAAACTGGATATCTGTGTGTGAAGAAGAAGAAGAAGAAGAAGAAGAAGAAGAGGAAGGGCAAGGGCAAGGGCAAGGAGAAGAGCAAGAAGAAGGAGAAGGAGAAGGAGAAAGAGAAGGAGAAAGAGAAGGAGAAGGAGAAGGAGAAGGAGAAGGAGAAGGAGAAGGAGAAGAAGAAGGTCTATCCATACCTCTTTTCTTATACAAAAAGTAACTCAAATGGTTCACAGGCTTAAATATAAAATCTAAAAACATAAAATGTCTATGATAAATTTAGGAGAAACTTTTGTGATTTTGCATTAGAAAAAAATTTCTTGGATATGACACCAAATGCACAATCCAGGAAAGAAAAAAAAATAATGAATTTGAATCCAGCAAAATTAAGACCTCTGCTCTTTGAAAGATACCATTAATGTAATGAGAATATGAGCTACAGATTGAGAGGAATTACTTGTAAATCACACATCTTATAAAGAATTTGTAAAATATATAACAAATATTCAAAGCTCAATAATAGGAGAACAAACATATCTCAATTGGAAATGGACATAGTACTTGAACAGACCAAAGAGAATATACGGATGGTAAATGATCACCTATAAATATGCCCAGCATCAGTAATTAGGAAAATGCAAATTAAAACCATAATGGGGAGCACCTGGGTGGCTCAGCTGGCTAGGCAGCTCTTGATTTTGACTCTTGATTTTGGCTCAGGTCATGACCTCACCGGCTGTGAAATTGAACAGAGCACAAAGCCTGCTTGGTTTCTTTCTCTCTCTCTCTCTCTTTCTCTCTCTCTGCCCCTCCCTTGCTTGTGCTCTCTCTTCTCTCTCAAAATAAATAAAGAAACTTTAAATTTAAAAAAAAACATAATGGGATTCCACTACTCGCCTATTAGATGGCTGAGATTGAAAAAAACTGAAACACCAAATGTTGACTAGGAAGTAGAGGAACTGGAATTCTCAAAAACACTTAGAAAAACCAGTCTGGTAGTTTCTTTCAAATGTTAAGCACACAGTATCACCCAATCCAGCCATTCTATTCCTAGGTATTTACCCAAGTAAAAGGGGAAAATATATCCACACAAAGACATGAATAGAAATGATCATAGCAACTTTCTTGTAATAGAAATATTACAAGAAATATTTTATTTCTTGTAATAGAAATAGCCCCAAATTAGAAACAACCTAGGGGCGCCCGGGTGGCTCAGTTGGTTGAGCATCCGACTTCGGCTCAGGTCATGATCTCACGGTTCGTGGGTTCGAGCCCCACATCGGGCTCTGTGCTGACAGCTCAGAGTCTGGAGCCTGCTTCAGATTCTGTGTCCCCCTCTCTCTCTGCCCCACCCCTGTTTCTGCTCTGTCTCTCAAAAATGAATAAACATTAAAAAAAATTTAGAAACAACCTAAATGTTCATCAACAGGCAGATAGATAAACTGTCATGTTCATACAATGGAATACCACTCAACAGTAAAAAGCAATAAACTACAACATGGATGAATCTCAAGTAGTTATCCTAAGTGAAAGAAACCAGATGTAAAAAGAGTACATTTCTCATTATGCCTCTTTATATTATACAAAACTTGAGAACATGTGAAGGACCGTCTAGTGACAGAAAACAGCTTAGTGGTTGCCTTGGAGGGAGAAAAGGGGCGGGAGGGGAACTTCAACGGAGCACGAGGAAATTTGGGGCTGATAGAGATGGGCAGTGTCTTGATTGTGCTAACGCTGTCCTGGGTGTATACCTATGTCAAACCTTAGCAATCAAATATTTTAACTATGTGCAGTTATCATACCAATCATGCCTCAGTAAAGCCTTAAACAGTTAGTGGCTTAAAACAGCCACCATTTTATGATAGCTGATGGTTTTATGGGTCAGGAATTCAGAGGAGCAAGAGCACAGATAAGTTTGGGGAAGAAAGGGGAGAGGTAGACGATGTCAGAAGAAGAGAGAGGTTCAGAGGCCAGGTCATGACAAAACACAATCGAGTCGAGGGTAAATGGTACCAAGCTCGTGGTTGGCACTAGTAGATGGAGTGGTGAATGCATTATAGTGAGTCCTATACATTAACTTAATTCTCCAAATCTCCAGAGTAGACCTGATAAAAATTTCTAATATGTACTAAGTATTTACCGTGTGCCAGGCACTGCTCTAGGTGCCTTTCACTTTAGAGTCGATACCAGCGTGTCTTAATTTGGGTTCTCCCCGAACCAGCCCCTGAGAGAAGGGTTTGGGTGCAAGGAGTTGATTTAGGGAGGGAACAAATGAATGAACAAATGAATGAGGGCATGGTGAATGTGAGACATGAAAGGAAGACTGCTCAATAAATGATATGTCATTGTGGGCAAGTGGGCTCAATCCTGCTGGTGACCTTCAGAGGAACCAGGTAAGATGCTCTTGGGGCAGCTGCACTATTTATCCAGGACCCTCATTCCCATCGCTTGAAGGTCATCTCAGGGCATGTGTTCCCACAAGGTCAGACCTCGGCTGTGCAATGGAGAGAGCTTTCTACTGCCAAGAGATAGCCCTCAGCCTTCTAGAGAAGAGATGGGAAGCCGTCAGTGTGAGAAGCCCACCTGTAGTTAAATTCAGGCGGGCCAGTGCAATCTGGGTCTGGGTATCGACTAGTTCTGCCACAAGCTGGGCAGAGGGGGAAACAGAGGCACAGAGAAGTTAAACAACTTATTCAAGGTCCTATAGCTTTAAAGTAACAGTAAACAAAACACATGGGGCGCCTGGGTGGCTCAGTCGGTTAAGCGTCCGACTTTGGCTCAGGTCATGATCTCACAGTTCATGAGTTCAAGCCCTATATCAGGCTCTGTGCTGACAGCTTAGAGCGTGGAGCCTGCTTCAAATTCTGTGTCTCCCTCTCTTTCTGTTCCTCCCCCACTCATGCTCTGTCTCTCTCTCCTTCAAAAATAAATAAAAACATTAAAAAAAATTTTTTTTAATTAAAAAAAAATGAACATACGGGGGGAGCAGGGGGCGGTTAGTGGAGAGGGAGGAAACAATCCATGAGAAACTCTTAAAGACAGAGAACAAACAGGTTGACGAAGGGAGGTGGGTGGGGGATGGGCTAGATGGGTGGTGGGTACTAAGGAGGGCACTTGTTGTGATAAGCACTAGGTATTGTATGTAATTGAAGAACCACTGAATTCTACTCCTGAAACCAACATTGCACTCCATGTTAACTAACTAGAATTTAAATAAAAATTTGAAAAATAAAAATAAAAATAAAGTGACAGAGTGAGATATCCTACCCAGCACCCTAGCTGTGAAGTCCACATTTTTAACCATGATGCCATTTTACCGGTCAGATAGGGATGATCAAAGATGCTAAGAAGCAAGCCCAAGGTTACACAGTTATTGACGCAGTTCATATGTGATAAACTTGTGTTGGAAACCATGATCAGCTGACCTAAAAGCCAGTACTCTTTGCAATGTAGCATGCTATCTCCCCTAAAGGCACAGCTCCAAAGCGAATCCTTATGGCACCCAGCAACTTGTCTTACCCAGAGCAACTTTCAGTGAAAGGTCATGGCTTGAGTGAAACTCCCTTTCATGATGGACAATAGCCCATATTGAGTTTTACAGCCTAGACACTCTCACAGTGCTTCTTTATGATCTGGAAGCCTTAATATCTGAAACACATCACCATCTATTTACAGGAAACACATAACCCCTCTGTATTACTGACAGTCTCTGCTATTGTCTCTCTCTCCAAGCGGCCACCTTAATAAACAAGCAATTACTGGGAGATAAATAAACAGTGTATTTCTTTTGAGGGATAATAAATCTTTGAGTCCACTTTCTCAACTTTTTCTTCTACTTTATTTCTCTAATTGGCCTAAGTCCACATCTAGCCATGCAGGGGAAATAATGAATCAATTGATCGATTAGAGAATCAGTGGACCTGATCTGACATTCTGCATTAAGCGAGAACTAATTGCCTAATTCCAGATGCTTTTTAAAACATGTCTCAGCAATCAATAGGTCATTGCCTATGCTTTAGATAGAAGAACAGCTTGGGCTGGTCAGAAGAAACAAGATGCTCTACAGTCCCTGTCTCTGTCACAGAAACCCCAGGTTCCTTCTCCCTTGTTCTGGGGAACTTTGGCTTCCTTCATAAATGCTTTCTGAGGTGACCACTCCCCCAGTCAATGCCTCTCACAGATCTCTGAATACTTTGGAGCGGGAGTCTCACAAACTCCTGGAATTAGTAAGGAGGCAAAAGAGCAAAGAGATATCAGGGCTCTTTACACTTGAACAAAGGCTGAAAACCAAGTAAGGTTAGCCAAGACGGGAATTTTCTCCACCCAAGAGAAAGCAGCAATCGATAACTGACGATGCTTTCATGGAGAATGAAACGTTTTCCAGAATGCCATGAGAAAACCTCCGGAGCACACAGAATGACCCACAGCCTCCATTGGCCCCATTTCTCTCCCTACGTCTGCTTGTTTTGAAGTCATCTGCTTTAATGGCATCCTCCTCATTTTCAAAAGAAGCTGGCATCTTAGTGGCTTCACCCTGCCTGGAACTCCGTAGGGGATACACACAAGAGGCAGGGAGTCTGCATAGACAGAAAGGCTCTGTTTTTCTTTCTCCCAGTGTCCTGTGTAAACTCACAGGAACTGCCTGACCCCTCGAGGGTGTAGTCTACCCATCACCCAGACCTTACACTATTTCCCTAGAAAGTATGCCCAGCACGATGCACGCCCGCGTATTCAGTAATCACAATGAAGAGGGAAACAGAGAGCTTATGTATGAAACCCAAACGAAGATGATGATGCCATCTTGTCCTGCTAAACTGCCTTGGAGGGAAGAAGAGACGGAATTTCCCTCCAAGGAGTCATATCTGTGGTTCCATGGAGTCCGAGTGGGACCGGCCAAATGCTTCAATGGCTAAACAGTCTCATCTTTTAAAACCCATGCATGCGTCCGGGTAGTAAAGTCTAGAATGAAAAATGGAAATAAAAGCATGATCTCTGAGCACATTTGCCATTAAAAACAGAACATTTTTCAATTCTTCCCACAGGGCATCAGCCATCCCCCAAGGAAAAGTAAGGGAGACAGGAGCTGAACAACTTCCCTGGGTCTAAAGCCTCTTTTTTTCCATGGTTTATTTGGGGAGGTCCAGAGAGCCACTTTTTGCTACCAAGGGAGAAAATCTCTCTGCTCCCCGGAGAAACAACTTGTTTTCTTTGGTCTCAGCAGGTCTCTGCTTCCCAGGCTCCTCTTTGTTCACAGTAGCCAGCTCTGTGCAGCATCTAAGCTCGTGGCTTTTACAGTTTCTACACGGGGTCCTTCCTGTGTAGGAGACACTGCACGAGAAAACCCGGTTGTGCCAATGGAAGCTTGTCTCAAAGCAGATATAAGAATTCCGAATCTATCTTGTATGGCCAAGAACCACCAGAAAGGTTTTATTGACGTGACTCTAATTCATCATTCCAACGATTCTCTGAGGTAGGTACTTTCAACTCAATTTGATAGATGAGGAAACCAAGACATAGAGAGATTAAACAAAGTCCCCAAAGCCACACAGGCAGGAAGCCGGGACTGCTTCCAGCACTCGGGCTTCCAAGACAGAGCCCATGAGAAGCTGCAGTGTAAGGACACTGAGTGTAGTACATGTCATTGCCACCATGTCCCCAGGATCATGCCTCCTAGGCGGTCCCTGCCATCAGACAGCAAGTGGAAGGTCCACTTCTTGAAACTGATTATTCCAGGATGTGCTTAAACTCCCCACACATGTTTTCCTCAGAAGTCTCATCATCTGGAGATGGGTCTGGCTGCAATGTTCACACATTGCTTTTCTAACTTCTTACTCTTACTTCTAACTTCTTTTTCTAACTTCTTACTCTTAAGCGTGAGAGCTGACTTTCAACACTTCTTGGCAAGCAGGGGACTCTGGACGCTCCTTTCAGGGACCACAGGTTCCATTACTAACGAAGAGAATTAGCTCATCCGTCTCCCCAGCTTTCTTCAAAACATAGGGACATGCTCATTTAATAAACACCCGGCTAATGAAAATTCCATTTGCTTTGTGAAACGTATCAACGGCTCCACTGGAAAATGTTCTCCCTTTAACATGTGCCTAAGTGCTCTGAGAAACGGCACACCCCCTTCCAGGCTTTCCAGACTACAGGAGGGTCAGAATAAGTCAGTCATCCGGTTGATTCAGGAATATCTTTGGATCCCAAGACCACAGATTTGAAGACAAGAGGGCAGCACAAAACAGCAAGTATTTCTGGAGACCGGACGTTGTTCATCACTGTGCTAGGCATCCTGAGGCTACAGGACTCTCTGTATACTAAAACTCTACAGTATAAAACCAAGATGAACAATTTAAAACATAGGAAACACAGTACAAAAACGTATTTAATTAGGTGCAGAATTATGCGATGCTGGGGATACATGCATGGAATAAGGCCAACGAGGACAAGAACATGCAGGCAACTCTAAGGACAAAAATATGATTGATCTGGCACATTGGCGAGAGAATATCAAGAAATTAACTTCTATATGCACACGTCACAATCCTATGAAGGAGGTATTATCCCCACTCTTGAGAGAACATACCCCAAAATACTCTATGCAAATACTCTAACGCGGCTCATACAGAGTGCATCCCTCCAGAGATTACCTTAAACCTGACGTTGACTTACCTAATTTACTTTCAAATTGAAAATAAAGAGGCAGTAGTAGGAATTCAAACTGAACTCCTACTTTTGACAAGAGCAGAAGCAATGAAAGCCATGACTGTAAAAAGTTTGGACAGAATTGCCAAGAAAGCTCTGGACAACTGGGTTGATAATATTCCATTTTGCGTAAATATTCATTTTTATAGATACTACAGACAGTGAATCAATACTCTTTGAAAGGAATCTCATCTGAATGCAGCGTATGGCTGGCCCAGAATTATTAGCTAAGCAGGAAAATTACAGAGAGAAAAATTAAATATTTCCTTTAAATTCATGCGAGTAGGAATCAGAACACTTCAGAAGCCTGAGGTGTTATTTTTTAATTAAGCGTGATAATAAACATAAAGTCTTCAAGCAACTTCTAAAGGGAAATGTGATCTTTCAGTTGAAAGGACCAGTAAAACAATCATCTTTACAGAGGAAGACTGGGCCTCCTTCAGGCCAAAGCACAGAGATTAAAGGCTTTTCTTATGCTAAAGCAATTGCAAGCAAAAAAGAGCACATTTGTTAAACTCTCCTACCCTTGCTTCTAAATCCTAAATTTAACTTAATTTCTTTATTCCATGTTTTCTGCTCTTTTTCTCAATATTAGTTGAATGAAACTGAGCAGCTACTATGTGTCATTCATCATGCTGCGGGCAGGGTATGCAGCAATGAACAAGGCGATGTGGGCTGATTCAGTGCCCCAAATAACCAATTACCCCAAAACGTAGTGGTTTCAAACAATGACTTTATTTTCCTTGTGATGCTGTGGCTCATGAATTTGGAAAGGGTAGTGCTGGGCCATTCTCATTCCATTGTCTTATGCGGCCACAGTCAGATGTTGACTTGGGCTTCGGGCACGTGAACGCTCCTCTGGGCTGGATGTCTGAGATGCTACAGCACATGGCTGGCAGCTGTGAATGGCTGATGGCTGGGAGTTCAGTGGGGCTATTGACTGGAACATCCACAGTGTGCCTTTCCCAGTATAAAAATCTCAGGGTAGCTGGACTTCCTGTATGTGGCTTCCCACTGAGCGAGTGTCCCAAGAAAGCCAGCCTATTTGGATGTCAGGCAGCATCATTTCTGCCACATTTTGTTCTTCCCAAGAGAGCCGTACGGCCAGCCAGGATTCAAGGAGAGAGGAAATAGGTCCCACCATTTGATAGGAGATGGGAAAGTCTGCATTGTGGATGAGCAGGTGAAAGGAAAGATATCATTGCGACAATCTTTGAAACATATAACCTGTGCCTGAGACTCACATGGTCAGAGCTCTGGAGGCAGGTGACTATATACTCCTGAGTCAAGCATGGACATTAAAATGACTGCTGAGGCAGGCGTCCTGGTATGAGAATCTAAAAATCCGTAGGGACATCCGGTACACCTTTCTGAGGTTCTCTGGCCTTCCTAGGAGTGCTGCCAGGGAGAAGAATGTCCCTGGCTACCATGGGTCTCTACTTCCCTTCTGACTTGGGAAATATTTCTCCCTTCCCTCAAGAGGACCCGGCATCATCTCTTTGTGAGTTGAGACTTTGGGGAACAAACACCAGGTAAAAGGTTGTACTCAGGAAGCTTCTCTTCCTGCCCTGCAAACTTGAAACCTGACAACACCAAGGTCTGGTTTCTTGAGATGGAGAAGTGGGGAATAACAGAAAGAGCACAGTCCAGTACAAGCTCTTCAGAGGGAAAGGGATTTCGAAGAATAAGATGGCATCTGTCACTGGGAGCTGTCCTAGGGCCCCAGCTGGTTCAAATTTTCTTCCAGATCAAGGGGGGAAGATGAAGCTACTGGACTCTATGAAGTATCCCTTGAAACTTTCTGAAAAATATAGGGGTACCACAATATGCTCTATCCTCCAGATGCCAAGGTATCAAAATGGAGGAGCAGCCTCTCCCCTCTTGCCCGGAGCACTGTGGCTCCCACGTCTAATGTCCCAGCATCCACAACCTCACCTGAACATCCCAAGGGCTCCAAGGGAGGAGGGGACAGCAAATGCCCAGTTCAATGGGGAGGTTCTACTGGCATCTGGTGAGTAGAGGCCAGGGGTGCTGCTAAACATCCAACAGTACTCAGATCAGCCCTGAACAACACAGAAATTTTTCCCCAAAAGGTAAATAGCAACAACATTGGAAACGTGCCATAAATCAATCCTGAAACATCTTGGTGGGACTTCTATGTCTATGTTTAGCTACAGAGCCTGTTCATGGTTTTCTAGAAGGAACATGATAACCACTGAGATGTGTTCTCAGTTACAGAATCCTAGCCATTCTTTCTTAATCCAACCCCAGCCAGACCATCATCTTTCCCGTTTGCTATGGCTGCAGCTTCCTCATCGCCCTCCTTCCTGAAATCCCAAAGTAGGTGTTAGCTGTTTATTGTTTGTCTTAACTATTTGCCAACTAGTGCACACATGATGCCAAACTCTGTCAGATGTGAGTAGAAAGAAAGAAGCTGAAATATTATTGTCAGTTACCATCTAATTTCTCTCTAGTGCTCTTTCTGCCTAGATCAGGGAGCCCTTCTTGTCTCATTGGCTCTTCCATGGGTCCTGGACCCACCTGGTCCTCAAACTCAGCCTGCTTCATAGGACACAGCCCTATTTTAGTTTAGTGCCCAACAACTTTAACACAAGGCAGATTGGTCCCAGTGTTACAACAGAGTAACACTCAAAGGGCAATGTAAGCATTGGTGGGAAGAGATGAATGCCCACTGGGGTGCCCTTAGCCTGCTAAGGAATAAGAAATAACTGACTGGGAGAGTTGCATTAGCTATTTCATACTATTACACTTTGTTTTAGTGAAGTATCTTTCTTAGAATACCAAATGGTCCCCTAATGGCCTGAAAGATTTGAAACACTTACAAAGCACTAACAGTTTTCTCTTCCCAGTCACTGGGAAGTCTGGACTTCAGACCTTAAGTTGGCCAACAGCCAGAACATACCAACTGAGAATGACAGATTTGCAAACTCTGTAGTAACCCAAACAGGTTAGCCTCCGAGGTCAAGATGTGGGTTCTGTCAACATCATAAATTTGGACCTCTGGTGCACTCGTAGCCAACTTATTGCACATATATGGGGAATTTTCCCCAATGTGCCTCCTTGTTATATATTTTTTGTTTCCTTCATTTTTCCAGGTCCCTATTCAGTTCTGTCAAGGTGATGCAGTCACTCTCAGAGAGAATTACTGTCAAGAATTGTACATGGTACCCACTTGCAAAGAAGCGACGGCCAAAGAACCTGTCTGCGTAATATCGGGTAGTGGAGTAAGCTTTCTAAATATTAATCTGTGTCTCTAGTCCATTCTAAACTCAACAAATTCTTTCAATTATACCCTGAGGAATTCTTTCCTCCCTGTAACTAAACAGATGTGAGTCATCCACTGGGAAAATACAAACAATGGTTGAGAATAACATGAGAGACAGGAAGAGTCCACAATTAGCTTTCCACTCACAGATATTACAAAAACATCAAAGACGGATAAAGGAGACAGGAGGAGTGGGCAGAACATCAACAACAGGGAAAATAGAAATAAATACACTTGACTTCTTAAGGGAAATAATGTTCTAGAGCACAGTAAGGCACCAAGGGGAAGCATACTCAGCCTTGAATTGACCCTCTCATAGCTATCCACTCAGGGCCACCCATCTGTCCCTACTGAGGGTCCAGTTGTAAATGAAGATTGTCCGAGCCTTAGGAAACCCGGCCCAGGTCTGTCCCTCTCCTGTCTTGTGAAGACAATTACCAGAATAGAGACCACAGGGGAGATGGTGACATGAGGGCGACACTTTCTACCTTACCAAGTCAGTGCCATAAGGAAGCAATCTGAAGACCAAGCTAAGACCAAGAGGGGACATACATGCTTTTCAACATTAACAAGAGAGGGCACTTGCTGAATGCTAGCTTTTTCGGGGAAAGTCACAGCTCATTATTAACTTCTTTTTTTCATTATTGTCTTCCCCCTCCTCTGTTATTCTCTGCGTCTCTTCCCTTCTCTCTCTTCCCTTCCCTTTTTTTTTCTCCCACTCTCTCTCTCTCTCTCACACACACACATTCACACACACACACACACACACAAACACACACACACTTCTGAGAATGTATAATCTTCCATTTATCTTGACCTCTTTTCCTTCCACCCCATTTAACTTCTCAAATCTATCTGCCCTTAAGAGGATCAAGATTAAATATCAATATGCATAGGAATGCATAGCCATTAAGTTGTCTCTATACGATTATGGGTTCCCTTCATAAAAGATTCCTTGCTTTAAAATGTACTCCCCCCCCCTTTTTTAGTTTCAACAGATAAAGTAACCTGAAAAATCATAACTTGTATTTAAATTTTCTCAACTAATTATTGGTGCCAAGTAGTACTTCAAAGGAGAATTTTTACTCCAGTCTGAACTTTACACTTAACATACCACAGGGATAACAAGGGAAAAAATTTTAAAGGGTTCAAACACATTTATGATATTTAAAAGGATCAGATTTAAAATCTGTAAGATCTAGAGGCGCCTGGGTGGCCCAGTCGGTTGAATGTCCAACTTTGGCTCAGGTCATGATCTCACAGTTTGTGAGTTTGAGCCTCACATCAAGCTCTGTGCTGACAGCTCAGAGCCTGGAGCCTGCTTTGGGGTCTGTGTCTCCTTCTGTCTCTGCCCCTCCCCTGCTCATTCTCTCTCTCTGTCTCTCTCTCTGTCTCTCTCTCTCTCTCTCTCTTTCTCTCTCTCTCTCTGTCAAAAATAAATAAACATTTAAAAAATTTTCATCTATGAATCTAAATGTTTATAGGCCAGACATCCCAGCTCTGTCACTCTTTAATTTTCTGAACATGTGGTCACTTCCCAAACCTCTCCAGGGTCTCACTTTTCCTCACCTTTAATATGAAGAGGTTAAATGACACAGAATGACACAGAATGACACAGAATGTCTTTGCAGCAGACTTTCATCATTTGGGAGAAGGTTATTCCATTCCCTATTCTCTTTTATCCTTAATAATCTGTCTATGGAACTTCCCCTAGGTATCCTTCTGCTGCCCATTTTCATGCGAATTGAATTTTCCTGACCTTTTAGAAGAGTTGGTACCAGCAGACTGTCTGACTTCACAGAACTCCCTCTTCTGTTGTCCCCACGTTGTGCTATGATTTAATGTTCCTTGTTTCCTGAGATGCCCTTGCCCCATTCCTCCCCCACTTTTGTCTGTGTCCTTTCTTTTCATCTCCCTTACCCCTCTCCTGCTAACCTTGTCCCACCCAGAGGTGTCTCTCTAGTGTGGGCCCAGTTCTAGAAGGAAGCCATGCTTGCTCAGGCCTAAGAGCTTATGGTAGCAGGGCTCCAGATGCCTGTGATGGAATAAGGGAGCTCAGTCAGCTTCATTCACTTCCCAGGGAACACCCACTGGCCATGTGGGGATTCTCCTGTTCTCAGATCCATCACATACACCAATGTCTCCCTTGGTTTCTCCCCTTTCTCTCACATGGAAGCCAAGAGCACACAGCTCTTGTGGCTGTTGGTGGTTGGTCTTCACCCCCCTATAGTTTGAGGTGCCTGGGGATCCCTCGTCACCTAACTTGGTTGATGTTGCTCCTGGGCTTTTGGTCTGGCTCTCTCATCCTGCTCCTCCTTTTTGTGAATGCCTGGAAAATTCCCCAAGACTATACTGATGCCTCCACCACCATCCCAGAGCAATCATCACCGGGGGTTTTAATTTGCTCTTTTGAATCACAGACAGCATCTTCATATTGGCTGTTCCTTCAATTAGTTGTGCCTTCCGTGTCTTAAAAGCACAAATAAGTAAAATGAACAAATGAGGCAGCTATTGACTTTTCCAAGATAAATGAGCTCTGCTTTCCACAGCTCGGACAGCTCTGTGGTAGAATTGAGCTGCTCCTCAAATAAGGTAGGTAAGCCGGGCGTCAGCCTCCTGCCTTCAGCATGCACTTCCCTTTAGCACAGCGTAAGCAAACACAGGAAGAAGATTTGTGTGACTCTCTCCTGAGAGAGGACCCACCTGGCGATGGGTCCTTACTGTCCCTTGCCAGACCACCTCCAACCACATGGCTCCTCAGTTCCCAGAATGCCCCCTGCCTGTGCACAGACTCCATCAAAGGTCTGGATGAGGAACAAGACATTCCATAGCCACCTCCACTGCTTTGGCCCTCTTTTCTCCACCACATCACACATAAGGCTTTCCTGAAGAATTGAATTACCAAGGGAATTACAAATCAGGGCCTGGTGGGAGGGATGATATGTGTCTTTCTGTATCCTAAGTAAGGCTTTTCTGTTGCTCTAAAAGAAAATGGTATCCAAAAAGTCAAAACGCACAAAGAGCCTTCGTGGATTCTCCCAGCTCCTAATTGTGCTCTTCTGTACTTTTTGCAATATACTTTCTTCTAATCCCTACTCTCATGTGAATTTCCACCACCTTTCTAGAAAACCTCCTGCCTTACCCATAGCAATCAGTCTTTGTAGTGATTTCCTCAATGCTCACAGAATATTTATGTTAGAATAAGTTCTGACATTTCCAGCAGAACAGAGATCAAATTTACCTCTGTCTTTGGTAGGTAGAGGTGCCTAAACCCCATTCTCTTTGAGGTCTCTCCACCAGTGTGAGCAATAGTTTTGCTTCTCTCTTCTTTTCATTGCCCAAAAAGTAACTGTTAAGTCAGTCAAACAGACCAAAGCATACACACACACACACACACACACACACACACATCTTTTCCAAAAACAACATAATTCTCAGAGACAGTCAAGTTTAAAACCCAAAAGAACACACACATTGTTCTACCATGCCATGACATAACACCACTTCTGTCACAATGGGGTTTCCTCTTTACTTTGCTGTTCCCAGGATTTTGGGTTGGTCCCTCCTTCACCACTCAGCACTCCACACCCACATACTTTCAGACCTGCTGGTGCTGGAAACAACTTGTCACTGAAAGAGACACCTCACAAGGGTCATTTCCTTGGCTGACAAAAGATGCTACCAAAACTTTGAAATCACTGAATTAAGAATGCAATCATGGGGGGTTCTGGGTGGTTCAGTGGGTTAAGCATCTGGCTCTTGATTTCAGTTCACGTCATGATTTCACAGTTCGTAAATTCAAGTCCTGTGTCTTGAGATTCTCTCCCTCTCTCTCTCCCTCTCTCTCTACCTCTCTCTTTCTGTCCTTCCCCCACCCCAATGCGCAGGCACACTCTCTCTCTCAAAATAAGTAAACTTTAAAAAAAAAAGAATGCAATCATGAGTAAGTTTGCAAATGGTAGTTACATCTCAGAGAGTATTCACAGAAGTCTATTCAGCCCATGTTAAAGCTCAGTGATGGAAATTATGCCACTAGCCCAAGGGCGGGTCTAGGAACAAGAGCCCATGTGATCAAAGAATAAAAAAAAACATACAGAGGAACGTTGATATAGACTGTTCTATCCATTGCTCTGTAATAAATTATTCCAAAACTTACCACGTTAAAACCATAAACATTATTACTTCACAGTCTGTGGGGCACTGGGAGTGGCCTAGCTGGGGGGGTTCTGCTCTGGCTCACACTCACTTATTCACATGGCTGTTGACCTCAAAAGAAAAAAAAATGCGATCAAGTTCTTGGGCAAGAGCCATCTTCCTCCCCAGTCTAGGAAAGAAGGGAAGAGTCAAAGTCACTCTCATTCTTCCATTTACATTCAGCAATATCACAGCACGCTGTAGTGCTTCTCATACTTGGTACTGAAGACACAAGCCACTTATAGAAACCTCTCCTAGTAGCCCAAGTTTTCCCCAACCAGCTGGATGCAAAGGATCTCTCAGAATCAACCTGCCTAGGAGCGGTTCAGATCTGCTGCTTCCTGGACTCAGTTTTGTCCTCTTCTCTCATGAAATCAATTTGGGAACCTGGCCTCTTCTTCCCATCACCAGATGCCAGGTGCCCTTCTCTATTTCACTCGTGCCTCTTCTTGCAATGAATTATCAAGATGACTCTATATTTCTCCTGAAAACCTACAGAATTCTCTTTCCCAAAGTGTCCCGTGCAAGAAGGTAGCAACAGCCACAGCACCTAGTGATACCCAACCAAAGAAGTTCTCTTTGAAAGAAGTTTTCTTTTAGGAATAGTATGAAACATTCAGAAAAGGTTCGTCTTCGGAATCAAAGAGATCGGAGTTTAAATCCCGGCTTTGCCAGTTACATGTTATATAACCTTGGACTTACCTCATTAAGCCTCTTTACAGAACATTGGAAAACAAGAATAATAATACATAACTCAAAAGATTGGGTCATAACTGACTTTATATCTGCAAAGAACTCCAATCTGTGCATACAGGAGTGGGACAGATATGAAACTGCCACACATTTGGTTGCAAGAAATTCAGTGATTTTCCCAAAATCAGTAAATCTGATGTCAAGTCCCCACTCGCCAGGGGTTGAGAAATTAAATCCTAGGTTCTGGCATAAGTAACATTTGGACAGAGCTAAACCCTCAATTGCCAACAGAAAGTTAATAAATAATGTCCAAAATTACTAAGAATTAGCCTAACTGCTATTTCTATAAAATACCATACTGTATGGAAATATGGGTATAAGTACCAGAAGAAATAGATGAAACGGGGTTTCTTTAGGAAGAAAAATGACATAGTGATTAAGACAGAGAACAGTTTTTTATTGTTATGAAATATGTGCAGACATCCATCCTATAATAAAATTGACTATAGAAAAGACATCCATTTACTAGTTTCCATACACATAGAGTTTCCTTTATATCTATTATCTGTACTCAGGGTCAAAAAATTCTACTGGCTTGGAATCCTTAAGTGTTTCTTTGTACAGAACATTTTGCAGTTAGGCAAAACAAACTTACAGAAGCATGGAAGGCCATGACATAAAGATTGCCCAAGAGTTCCATGCACCAAAATATTTTCCTAAGCATTACCTGGACATCAGTCATTGTTCCTTTGTCCAAATTCTACCATGAATTCTGGATCATTAGACAAGTTGCTTCACCTCTGTGAGACTCAGATTTCTTATTTATAATGTTAGACCATTCGAACAGTTTTCTTCCAAAATCTGATATTATTTCTGTCTTTGCAATTGGCTATCAGAATGGAGACTGAAAGATTTCTGAAGCCACTTTCATATTTAAAGCATTGAAAGCCGAGCAGAGAGGATCTTTGTGTTTTCATCTTCCATTTCCATTTCTTAGATCCTTGTGATACGAAACAGTATGAGTTTCAGGGTCTGATGAAATCCTCTCTTGCCTCTCTCCTGGATTTCAAGAAAATAATCTAAAGACAGACACAACTGGGCACTGTGGGATCTGCAGACGGCTCATAAAACATAAACTGAGTCACTAACACAGAACAAGCAATGGACAGAAAGAAACAGCTTGAGGTTAGATGTCTGAGGATTTTCCAAGAAAAACCAAGAACTGCATCTTAGGGTGCATTTGATACTGATGTTTCTTTCTTGATATCATATTGGGAAGCTTGAAAACCTTCAGTATTTACAACACCAGTAAATACTAAAATTCATTGTCCTAAATAATTCAAAGGAAAGAGAGCTTAGTTTTATTGTATGTTGAATTACACATTTTCAAAAGTTAGTTTCAAAAATTACTCTGCAGACAAGATTTACGGAAGTATGGTTTATTTTAGGGTCGGCTCAAATATTTTAAAACAATCGTGAGATTATTGTAATTTTTTTAAATAAAGTATGTTTCTGTTTAAAATCCTGTAAACCTTGATTTCCAACCAGGTTTCCTTAGAAGACAAATATTTTTGTTGCTATCGTAAATCTCAAATGACTCTTCCTTTTTCAGA
Source organism: Panthera uncia (assembly GCF_023721935.1). Classification (NCBI taxonomy): domain Eukaryota; kingdom Metazoa; phylum Chordata; class Mammalia; order Carnivora; family Felidae; genus Panthera; species Panthera uncia. The sequence continues at coordinate 25,464,828 of NC_064807.1, forward strand.
TTTGCTCTGCACTCCCAGTTCTGGGGCCATAAAACCATCCACACAGACATGCAAAAGACCTATCTGGCCCTCCGGGGTGTCCCTTTTCTCACGAAGCATTGCTCAGAATTCTCCTCAAAGGCATATTCTCCAGCGATTCATACAACCTTACAATAACTCAAGAAACTGTGCATCCATAGCTCCTTTTAAGAGGATATACCAAAAATTTCCATCATTACAATTAAACTTACTTTTCCCCCCAAACCCTACTTTTCTCATGAGCCTCAACTTCACTCTTGTGTGCCTCTCACACAGTCTGTCTTTGCTTGGCAATAACATCTTACAAATCTTTTAATGGCTTTTTGTTTGCTTGTTTGTAAGGCATTTAGCACCACCATAGAAGTTTGTCCCCAAATCCTCTGCATTTCCATAGCATCCCGGCATTTCTTCTCTGTTGTATTTGTTCTGAGCAGGAAAAAAAAAGAAAGAATTTTCTCTCCCAGTGCCTCAGTTACTGCAGTCAAATACCGGCACAAAGCCTTTTCCTTTGGGACATCGAAGGAAAATATTTTCCACTTGGGACCCCCAAGCTCCTTCATATTTCCAGTCTTTCTTTTCCAAGTTGGGAAATAGTAGACATTTACTTTAGTCAATTCAACAAACATTCCTTGACTGGCAGATATGTTCCCACCAATGTCCCAGGGGCTGGAGACATCACAGGAGCAGGGAAGGCCAAGTCCTTGTCCCCAAGGAAGCTAACACTCTAGGGAGAGACAAACAACGAAAAATAAAGGGTTGTGTAATGTCAGGTAGAGAACAGCTAGGGAGCAAAATAAAACACAATAAGGGCATACAAAGTGGCGGGTGCTACCTCAGGATGATGGAAGAGCTCTGTGAGGAGATGGTATTTGAACAAAAGCCTGAATGAAACAAAAAGTTCAAATCAGGAAACGTGAGAACATAATATGGTATTTCGCACACGTGGTAAATATAGCTGGGCTGCAATTTTCCTTCTGGGCAAAGAGACACTTACTAAAACTCCTCATTTCGTTTTCGCAGACTAGTGTTACGACTTCCCCCAGGTTTAACTAAATACTTCCATTACTCAAATGAACATTGAGTGCCTGTTGTCAGGGGAGTGGACACCCTGCGCCCTTGTCCATTGGAGGAAGAATTAAGAAAGAGTCAAGTTAAAGGGAATGTTACAAGTCCTTGTAGGGAATAGTGTCTTGGTAATCTATCACTATATAACAAGACAACCGAAAACTTAATGAATTACAACAATTTAATATCTCTCACGATACTATGGCTTGAGGGACTCAGCGGGACACTTCTGCTCTACTTACTCGGGGTCTCTCACGCCGTTGCCGTCATGTGATGAGCGAGTCTGGTGTCTTCTGAAGCTCGAGTGGGCTGGAGCTTCCAATCTGGTATCGTCCGTCTCGTGCCCGTTACCTACAAGCTCCTCAGTGACGCCTCACTCTTCACGTGGCGCCTGGCCCTCCGACTCCCTTTGCGTGGCTTCTGCCCCCAGCAGGACACTCAGACTTCTTGCATCCGGACTGGCTTCCAAGACCACAGAAGCAGAAGCTGCCTGGCCATCTAGCGCATCTAAGGTAGTATCACTTCTCCCACATTCTATTCGTTAAAAGGGAGCCACCGCACCATTCCTGGTCACACTGGGAGGGGACAGCACAAAGGTGTTAAGTGGAGGCAGAGTTCACTGGGGGCCCTCTTTGGAGACAGCTGCCACCTACAGCAATCTGATGTGACTTTGCCCAAGTCGTGTGTTTAGTCAGTGGCTGAACCAGAATTCAAGCAACGTGTTTCTTCGTTTTGTTTTCCATTTTCAACCTGATCCGAGCCAAAATTCTTTTTGAGCCCAAAGTAAATAATATGAAGTTCAATGACACAAAATGCCATGAATTCCCTATACCTCCCACTTGGTCTCCTCCTTTCTAAGCCAGAGCCTTCCTGCAACATGCTGTTTGTTTTGTTCAATTATGGTATATATGTATGCTATATCTCTAATTATAGTATATATATATATGGTATGGTATATATATGTAATGTATATAATTATGGTGTGTGTGTGTGTGTGTGTGTGTGTGTGTATTCATGTCCAGAAGCACTTATTTAACAGTGTTTGCAGCTCAGAGATAAGTTCCAGACACCATCACCAGCATTTCAAAGAGCTACTATTCAGATACATTAGCCAAAACGTGAAAGATAAGGCAAAGAGAAGTCATGTCTTTTCAATGTCATACTAGGGCATGCCTTAATAAGCCTGCCAAAAGATTATTCAATTATCTAGGAAAACATGCCTGTGTTTGACTTTGCCGTCCATTAATTCTATCCTCTGATAGAGATTTCCGTCCAGGAGAAACACTAATGATTTCTGCCTAGCACATAAAATAACCCAGAAGTTTTGGTTTTATTTGCCCTGTAGGGCATTAATGCATATCCAACCTAGCAATTTATTCTAACATTTTTAAATGTTTGTAAATAAATACTCAGTTCCTCAAACCCTCTGTGAGTCAGCTTTACCATCTTCCTGGCTTCCTCATTAGTGAGTTGAAGAAATCTTTGACACAAGCTCATTTTACATTTCTATGAGAGTTAGGTTTTCACCTTTCTGAAAATTATACTTTGACACTACAAAGGTTCCAGTGGAACTTCCTGGGGGCAAGAGACCGAGGGCAGCAGTGGCTGACACAGGCTGTGGGCCATCATTCTTGTCTACGCAGAGTTGGTTGACTATCTTATTTGGCAGTAAAATTTTGCCAGAATTATTCATGGGAGCTTCACTTCACAGTGCTCAAGGCTCTTATTCTGAGATTCAGGCAGCTCAGGAAGGAAAACGCTGAGTGCTTAAATTCCAACTGGATTTTTACTACCTGGAAGAAAAATACCAAGATGAGCAAAAGGAAAGAGCAACCAGCAGAACTTTCTGGAGAAAGGCCACCATTTCTACTAATTCAATACTGGAATCTTTGGCTTTTGACTGAAGAAATTAGCAAGCCCTATGTACCCATAGCATAGCACGTGTAAGAATTACTACAGGAAAATCTCACCTGACCCCAGGGCATGCTTCTCTATGGCTCCACTCAATGGCTATTTTGAGTTCTCAAGAAGTGTAGAGGAATCTGGCACTCTGTCCCCACCACATTATTGGGTGGGTTTTCCTCACAAGCACATATATTTAGCAAAATCTCATGCCATAAAAGTGGGAGTATAAGACATGTGGTGTATTGTATTTTCCTTCACCTGAGCTTTATTTCTATTTTGAGTCCCCGTTGTGTTGACTAGTGGAAACACAATCTGATTCAACTCAGAGCCAGTTCTGTCCCTACCCCTATGGGTGCAGGTACAGTTTAACAGGATGTTGAGAATGCTGGGGCACTGTGTGTAGCTGGTAGTCAACATGGCCTGTCTTCTCTGCCACCTGTTGGGCTGTGGGTAGCTGCTGTCACTATACCCCTCACTTCCGGCTTTTTTTAAAAAAAATTTTTTTTTCAACGTTTTTTATTTATTTTTGGGACAGAGAGAGACAGAGCATGAACGGGGGAGGGGCAGAGAGAGAGGGAGACACAGAATCGGAAACAGGCTCCAGGCTCCGAGCCATCAGCCCAGAGCCCGACGCGGGGCTCGAACTCACGGACCGCGAGATCGTGACCTGGCTGAAGTCGGACGCTTAACCGACTGCGCCACCCAGGCGCCCCTCACTTCCGGCTTTTGATCTATCCCAGGGCTGACTACCTGCTGAATTCTGGGGACCTGGATCTCCCAGAAGATATAGTTCTGTTCTCACATCTTTCCAGGGATTCTGAAGCTAGCTGCCCCTGACCCATTCTGTCTAGATGTCCCACATAGCTATTTCTACTCTACGGCTCTTAAACCACTAAGAGTAGTTTAAGAAAAATTATCCACAACTTGAAAATAAGATGAAAACATGGTTTAGTGCTCTTTAAAATTAATTGTGGAGTATCTTCGAACAAGCCCTCTTATAAGGTCATCTGATCCTCTATCTAGGATAGTGTTTCTCAATTCTTTTTCATTATCCCTTTCCCCAAGAAAAAAAAGTACTTACATTCCAGTTTAATTTTAATTAATTAACATAGGATAATTAATTTAATTAATAATAAACTGGTTGACTAATTGGTGTAATTTACCCTTAATAAGAGAAAATAAATAATCAAGAAGAAGATTGAACTTTGGAGGGCCACGTACACTTGTAATACCGAAGATTTTTTTCTGACCACCAAGAATGAATGTTCATTCCAAGGTGCAATACCACCTCTCACTTGAGAATTCATCATCAAAAGAGAAGCAACTTTGGCTTACTACTTACTATTAACGAAGGTCCTGAGTCTTACAGGAAATTGGTAAGTTGCACATTAGCTTTGTCCAATAAAGTTTAAATTATTTCAATTATTTCAATTATTTCCATTCAATAGAACAGATAATCCCAAAACTTAGGATAGCGTTGGCCTATAAGAATGCGTTATTCACTTACAGGTCAGTTTCTTATACTCTCCTTGAAACTAACTTTACCATCCAACTGGTTCCTTTATTAATGAATTAAATTCATTTTTGTCACATGCTCACTATATATTTCTACTAGAGTTATGTTTTTAACTTGGAGAAAATTATATGTTGATATTTGCCATTTTAAGAAATTGTAACCTAGGGGCCCCTAGGTGGCTCCCTCAGTTAAGTGTCTGACTTTGGCTCAGGTCATGATCTTATGGTTCGTATGCTCTAGCCCCACGTTGGGCTCTGTATTGGCAGCTCAGAGCCTGGAACCTGCTTCGGATTCTGTGTCTTCCTCTCTCTCTGCCCCTCCCCTACTCATGCTCTGTCTCTGTCTCTCTCTCAAAAATAAATAAACATTAAAATAGTTTTTTAAAAAAAGAAATTGTAAACTATCTACAAAGAAGATCGCATAGGTCCTCTCCGTTCTCAGATCCCTACCGTCCCCAACTCATCAGGAACCAGCCAGGGTGGGGGCAGAACATGGGGCATCTAACTTTCATTACCCTTTCTCTGACATTTCTCCATCCCTATCTTTGATAATCTTTATCTTCTATTAGAAGTTTGGGGATAGAGAAAGTGAATTTCACTGGAAAGAAAAATTTTTCTAAGGGTCATTCAGGGCTTAGATTTCATGGCTCCAACACCCAGGTCTTAAGAATCAGATCAAGTTTTTGAACCTCAAAAACCAAGAAATTAACTATTTTGTTTTCTCCTTCTGCCTGTAACAAACTGTACCCATGGTAAGATGCTTTGAGGTCTAGTTTGAAGAAGAAAGGGTTGGAGGGTAAAAAGATACCACCAAGGAGGAAGCAATTCAACGCATTACCTTTCCCAGGGTTCTAAATCCTGCCTTTAACTGTGCAGGCTTTGGTAACCAGTGCAGAGTATTTCAACCCTCAGTGAATGGGGTAAGGATGTCAACGTGGGAGCTGCCAGAAAAACAAAGCTGACTCTACGATTTCCACAATAATATTGTCAGCCGGCAGTAATAAGGACAAGTGACTCCAGTCCCCCAAGGGATATGCTAATGTGTGCCAAGTTGATATTCTTGGCCGGCACTTTCACCTCTCACTTGGGGTTCTAATAGAAATCCAAGTTCTACCAATTCCTCTTGCACTGCGAAGGGAAAACATTAACAATACGGTGGGAGCACTGAGCGCTTTCCGTACGTGTGTGTTAGTGAGCCACTCTAGTGCTGTGTGCTGCCATCTCTGTCCCCCTGCCATGGGCAGAAGGGAAACCATGAAGATACAAAAATGCAGCACAGTTAAGAATATCAAACGCGAAGTATAGAAAGACAAGTACCCAAGTTGAAAAGTGTTTTTAAAATAAAAGACTGGCTTCTGCTTCCAGCCATAACAAAAATATAGGTATTAGACTTATCCTCACGAGGAAACAATGTGGAGCGAATGATTTTGGACCCAAGGCACCAGACAGCTCGGAAGAGGTGAATGCACTAGGTCAATTTCACATTCTCCCTAGCTTTCAATTTGGTACCACTTTTTAGATTTTTTTTTTTTTTAATGTTCATTGATTCTTGAGAGAGACAGAGTGTGAGTGGGGGAGGGGCAGAGAGAGAGGGAGACACAGAATCCGAAGCAGGCTCCAGACTCCGAGCTGTCAGCACAGAGCCCGAAGCAGGGCTCGAACTCAGGAATTGCGAGATCAGGACCTGAGCCGAAGTCGGAGGTGTAACGGACTGAGCCACCCAGGCGCCCCCTGGTGTCACTTTTTGAATGAATCATAGCACAGAGAAATAAAGACCAAATAAAGAGAAGTGTCATAATGCACAGAAAACAAAATTTCATGGCTGCTTTAGGGTAGCAGGGATTTGTGAGGCAGGGTGAAAGCTAAAACTAGAAAAGAAATAAGTGGAGAATATTTTTTCAAGCTTGGGATAGGGAAAGAAATTTCAGGATGCATACATGTCTTAATTATAGGAAAAACTGATAAATTGGATTCATCAAAATTAAGATACTTTGCTCTTCAAAAGACACCATCAAGGAAATTACCAGACAAACAATAGTTTGGAAGAAAAAAAAATATATATATATACACATATATATGTATATATCTCTACATATATATATGTATATATCTCTGTAAGTATATATATATTCATATATGACAAAGGGTTTATATATATATATATTTTATAAAGAACTCTTATAACTCAATAACAACAAGAAAGCCCTTTTTTAAATTTTTGAGTGGGCAAAAGACAGATACTTCAAAAGGAAAATCCACAAATGGTTAATAGATACAGAAAAAAATGTTCAACATCATAAGCCCTCAGGTAAATGAGGAAAGGAAATCCATAATGAGATACCACTACATACCCACCAGAATTGTTAAAATTAAAAACACCACTGCCAAATAAGGATGTTGAGTAGTTGAAACTTTCATACATTTCTGTTGGGAAGCCACATTGCACACCCACTTTAGAAATGTGTGAGTGATTTTTGAAAGTCGCATATAACATGGGGTGCCTAGGTGGCTCTGTCAGTTAAGTGTCCGACTTTGGTTCAGGTCATGATCTCACAGGTCTGTGGGTTCAAGCCCCTCATTGGGCTTTGTGCTCACAGTGCAGAGCCTGGAGCCTGCTTCAGACTCTGTGTCTCCCTTGTTCTCTGCCCCTCCCCCACTCACACTCTGTCTCTCTTTCTCTCTCTTTCACAAAAATAAACATTAAAAAAAAAATAAGTAAAAAATAAAGTTGCATATAACATCTACTTTTAAGACCCAGCATTTCCACTGGGTATATTGAAAAGAATTGTATACATATGACCACTAAAGATATGTATAAGAATTTTTGTAGTAGTTTTCTTCAACTGGAAACAATGCAAATACTCAGTAACAGGAGTATAGGTAAATAAATTGTACTTTATCATAACAATGGAATTTTGTTCAACAATAAAAGAATGAACTCTTGATTGATGCTACTACATGGCTGAATCTCAAAAGCATTATGCTGAGCAAAACAATCCAGACGTAGAAGAGTTCTTACTGTATACTTCCAATTATTAAAAGTTCTTAAAGAGGCAAAACTAATCAAAGGTGGTAAAAATCAGAGCAATGGGTGCCTGGTACAAGGTGCGGGGATTGACAGGGAAGGATACAAAGGAACTTTGGGGTGATATCCCAGAAGTTGACACGGTTGTGAGTTACACAGGTGTATATATTTGTCAAACTCATGACACAGTGTGCTTAAGATCTGTGTATTTCGTTGTAGGTAAATTATACGACCTTGATTTAAAAAAAAGGAAAGCAGAGGGATGCCTGGGTGGTCCAGTTTGTTGAGCGTCTGACTCTTGGTTTTGGCTCAGGTCATGATCTCACAGTTCGTGAGTTTGAGCCCTGTGTCGGTCTCTACATTGGCAGTGTAGAGCCTGCTTGGGGTTCTCTCTCTTTCCCTCTCTCTCTTCCCCTCCCCTGCTCACTCTCTCTCTCTCAAAAATAAATAAACTTAAAAAAAAAAAAAGGAAAAGAGAAAAAACCCTCAGGCACAATATAAACAAAAGAACAATTCACAATATGGGAATTGCAAGTTGGGAAAGAGTATGACCCCAGTGACGGAAGTAAAACTTTATTTTGCAAATCAGAAGATTTTCTTTGTTTTCACCAAATTGATTGAAGACCAATCAATTGGAGGCTGACAATCAAAAATGTTTTTGAAGATAGATCATTGTGTATTTTTATCATAAAACCCAGAGGATTTCAAAAGATTGGATGGACACAAGACTTCTTCTGCCCATATGTACTTATTTATGTTCTAATATTTCTCAGCATTTTATTTCTATAAAAATTTTTAAAAAAGGAAAATATGAAGGGAAAAGGAAGACAGAAGTCTAGGGTAAAGGATTTGATAGTGCACAGCAATGAGTTAACTTCTTTCTCTGTGAACCACAGACTACGCTTTCTCATCCCATCCTTTCATCTGTTCTTGAGGTCTTTGAAGTCAGAAATGCAGAAACCAAGTCCTCAACAATGTGGTTGTTTGTAGCTACCATTTCTTTGGCATACACACAGCATCCTCTCTCTTTTCTAGTGGTGGTAAATTAATAGTCTTCATTGCTTGGCTAACCATGTTGCTAGAAAATGAGTCCAGTATGTTAGAGAAAAGGAATGAACACAACTGTGTTAAAACAACAAAGCATAAATGCCTCATTTTTCCTAGGGAGTAGAAACATGTTAAGCCCAGATTTTATTTATTTTTCCAAGTGGCATCTGAGAAACTGTTTGTCATGCCAAATCCTAATGCAGCAGAGATTCAAAGGGATTTTTGTCACTTATCACTTAAAACCCAACCAAGGTGGCCAGTTCTTAACATCGGAGATAGCCTCTTATACCACACCTCCTCTTAGTGGTCAAGAGACACCCGTTTCTATTTTTTTTAAGTTTCTGTCATATTAGGAAATTTTTTTAAACTCCAGAATAGGTCACAAAACTGTAGAATATTTTTAATGGTGGCACTTAGAGAATTAACACTATTAATACTATTAACACTGATCATTTGCTGTTAAAAAATCACCAACAAATATCATTATGAAAGTTCCAACATAATTATAGCATTTATGAAAATATCTTTCATGATGCACTTCTGGCCATGTGCTTTGATAAATGAAGTACATGTTTAAGATTTCAAAGCCAGAGGGTGGCTTACATGTTTGGAGTTAACATCAAAAGTACCTATGTGAGACTGAACTGTGAACTGAGACAGACTCTACATATTTCATGAGATTAACTCAACCTAGATCACAGATCTAAATGCCAAATGCAAAACTGTAAAACTTCTAGTACAAAAGACGGAAAACAAAGTATATATGACCTTGGATCTGATGCTGAATTTTTATATGCAGCACCAAAAGCACAATTCGTAGAGTAAAAAAAAGAGTAAATTTTGCTAAAATTAAAAACTGTTACTCCAGGAAAGACATGGTTTAAAGAATGAAAGCATAAGTCACAGACTGTAAGAAAATATTTGCAAACATGTCACTGATAAGAACTTATATCCGGGGCGCCTGGGTGGCGCAGTCGGTTGAGCGTCCGACTTCAACCAGGTCACGATCTCGCGGTCCGTGAGTTCGAGCCCCGCGTCAGGCTCTGGGCTGAGTTCGAGCCCCGCGTCAGGCTCTGGGCTGATGGCTCGGAGCCTGGAGCCTGTTTCCGATTCTGTGTCTCCCTCTCTCTCTGCCCCTCCCCCGTTCATGCTCTGTCTCTCTCTGTCCCAAAAATAAATAAAAAACGTTGAAAAAAAAAAAATTTAAAAAAAAAAAAAAAAAAGAACTTATATCCAAAATAATCAAAGAAATTTGCAAACTCAACATCAAGAAAACAAACAATGCAGCTAAAATGGGCAAAAGATCTGAACAGGCATTTCATGAAATAAGACATACAGGTGGCCAATAAAGCATATGAAGAGATGCTCAGCATCATTTGTAATCAGAAAATTACAACCTCAAGCAACGGGATACTACTATACACATATTAAAATGACCAAAATCCAAAAAGCTTATAATATCAATTGCTGACAAAGATGCAGAGCAAAAGGAACTCTCACTCACTGCTGTTGGGAATGCAAAATGGTACAGCTGCTTTGGAAGACAGTCTGGCAATTTCTTTCAAAGATAAACATAATTTAAACATAAAATTCAGCAATCACATTGCTAGGTATTTACTCAGCTGACTTGAAGACTCAGATCCACACGAAAGCCACCATGTAAATGTTTATAGGAGCATTATTCGTACTTTCCCCAAACTGGAGACAACCAACATGTCCTTCAATAAGGAATGGATAAACAAACTGGCACATTCATACAATGAACTACTATTCAATCAAAAGCAATAAGATATTGAACCATGCAAAGACATAGATGAATCTTAAATGCACATTGATAAGTGAAAGGAGACAGTCTGAAAATACTACATATTGTATGATTCCATCTCTAGGTCATTCTGGAAAAGACAAAACTGGTGAGCCAGGAACCAGATCCATGACTGCCAGGTTTCCTAGAGGTGAAGGGGAAAAGAGTTGCTGAATTGGTAAAATACAAGGATATTTTAGGGTAGGGAAACTATTCCATAGGCTACTGGAGCAAGAGATACATGACACTAGACATTTGTTTAAACCCATAGAACTTTATAGTATAAAGTGGGAACCTTAATGTATAAACATGTAAACAAATCATTTAGGCGATGGAAGGATATGAGGATGGAACACAGAACATGACAAAATAACTGAATTAAAAATGTATGAAACAACTTCACTCAAAGGGGTGGGGAGAAAAGGTGCTGACCTAAGTCACTTTGGAAACTAGTGGGGTCTGTAAGATGAAGGGCAGAAGGAACTTAACGTGAGTGCTGTGCTTTAGCAAAGCTGTTTCCCATGAGGCTCTGAGTTAACAATCCTGACAGTACTGTGCATGCACGCTGGAATCGAACAACTAAGTAAATGATTGGCAGATGGGGGGAGCCAGATTTCTCACTGTTGGAGTGGGGATGTTACAGACAGACAAGATTAGAGGGATCCATGTGGCAATCTACCAGAGCTAGAGACAGAAGTATGAGCTCCTGTTTGGTTTAATATAGAAACAAATATTGACATATAGGAACATTCGTAGACAAGGGTACATACGCACATATATTGCCTTGTTCTGTGGCTCAGAGGCCCCAGAAACAACAAGAAGCACACAGTAGCAATGAGCACCCTTCCTCTTGCCCTGCCCCCCACCACTTACCCTAGACACTTCATCCTGAAGACTCACAACGGATTAAGTACCCACTTCTCTGATCTCTAAGTACTCCGTGCAACTCATTTTCTCCATTCCCATGCCCTGAGATGATCAGATAATAATTTGGGGTTTTTTTTCAGCCACTCAACACTAAGCTCTCCACCGGCTGGGAACTATGTCTTACCACCTTGCATCATCAGTCGTTAATATTGTATTCATGGGAGGAAGTGTTGCACTCAGTTCCAAAGCCCTATGTACCTTCCAAGTTTCTCAGTCTCAATCTGAGCAGGTAGCAAAGCCTCTCCTCTCCAGACCCAGGTGGGTTTGCTTTTCTTCTTATGGATTTGCGGAAATCAGAAGAAACAATGCCAACAAACTGCCACTTAAGTAAAAAAAAAAAAAAAAAAGGTTTATTGCCTTTAACCATAAAAATATCTGTTCCAATGAGAGTACTATGCCTCAGCAAAGCTGGGTCCCAACATCTAGTGGCCTTGGCAGGTTCTGTGTCCAAGCTCCTGCTGCTTCCTTTTTGTTTGTTTGCTTTTAAAGTTTATTTATTTTGAGAGAGGGTGTGCGTGCGCATGCACACACACAAGTTGGGGAAGAGTAAAGAGAGGGAGAGAGAGTATCCCAAGCAGGCTCCACGCTCAGCACAGAGCCCAACACGGGGCTCGATCTCATGACCGCAAGATCACAACCTGAGCCGATATCAACAGTGGGACCCTTAACCAATTGAGCCACCCAGGGTCCCCTGCTGCTTCTCGATCTAATTGTACAATCATTGAAAGCCCAGGACCCATCCCATCGAGCACAATCAAGAGGGGATCTCAGAATGGAGTGCTGAAATGGGAAAAGGAGTTCAAAGACTGGTCCTGACTTTCATGACCACAACCATTTCTTTTGAGTGAGTCGTTTCTGTGGTTTCCAAAGGACCAGAAGGCTGCCATTCCAAAAACTGGACTCTCGTTTATTAATCTGCATGAGTCCATCACAAATTGTTCCTCTGATTCTTAGAAATTAAGAGGGGAATGGAAGTTAGAAAATTAACTTTTATTAACCCAAAACATAGAAGAATCCAGATGAACAATACTTCTCTGCTCTTTTCTTTTGCCAAAACACCATCCCTACAACTCTGGGCTGAAAATATCAGACATTTTCCTGTATATAGCAGTTGTTGGGCTAGCATCCAAGGCTACAAGTGTGAACTGAACGTGTATGTGTACCAAGCATCCAAAACCACCCTCAGAGACCATGATAAACATGGGCGGGACCCAATATAAATATCTGTTCAATAAATGACTAGATAAATGAATTAATCTTATTGACTAATAGTTTTATAAGGGGGGGTTTGGCCAAGACAGGAATGAAGGATGCATTTTAGGGCAGAATGGGAAATAACATTGGAGCGAAAAAAGCAGTATTAAGTGACTTAAGAGTGGCTTGATATTAAGTAGATGCAGTGAATTTTGGCAGGAAAATTATAAAATATGTTATATTCTTCCAAAAGAGTTACGAGGGTTTAAGTACAAAAGTGGTCCAGAAATCACAGAACGATTTAGCTACTGGGAGAAGTATATGAACAAATCAAACTTTGGAACAGTATTATGAAATTTTATGGAGGGCCAAAAGGGCTTCAACAGAATAAATCCCTTCTTTTGTGAATCAAACGAACGTCATCACTCTTGCCTTCCATAAACTCCACCCACGATATTTGTGTTTGTTCTGTATTGGGGTCCAGGCAACAGTACTTTTCATAAGTGGTCTCAGTTCATTCTTATTTGCAATCAGGGTGGAGATGCTGTTATATACAAACTACAGATACAAAAGGCAATATGTCTTTCCCAGGAGCACAGCACAGTGAGACAGAGCACAGTCAGATCTTTTCCTGACCCGTTTTATTTTCAGTCTTTTACTTAAAGGTTAGTAGCTGGGCTGCTATTTTCGCTCTTGCCTGGTGCCTCACAAGTATTAGGGATGGTTTAGAACCCCAATCACATGCTACAGGAAACTGCACACCTCTCTGCACCTCACTGGGTCTGTTTGCCTTGAAAGCATTTCAGAAGCAGGGAGAGAGAGATCTGGGGTTGGGTGTGGACACAGAATGCCAGGTGGTTTGAACCCAGTTCTGGCTTTCTCGATCCTCACCCAAAGCCTTTTCTGAGACTGCTTCCTCCAGCCTCTTGGAACGATAAACTCCTGGAAAGCCCCAACATCATCAATGACTTGCAGAGAGGGAAACAGGTTCATGGAGAGGAAGGGTCTTGACTAATCCAGGGACAACAGACAACATGAGCTAGCCCATACTCCCCTGCCCCCTGGCCATCCTTCTTTAGGATGAGTTGGGAACTTGGGCTCCCCAAATAGTCCTCCCCATCCCCCTTGGTCAGGTTGAGGGGCGCCATTTTTCTGAGCCATAGTATTCTGGTCTGTGAAGACACTCAAGGATGAATTGTTCCTAGGTTGAGTTTTGCAGCCCTAACCAACTACCTCTTCATGCAGAGGCAGACAAACAGCCACACAACAGTCCTGTGTGCACAGTGCTCATGGATCACACGGCCATGGAGTCTGTGTGTTCTGAACGTGCCATGTGATCATTTCAATCCTAATTGGAGCACTAAGCCTGCATATCTGATGTTTGAGGGCCCTGGCCCGCAAACAGGCTGAATTTGGGGACAGAGATGTCTCCCTTTACATGGCTTCACTACTCTTTCACCTTGCTATCTTCTCCCACCCTCAACAGCCCTAATCCCCCGACCACACTTCCAGATAGCTGTTCAGTGCAAGGTTCCAGGCCTGCTCTCTTCCTTATCCATCGATGGTTCTACTCCCGACACAATAAGAAGTCTGAAAGGAAACAGTGCAAGGCTTGGGGAAGCCAAGCAGAAACCCTCACACCCCCTAGAAGCCCCTCACCCACAGCTTCTCAACACCCCCAGCCAAAAGCGGTTGACATTTATCTAATTGCATGTCAGACTGTCATTGAATAAGACTATGCTTTAGACCTCTGGATGTTTAAACATGTTTATTTCATTTGGACTTTAAAAGCAAATTTCCTCTTTCTGAAAATAATTCATAGGTTTAATTTGAAAAATATTCAGTCTTCAAAAGAGCTCTTGAGTGTCTTTCAATTTTTTTGAAGTTCAAGTTTCACAGAGTAAGAAAGAAAACCAACTGATGGAAACAAAATCCACTGAAAAAGGTAAAACATGTCTTATTCAAATGTAAACAGAAGGCAATTTAAAGCATATTTCACAGATAATAGATACCATAAATCCTTGTCTGATCCATTAACAAATAATTTTTCTGATAACAAACAGCTGAGTTTTATACATAAAACCCCCGAATTCCTATTTTAGTCTTACAGTTCACATAGATTGATCAAGGTGGACTGCCTAGTGATGCCAGTGGGATTTCCCCGAATTTTGTGCACTTTAATTTCTAGTACCGGCATTGAGAGAAATCAGGAAAGAGTCCTTGGCTCTGAAGCAGGTATCTAAAAAAGATTTCTATTTTTCTTCCACTGCATTTCCCCTTTGCCCTACCTTGGTCAATGAATGAGAAGTTATCTTTAGACAATCATACTTGAGTTTCCGTGGTCTAGTTGTGGTTTATGTTGTTAAGTAGTCTGCCTTCAAAAGTAATTATGCTAAGTGAGAGAAGTCAGAGAGAGACAAACACCGTATGATTTCACTTACATGTGGAATTAAAAACAAAAGAAAACAGAAACAGACTGGTAGGTACAGAGAACAAACTGGTAGTTGCCAGAGAAGAGGTGGGGGGGGGGGGGGCGGGGAAGGGCAAAATGGGGGAAGGGTATTAAGAGGTACAAGCTTCCAGTTATGAAATAAGTCACAGGGGCGTGATGTACAGCATAGGGAATATGGTCAACATTATCATACTAACTTTGTATAGTGACAGATGGTAACTAGACCTATCAAGGTCATCACCATTTCATAAGGTATAAAAATACCAAATCACTATGTTGCACACCTGAAGCTAATATAATACAGTAATTTAAGTTATAAACGATAAAAAGATTTTTTTTAAATAATTCGAATCTGAACTCCAGTTTAAATTCACCGAACGCTAGACTACGGCCTGGCCGTTTTAATGAGCAAGATGGATCTCAGCACAGTCTACTCATCCCTGTTGATTTATGGCAGTCATAACAATGACCGAAATGCTCAGATTTCCCAGGCCAGCTTATATATAAATCAAGTCCAAATCATTGTCATCTTCAGCATCCTCTAACTAATTTACTGCATTTTACCAAAAACTGGCCTAAGAGAAAAATCCACTGGGTTGACACAACACTTTTTCTTAGGCACGGATCCAGCATTCAACAAACTTAATTAGGAGAGAGGAATCCAGATCAAGAGCTAAGCCAGTTAAGCTATAGCCCTGGAGTTCCTGAATCAGGGAAATCTCTCCTAGGTATTTAAGCACGTTAGTTTCAAGAGAAGGGTTTAAAGGCAAAACGGGCCATATATTTCCACATATATTTGTCACGTTCATGCGACAGTCTAAGGGTCAATCACAGGGAGCGATGAGATGTATTCAAACGACATAAGCTTAAATATACATATCCGACCACAAAGTTCCCCCAGACCTCAAGGGTCAGTTTCCTCCCCTTTGTGGCCATGTTGGCTTCTGAGTTATTATTATAAAGTGTCTATTTTGAGCAGTAAATAAGTGATAATGCTAAACAGCCTCAGGGCACAGCCTAGAAAAATGATTGACGGAGCAGCTGTCAGCCCTGCTTTCTATCCTTGCACCGGTCTGAAATCCAACGTGCCTGTTTAAATGGAGCACATTAGCAGTTTTACAGGGACTAATAGGCTCGCCACATCGTTACTCAGAACCTGCGGCATGTCTCTGTGGGGGAGGGCTCAGATTTCACTAGGACATTTCACTAGTTATTAGGAAGGTGGGGTTTGCCTGGGCATTCCTTTACACAGTAACGCTCTCATATCTGAGCCTTAGAAGTGTATCACTAAATAAAACAAAACTCCACCCCTTCTCAAGCCTGAATCTGAAGGTCTGCTAATAAGATAGCGTACCTGATGTCCTCTGAGGAAGTACCAGATGGAATGACTACGATCTGTCTTTACACTAATGAAAAGCACACAAAAAGAATTGTAGGTGTGGCACAGTGCCAGAAGATGCAGAACTTTATTATTTTCCTCGGAGGGAGATAGGTTGCTAGAAGTTTGCTTCTAGTGGAGAATTGACGGAGTCAACTTATGTCAGATTCATTTTTTGCTTGGGAAAGTCACTGAAACGGAACCCTTCAGTTATATGGATGCAATACAAATTTCACCCAATATCCTGAAAGAAGTGTCTAACTGGATTTTTTAGCTTGGGCTGGAAATTTGCGACTCTGTGAGGTGTTGCAGTGTTTCTTTCTGTACCCTTGGAATATGATGAAAAAGGGCTGAGAGTATTTGCATAAGAGTCATGAAATCTTAGAGCCAAAATTCTCTTGGAAGAGACTTGTTTCAGACCCAACCTGTATCTATTGCTGGAACACCCCTTGGCCCAGTGTCACTGGTAAAGATGTACCGTTGTCCTATCCTGGTTAAAGCAAATTATTGGTGGTATTTTCTGGTTGTTAAGATGGAGAAATAGTTGGCGAACAGCCTAGGGGCTGGCTATCTGTATTTGTAGATTAAGTTTTTACTAGAACATGGCTCTATCCATTTCTTTATTGTCTACAGCTACTTTTGCACTATAGTGTCAGAGTCCTATGGCTCCACACACCTAAAATATAGACGATATACTCCTTTTTTAAAAAGTTTGCCTACGCCTAGAGAAAAAAAAGGAGTCCACTGTGTTAATAGTTGCATACTTTTATTAGAAGATGTATTGATTGATTGTATTAGATGAGAGAGCACAATTGGAGCAGAAAAGCTGCGAGTATAGAGTCTTCTGTTATAAGCAAACCAGCTTCAGCATAAGCCCAACCAGTGAGTTAGATGAGTATGTCATACGATCACCATCCCCGCATCTTTCAGAGTTTCGATGGTGACCTTTCACTTTGGGACTTCCCCCAGCAGTGGGGCATTGCTCTTGGTTTGCTATTTTGGCAGGGAGAGAAAGGTAGAAGGACTTCCACTGGCCTCTTCCTACCACATTAGTCAGTACTCTAAGGCAAAAGGCCATTATATGGATTCTGCCAAGTGATGTGTGTATTACAGATACATTCTCATAATGGGACATAACCACGAAATGTATTTAAGGTCTCCAATGAGCCTACAGTAGAGAAGACCTAGGGTAGAAATTCTGTGTATTTTCCATCCCCCTATAAGCCCTATTCTGACAATGGTTTTGTAGGTCTCCAGTAATTAGTGTTGACTTTATTAACCTATTGGACTTTATGTCCAATAACCCCCAAGATGTTTGGGTAGTTTCCTTTCCATAATCCATTTATCCCAATGAATGCCTGCTGGTCCTTCAGTGAAATCTAAGAGGAAGAATCACAATACTAACTTGTAACAGGTCCTTAGCCTCTAGGGTACCTGATCTGTCTTTATTCAACAATCTCTATATTAGTATACAGACAGACTCAAACCTGAAGATTGGATGGGGGTCTTGGATTAACCACGCTTTTTATTTTCTGTATCTTATAATGTTTTGAGATCTCAAAAATCTCACTGGCAGGGAGAGACTGCCCTTCCCAGGGCTAACCAATTGTTAGAAATAGCAAAGTATTCAGCCAGAAGCACAGTGGTTGGCTTCTTATGCAAACAACCAATCGTGAGTCTATTTGTCTGTTTATTCCTCTTATCTCTTTATCTAAATCTGTCACATCAAACTAGTATTTCTCTAGCCCTAAATCACTCCAGGGCCAGTTACCAGACAACTAGAGGCCACCTCTATGGCCCAGAGTCAACCAGCATTATTCAAACTGGCCAATCCTAAACCGTTTACACTGTCCTGCCTTTCCCACCATAACCCCATTAAGGGTCATAGCTTAGGATTTCCATTACTCCTGCTTCTACCTCCAGACTAAAAAATCTCCTGCTTCCCCTGTGGTCCTGTGTGGCATGCCCCTTTCTCTCAGGAAATATAAGTAGTAAAATTCTTTCAAATACCATTGATTTGTCTGTGTCATTACTCAGCTTTATAAATTAAGACCCAGGCACAAAACAGGGCCATGTCTCTATTCTGGTAGCTCAAATCAGGCCTCTATTAACCAACTTTACTGTTTTATCAGTCCTATGAATCAAATTATATTTTAATGGGCTGCCCATCATTTCTATCTTACTGCTCTGTGATTAACTGACCATCATTGAAGATTCCTGTGGATCAGATTATTCTGGTTCAGATTCCACTTCTGTCATCTAGCGTAGTAACTACATAACCACCCTCTGATTTCCACACTCAAAACAGAAAACATGTTAACATCGTACACAAAATCCTCAGCCTAAAGAGAATGGACACTGTAGGATTTTACAAAAGTGTCGATGCTTCTTTTCCACTATATTTATCAATAGGATATAGTGAATGTATCCAAATTAAAGGTGATAAATCCCCTCCAACATTCTCATCTTCAAGGAACTGGGATTTCTTCATCTATATAAAACCATGGGAATCTTGACATCTCAGTTTCATTTAGGATGGCCACCATTGAATCCAGATTTCAGACCCTACAATAAGCAAACAATTGGAACCACTCTCTACCACTGAGTTAGGACAAGAAATACAGAATATTTGCTAAGGATACCTGTAGTAATAGGTTTAACTTTATTTAATATTATCTTCTTTCTTCCTTTATCTGGCTACCTGAGAATGCACTCCTATACCAATTCTCAGACATCAGGAAATGTATAACTCGAGGAAGTCTTTCAGTGCTTTCCCAGATATTACTTGCTTCACAACTGTCTCATGACTGTTTTGCAACAATGTGTCCTTAGCTACAAGGGCCCAGGCCTTGCCGCATGGTTGGATTTTCACTATCTTCCTCTACTTCCTTCAAAGTGAAGGGCTTGCAACCATTCCTGGTACCAACTTAGGTATCATTGAGGCTTCTCCTATGAAAAGCAAAGCATCAACCCTGACTCACACAGGTACAAAAGAAAATTATTAAAAGATCTTGCGCATCTATGGGGCGCCTGGGTGGCTCAGTCGGTTAAGAGTCCGACTTCGACTCAGGTCATGATCTCGTGGTTGGTGGGTTCGAGCCCTGCGTCAGGCTCTGCACTGACAGCTTGAAGCTTGGAGCCTGGCTCAGCTTCTGTCTCCCTCTCTCTCTTCTCTCTCTCTCTTTCTCACTCAAAATTAAATAAACATTTAAAGACAGGAGAACAGGTTTAGGGTATGCAATCAGGAACAATGCCTGAAATGTTGCAGAATCTCTAGCAAGGATGCTCCTGGCCAAGGTCATCAAGCAATAGGTACTACTTGTGAACCATAAACCTCTCCAGCCTGTGATGCTACCCTGAGACCACAGCTTCTGCTGCTCCAGGAACTCTTCTCAAAACCATCACTCCCCAGGGGTGGCTCACTGACTCAGTCCGTTGAGTGTCCTACTTTGTCTCAGCTCATGATCTCAGGGCTCATGAGTTCAAGCCCCATATCAGGCTCTGCGCTGGCAGCTCAGAGCCTGGAACCTGCTTCGGATTCTGTCTCTGTCTCTGTCGCTCTGTCAAAAATAAACATTATAAAATTTCCAAAATAACCCTCACTCCCCTGAAGGAGAATATTCACAACCCTTACAAATCTCCAATAGACGCCACTAATTTGTGGATCCTGGACTGCATCCCCATGACTTTGCTGCAGGTAAGTCTTAGAAACGTAAAATAGTTTCTGCAAACCAAAGTGGGATCCACCTCTTCCAAGGCTTGTAAAGTGAAGGAATTCCCTAAAACACAGGGAGGGAATTCAAATGCTGCATCACCCCAGAAGCATGACCCCTGCCCACTGCTAGACGTTTTGTACATAGTCCAGCATAGTCCATACATGTAATGTAATTACATAGTCTGTACATGTAATGGGTGCCTCATAATTGCTCAGAGAGGAAGTCTACACTCATTCTTTCCTTTCTCTTTGACTTTGGACAGCCACACACATTCCTTTTTTTTTTAAGTTTATTTATTTATTTTGAGAGAGAGGGTGCAGGTGGGAGAGGGGCAGAAAGACAGAGAGGGAGATACAGGATCTGAAGCAAGCTCCAGGCTCTGAGCCGTCAGCACAGAGCCCAATGTGAGGCTCAAACCTACGAACCTCTAGATCATGACCTAAGCCGAAGTTGGATGCTCAACCGACTGAGCCACCCAGGTGCCCCACGTTCTTTTTCTCCGTGCAGCTTGAGCTGCAATCATTTGTTCTTGACACAAAATCTTGATTTGTTTTCACTGTGATTTTTTTTTAATTCACAGAACGTTACAGTTGCAAGGAACTTGAGATGTTAGCAAGATCTATCTTCCATTCAGCAAGATCTTCTATAGAATCCCTGATAAACAATTAAATGGTGCCGGTCAGAGAAGCTAATTTGACGAAAGCTTGAATTTAACCTCTTAAAGCAACTCAATCCACCTCCTGGATATTTCTAATTGTTACTTGGTTCTTTCTTCTAGGGAGTTGAAATGTAATTTGCTATATAACTTCCACCTGTATGCTAATGATGCTCTTTAACACAGAACAAATTTACTTACTCTTTTCCAAGTGGTAACTTTCAATAGAGCCAGACAGCTTTGGCTCCCCTTCCTCTTCCCACACTTAATATCGCTCCTTCCCTCCAACCCCCTTCAAGTGACGAGATTACAAATGTCCATCTTGGCTGGTCATCTTGTGTGAAGTCCACCAGTTTACCACTACCTCATAAACTGGTATGGACATATGTTGGGGAATACGCTTAAAAGCTATTTTTAATATATTCATCACTCATTTTTATAGGATTTCAGGCCATCCAAAACACCTACGGCACTGAAAGCACTGGCTTTGTGTGTTGTCTTTAGATGAAACAAGAAACTTAACTAACATTCCTCAACATTCCTTTGCCTCTTCGGGCGCTGTTTGGTTGTTTATTTTGCATCTTACCATATGCTCCAGGAACTGTGGCTTCTTGGGAAAATCAAATCCCATTTTTCTTTTCCTCAGGTAATCTCATAGCTTGAGAGCTAAATTAGAAGGCTCATGGGAAACATTTGTAGTGGCTGCTTGGTCAACATCTGCAATGTGCAAGGCATTTGACACACCAAGGGAACTGCAGGGAGAGGGCAAAAAATACAGAGATGTGTGAATGGAAAGCACTAAGAGAAAAGAACTTTTGTTTGTTTTTGTCTTGCGGTGGTGCTTTTTGTTGGTTTGTGTTCAGTGATTCTTGGTTTGCAAAGTTAAGCAACATTAGGGAAACACAATGAAATTAACATCTGTTAATTTCCTGAAGTGGGGGAAGAAATAGGAGTAGCAATTGAAACAGAGAAAGATAAACTTGTTAATTATAGCAGTTTTAATAACTTTATAATTAACTTTAATGAATCCACATTTAGAAAAGATTTAACTCCTCTCAAGATAAATACATCAGAAATGAACAAATCTCTTCAAGGGATCCAGAAGCGAATTGCCAACCTAATAGGACATTGATGAAATTGTATCTCCACAGCTCATTTAGCTTCCAGGTAAGGAGGCATCTATGTTTTATTTATGATCGTTAATGTTGTTCACAAGCTTGTTTACAATGAGTCAAAGTCAGTAAATTCATAAAACTTTACTTCTGCTTCTGAAATATATAGCAAACACACAGCATTTAACATTTGCCAGCTCTTGTTCTAAAAATACATATTTATATATAAACACATTTATATATAAATATATTTCTGCATAATATATATGTACCTACATCTAGAGTTTATTAATTTTTTTATTTGAGAGAGAGAAAGCGTGAGTGGGGGGAGGGGCAGAGGGAGGGAGAGAGAATCTTAAGCAGCCTCCATGCTCAGCACAGAGCCCAACACAGGGCTTGATACCACAACCCTCCATCATGACCTGAGCTGAAATCAAGAGTCAGATGCTCAACTGACAGAGCCACCCAGGCGCCCCCATATATAGTTTAAATATATACAAACTCATTGAACCTGAGACACAGAGAAGTAAAGTAACTTGCCCAAAGTCGCACAGCTAGTTATTGATGGAGCTGGAATTTGAACCCGAGTTGGCTGACCCCGGAATCCGTGTTCTTAACCATGATACTGTGTTGTGTCTCAGGACAACAAATGGAAAAAATCCTAACATTTTACTCAATTATTAAGGAAAAATGGTGTACTGACCCACTTTTTCAGTCCCAGAGAAAACTGCCTTGAAATGTGCCCTTCTCAAAAAATAAAAAGAATAAATGATAAAGTGGGAATTCTTACAGTGCTTCATGAATTATGTGTATCATTTTGCTTTGCCGCGCCAAATATTGAGGAGAGCGGAGTAAAGTTGCATCTTCTGCTGCATTAAGGCTCTCTTGGGTCTGAGAAAACATCTTTACGGTCTTCAAGATGCCAGTTAATGACGTCCAGTTTTTCAGACTTGAGACATATGTCACTCCAGAGCATGTCACTTAGCCATAAAAATTGATAGTGGTTGGTTCATGTTGTAAGTTAAATAACAATTTATCAACCATATAACTAATTTAAGGTGTCTTTCAGAAATAGAGCCGCATGTGCATGCCCTGATTTGTCCCAACAGCCAGACCAAAAGGGCACCATATTTCCACCATAAAATAGATTTTATCTTCCTGCCTCTAGTGCAATATACATCTCAATTCCAACATGATAGCCCAGAGGGCAATATGCTCTGCTTGCCATCATAGATACCAAACAGACCTATGGAAAGAAAGAGCATAGGAGTCAAATTTGAGCAGGAAAAGAATGGATGAAAGAGTGAGGTTCTGAAGGGTTACTTACGAGCTTCTCTTTGTCCGTAAGAACTATTTTACAGTAAGACACAGGGAAAGGTTACAGCTTCAAGTTTAAACCGACAACATATCTTGCATTAGCATCTTTGTTGGAGCTCAGGGGACAGAGTGAGAGACTGATTCCCAGTGTGCACAGCAGGATTTCAGTGGGTTTCACTGGCTTGTTCATGTACTAGTGCCCAGTCAGGAAGCCACACTACACTTGTGTTCCTGGCCTCATACTTCATTATTTTACTAAGGTCACATTGCTCATCTCTGCTGTGTCCCCAATTTCCCTTTTTTTATGGTGTGAGAAACTAACAGTATCTCTTCGCATGCTTAGGATTTGGGAAGTAATGGAGTGACACTTGAACTCGACCTTGTCTTTCTCCACTGCATGTTGATGTCGTTTATTGGCATAAACTGACTTTAAGTAATTTCGAGAGCTCTTTTCTCAAAAGCCCTGCTCCAACACCTGATGAATTGGTACATAATGATGCCATTAGGTTTTTATAAATTGCTATTTCATACTTCGGGTTGATGCTATTGACTGAACACATTTATTCTATCAATATACCTTTCAGTAAATACCAGCATAGCTGACAATCTTAAACATATTAATCTACAGTGTTTTCCCATTAAAGTGTTCGAAGTGGTTGGCATCATGTGATAATCTAACTAAAAACAAGCCATGTTCCTATAGACGTTGTAGGTAGACCTAAAAGGAAAACTGTAAGTCATTGTCTAAAATCTTCAATTAAATTTGTGGCATTAGAGGAGAAACTTAATTAACTTCTGCCTTCAAGAAGTTTAATTTTCGTCAGCCCCTGATGAGCTCAGAAGTGCTTGGGGAAAAGACTGATAGAGTATTTCCAGAATAAATAAAGGAAGAAATGTTCTTGAAAATCCTCAACAGAGTTGACTAGAAAATAAGGCATGGAGATGCTTCGAGAGAGAAATGGCAGCTTGGAGGCAAAGGACCTACAAGGACTCTTACTGATTGCCTGTTAAGCAAGCTACTGTGCTAATCAGTCACCTATGAATGATAAACAGAAAGAAACGAAGCTACTCTTCCTGTTGAAAGTTGGTGTGACCTCACTGAGGCCAGAAGAGGGAAAAGGGCAGAGCTCACAGGGTGCTTTCCCAGACCTTCCTCACTGCCCAGCTTGGCTTGAGGACCAGTGGTCTTATCCAGGCACCGCCACTGACCCCTGGGGAGACCACCGGGAGCTCCAAGGTGAAGTATACTCATCAGTAAGAAAAGCACAAATCTTCATTGCAGGGTGGCTTTGAATATTAAATAGAGAAAATCTGTAGAGCACTTACTAGGCAGGTCTGGTTTCTGCTTCTGCATGCAAAAAGTGTGGAAGTTGCCTTGCTACCCTAACAAGTAAAAAACGAAACCAACTAAAAAATCAACAACTCTTCTTAGATCTGTGAAAGAAATGAGGTCACTGGGCCACCCGCTGTCCCCCAAAACTGGAGGCACTGACAGGTGAGAACAGAGGATCACAGCTTACTAGAGCAGAGCCTCATGGCTGAAGTCTCCAGGGGAGCCAGTGGGATCCTCTCAAAAGGGGGAGAGGATCTTCCTGACAAGGTCCACCTTCAAGAGAAACTATTTAACCAGAGCTTCCCCTGCTGGGGTCTTGCGAGAGCCTAACTGAACTGGGGGAAGAAAAACACCCAACGCCAGCCCGCTCCATCCATCCTGTCCACCTAAAGGGTAGCAAAAACTGAGAAGCACTTGTGAGGTTCAAAGTCCAGAGGCATGAATTCACTGAAAGACTAAGATTTAACCATAGGAGTACAAAATGCTTCCCCTCCCCCCACACCTCACCACCACATTACTAAAAGCCTGTTTATGACGGTTTCTTTGACCCAGGGAAGCATGTCTGGGTACCAAGAAAAAATGATGAGGCATATCAAAAGATAAAGGACATAATCTGAAAAGACAGAACGAGCATCAGAACCAGGCACTGCAGGGATGTTGGAATTACCTGACCACATCTAGAACAACGAGGATTAATATGCTAAGGACTGTAATAGAGAAAGTAGACAGCATGCAAGAATAGATGGGCTATGAAAGCAGAGAGATGGGAATCCTCAGAAAGAACCAAAAAGAAATTCTAGAGATTAAAACACTAAAACGAAAATGGAGAATTCTTTTGATGGGCTTAGTAGTGAACTGGACACAGTTAAGGAAAGAATCTCTGAGCTTTAGGATATATCAATAGAATCCTCCAAAACTGAAAAACAAAAAGAACAAAACCTGGCTGGGGGGAAGGTAGAGAAGAGAATATCCGAAAATGTGAGACAATTACAAAAGGTGCAAAATACACGTAATGGAAAGGAGAAGAAAAAGACAAAGGAATAAAAGAACTACTAGAAACATTTGAAGCAGGGGGTGCCTGGGTAGCTCCGTTGGTTAAGCATCTGACTCGATCTTGGCTCAGCTCATGATCTCACGGTTCGCGGGTTCAAGCCCCACATCATCACAGCACAGAGCATGCTTGGGATTCTGTCTCTCGCTCTCTGTGCCCCTCCCCTGCTCTCTCACGCTCTCTCTCTCAAAATAAACCGGTAAACTTTAAAAAATAGAAATATTTGAAGCAATAATGACTGAGGATTTCTCCAAAATTAGTATCAGAAATAAAACCACAAATCCAGGAAGCATGATAAATGCAAAAGCCAAATCCAAACAAAACAAAAACACTATACCTAGGTACACCATATTCAAACTACAGAGAAATAAATGTAAAGAAAAAAATTCTGAAAGAAACAGAAACAAGCCAACAAAAAAATCACATTACCTCCATGGGAACAAAGGTAAGAATTGCATCTGACTTCTCCTCAGAAACGATGCAAGAAACATTGCATGCAAGAAAAATTGCATCTGACTTCTCCTCAGAAACAAGAGAGCAGAGTCTAGTATTTACCTTGAGTTCTATATTGTGCAAAATGATTCTTCAAAAGTGAAGGAGAAATAAAGACCTCAGGCAAACAAAAACTTAGGGAATTGTAGCCAGTAGACCTGCCTTGCAAGAAATGTTAAAAGAGGTTCTTTTGAGAAAAGGGAACTAATACACATCAGAACTCAAGTTTACCTAAAGAAAACGAAGTACTGAAGAATGAACAAGTAAAGGTAAGATAAAAACTTTTATTTTTCTTACTCTTTTTTTTTTAAAGTAGGCTCCACCCAGCGTGGAGCCCAACACAGAGCTTGAACTCACAACCCTGAGATCAACACCTGAGCTGAGATCAAGAGTCAGATGCTTAACCACTGAACCACCCAGGTGCCCCTTACTTTGTTTGCTCTTAATTGATCTAACAGATAACAGTTTGTTCAAAATAATAATAGCAACAATGTATTCAATTGCATATGCTTATATCATAACTCTAGTGGTACAGTGTTATTTGAAAGTGGGCTCAGATTAGTTGTACGTGTTATGTATATCATAACAAGAGAATATATTCTTTTTTTAAATTTTTTAAATATTTATGTATTTTTGAGAGACAAAGAGAGAGAGTGAGAGACAGAGCGTGAGTAGGGAAGGGGCAGAGAGAGAAGGAGACACAGAATCCAAAGCAGACTCCAGGCTCGGAGCTGTCAGCACAGAGCTCGATGTGGGGCTCGAAATCACAAACCGCGAGATCATGACCTGAGCCAAAGTCAGACGCTTAACCGACTGAGCCACCCAGGAGCCCCAACAAGAGAAGATATTCTAAAGAACACTAAAAAGAGTTTTTTAAAAGAGTGTAACTGATATGCTAAGAAAGGAGAGAAAATTGAATCGTAAAATCCTCAGTTAAAACCACAAAAGGCGGAAGAAGTGCAGAAGACAAAAACAGGAACAAAGAACAAGGGCAAAAAATAAAAAGCAGTAACAAATATGGTAGATATTAATCCGACTATATCAATAATTACTTTGAATGTCATTGCTCTGTATGCACCAATTAAAAGAGCTTGTCGACGTAGATCAAAAAACAAGACCCAAGTATTTGTTGTCTACAAGACATCCACTTGTATAAAGACACATACAGATTAACAGTAAGGGATGGATAAAGATATACCATACTAATAATGATCCACAAAAAGGCTGAAGTAACTGCATTAATTCCAAACAGAGCAGACTTCATTGCAAGGAAAATTATCAGAGCTAAAGAGATGCATTGCATAATAAATGGACCCATTCTTCAAGAAGACATTACAATCCTTAATAAGTATGTGCCTAATAAACAGATCATCAAACTACATGAGGCAAAAACTGATAGAACTGCAAAGAGAAATAGATGAATCCACTATTGTAGTTGGAGACTTTAACACCCCTCTCTCAGAAATGCGCAGATCTGGGGCACCTGGGTGACTCAGTTGGCTAAGCGTCTGACTTCGGCTCAGGTCATGATCTCATGGTTGGTGAGTTCTAGCCCCACGTTGGGCTCTGCACTGACAGCTCAGAGCCTGGAGTCTGCTTCGGATTCTATGTCTCCCCCTCTCTCTGCCCCTCCCATGCTCATGCTCTGTCTCTCTCTGTCTCTCAATAATGAATAAACGTTAAAAGAAGAAGAAGAAGAAGTAGAAGAAGAAGAAGAAGAAGAAGAAGAAGAAGAAATGGGCAGATCCAAGGAACAGAAAATCAGGAAGGACACTGTCGAACTCAACAATGCCATCAGTCACCTGGACATAATGGACATCCACTGACTACGTCATCCAGCAACAGCAGAACGCACACATTCTTCTCAAGCTCACATGGAACATTCGCCAAGATGGACCACATTCTGGGCCATGAAAGGCTTCTCACAGTGGCTGTAGGTATGAAAGGTATGGTTATTGTTGCTATTGTCATTGTTTCTGTTTTTAATACAGAGTGTGAAAATAAAACATTTAAACCAATAATTCTGTGGAACTACATTCTAGAACATTGTAAGATGAGCAGATTCTGTACAGTCCAGAGGCAAGTACAGCTATCCTGCTACCACACATGTGACATGGAGCTCACACGTGGGTGTCAAATGAGGGAATGGTATCTGTGTAGTGAGCACATTCTGGTGGCTCATTGATGAATTTACTTAGGCAAGGGGGACCAAACAGAAAGAAGTTCCGGGGGCACCTGGGTGGCTCAGTTGGTTAAGCATTGGCTTTGGCGCAGGTCATGATGTCGCAGCCAATGAGTTCAGGCCCTGCATTGAGCTCTCTCCCTGCTTCAGATCCTCTGTCTTCCTCTTTCTCTGTCTCTCCCCCTCCCCCACCTGTGCACCTGCTCTCTCTCTCTCTCTCTCTCAAAAATAAATAAACATAAAAGAAAGAACCTCCATCAGCAAGTGAAAAGTGCTAGGTTTGGCTGCCGCATAAACTGGAGCTCTTTTAGCTCAATTTTAAGAAAATTTAAAATAAGTTCCTGCTGTAAGGATTCCCCCACACCCACCACCAGCCTTTAGCTCTCTTTGCTGGTGGCAGGTACACACAGGTCTCTTTTCTATCTCCATGCCCACAGGCTGGCTTCTGCCCTCTATTGGTTTTGCACATTTTAGTATTTCCTAAAGCCTTCTCCAGCCACCACCACCCCCTTCTAAGTTCTCTCTCAAGGTGGCAATTCTTATTTTCATAAGGTCTGTGCTTAGGGTCTGCACGGGTTTTGAGTGGCCGACCCCTAATCTTAATTTCTTCATAAACCCGGTTATGTTTAATGCAGTTTTACAAAAAGCACTTTTCCCAGAAACGCATGCATTATTTTGTAGCACAGTCTATCACTAGTTTCCAGCAAAAAGATTTCCATTACATAAACAGCATCATTTACAGGAAAAGGCTGAGTATCAAACATTTATTTCTTAACAAAACAATTCTCAATAAATACTAAATACTAAATACCAGGTTTGCACTAAGATCAAAGCTCAGTGCTACTACCAGAAAGAATCAAGAGGAGCATGAGTTATCATCTCTACTCCCTAGAACCTTACAAACTGCCCGTGGAGGCTTGCAGAGTCCCCGTGCTGGGTAAGTGAGCGATACAAGCATTTTATGCTGTGACAACTGTGTGGTACACATAATTAGTGCTCTGGGTACTCAAAGGAAGAAAGAGGGTGCTCTCTGGGTTATGTGGCTGGGGACACGTCTTCAGAATAAAAAATGCACTCTACCTGGATCCCTCATTCAACCCCGCTATTTATTGAGCACCTATTATGCATCAGGTTCTGTGCTAGGTGCCAGAAATATGGAGATGAACAAATCAAGTATTGGCCATTGCCCTCATGGAACCAGCAAGGAAGGCAAACCTTAAAGAAGTGCAAGAAATATTTCATTGCTATTTTGGTAAGGGCTCAAAAATAAAACAAAACAAAACAACAACAACAGCAAAAACCTACCTTCAAAGTCAGAGGGAATTTAGAAGGATGAAAAGAAAGGTCATTCCCAGCTTGGGGATTGAGTTTAGCAGTTTTCCTAGTACCTCAACTGTCGTAACGACATGGGCATCAGATCCTTTCCTCCTGCCCTTTGGTTATGCAATAGCCAGGGAGCCCTTGGTCGCCTCCTAAATGGCCACCACGGCACTCCCAGCATTCTGCAGCAATTCGTCCTGGGTGCTATTTACAAACTCTCTCATGAAAAGTCCTCCTTCCAAAGAGGAGTTGAAACCAGAGTCTTCCTTCTCATTATTACATTGTACATATGAATTTTAATTGCTCTTCATCCCAAAAGGCAAAAACGCTGCCTTCCACATGGGATCTCATACTCAGACCTTGAAAAGACTGGGGAAATTTCACCTACCCAGCCAGCTTTGTGTTCCATTTAATTAGAAAAGAACCCTGGACATCTGAGCTAAAGGAACCCAAGCATTTACTGGGGGGGGTGGTGTGTATGTTTTCATTCACATCCGTCTCCTGCCTCCACTTCCATGCAGGTAGCTGGGCTTTTGTGCTTCCAGAATGGAGTGAGATTTATATAGATGGGCAGGAGAAATGAAGGAAGCTTCTGGAAGACAGCTCTTTCATTCTTTTATGAAAGCCTGAGTCCTTGATGAGATTGAGGCAGGCAGTTCAGAGGGAATGGTCTCAGGCATTCCAAAGGCAACTGGAGACAAGTTTTGCTTTTGCAGGAAAAGAAAGGCAGAAAGAAGAAATGAGGTGGCCCTGAGTTGGCCAATGTGGTGGACGGCCGCTGGGTTTCCACCCACAGCTGGCTTCCTTAAGTTCATTGAGAGGCAATTGAGGGGAGGGGTCTACCTCAGAAACCCTTAGGAAAACTTTTCCTGTCCCAAGCATACCTCAGAGCTAGCAAGAAGCCTGGAAGCCAGACACACTTGCATAGGCTTAGACTCCCAAGCATCAGAGAGACATTGGAGCATCAGTTTCATGTAAGACCGGCTTTTTCTCCATAAGGACATTTGCATGGTCCTGGAAAAGGTTGGGGAAAGAATAATAACCCCTGAGATTGAATTTTGTATGAGACCAGTGGAATGAGGGCTTGGAGTCAGGTGTGATATGACTTCAAATAAGTCAAGATTTATGACAGGCATTTATTTCGCCCATGCCTTTGGAGCCTAAGATTCACACCCATTATACTTCATCTTTTTTTCCATTCTTTACTTTGTACAACTAAATAATTAATTGCCTTGATAGCCTATCAATATGGCTTTCTTTAATTGTTAAATGGGTGTTAATAATTCAAAAATCGACTGGTGACCTTCCAACACCCCTGGGATTTTTGTAGGCCTCAGACCTCTTTGAAGGTCTGTCATTCTGGAATCCGGAGTCAGCTAAAAGCTTTCTGGTTTTGTCCGCTCTCTAGAAGGCATCCTGCTCGCCAGTAAGGTCTTGGGGTTAAATGGAAGACAAGAGTTCAAGGATTTTGAAGCTCTGATTCAATTATAGCAAATGTGTGTGAGAGAATCAGATATGTCACTGTTGAGTGCATTCACCCAGACCTCGAGGACATCTTTCTTTTTTTTTTTTTTTTAAATAAGCTGGAAAACTCTCCAGTCACTGGAGAAATCTCCCTCCTGGGATTTGGGGTTTCACTAAACCCTTGTACTCAATTTAACCCCCATTTCAAGCAGAAATAGGTGAGAACGAATGAGTACCGTGGTTAAATATAGGCTTCCGGTCGGTCAGCTGGCCTTTCGCTTCGTCCAGTTTTTCCCCCATGAGATGCTCTGTTGTTGAGGCAGCGCGGGAGAGCGGTAGCTGGAGGTTGAGCAGTGCCTCCTGCTGTGAATTCTTACTAGATTTTCTAACGCTCATGTGGTCTGTGTGGAACTCTAACCACTTCAGTACGGATTCTTCCGACAGAAGTCATTGTGCCCACTGGGTCTAAATTGTACGGTTTTTAGGATGTCAAGTATCTTGAAACATAATAAAATAAAACCCCCCTCACAAAGAAAGAAAGGGCAAGAATCTTGTCTAAGACCAGTGAGGATAGCTAAGGAGAAAACTGGGCCAGGAACAGAGCCCCAGTCTGGTGCTCTTTCCCCATCACGGGCTCTTCGATTTGTCACGAATACCTTCTACTTCATTTCTACCCTGTTCTCTGATTCTCAGAGATCTGCTTTTTTTTTTTTTTTCCTTGCTTGAATCTAATTTTCTCTGTGGCATTTTGGGAACCCTCCAGTAACTGCGCATCAGCAGGAAGATTATTTTAAGCTGAAAAAATCTTGCTATTCTGCAAGCTCTGAATATCATTAATTTCCATATGTTCTGAGTGGTTATTAAACGTTTTTCATGTGTTTTTATCCCTGACATCATTTCCTTCTTGCGTTCTCTGCTGACTGGGACAGTATCACCTCTCCAGGTAAAATGTTCTATCGCTTTAGTGCCCTTCTGTTCTTAAACGAGATTTGACACGTGATAGCTGGGTTCTCTGCCGCATAAATGGCTCCGACCCAGACTCAATTTGCTGCTTTCATGAAACTATTTGTCAGCCTTTGAAGTCGGGACATACAGTATTACTCATTTGTGATGTCACTGCGCCGGGCAGAATTTTAGAAATTAAATACTCTAAATATTCATGATGAAGAACATTTTTGGCCAAATACCAAAAATTGCCCAAATTAGTTGTGGCAGTGACTGCTGAAATGAAGTGATACCTAGTCCCGAGGTTCTGTCTAAAAGCTTGGCTCTCATCTCCCAAGCGAATGGAGCACCGGGCCTGTGCATCTCTCAGGTGACAGCATACCGTGCTCTTCCCAGAATGCAAAAGATGTTAAGCAGGCCTGAAGTTTTCCCGTGTAATAATCAGAGAGTTTAGGGACAGACATAACCACGAAAGGGATCACCAATTCTTATCCCAGAGACCTCCGAGGGTGAGCCAAGAGAGCCAATTTCAAGAATCTCTAGGGGCTCCTGGGTGGCTCAGTTGGTTAAGCATCTGACTTCAGCTCAGATCATGATCTCACAGTTGGTTTGTAAGTTCGAGCCCCACGTTGGGCTCGCCTTGGCAATGCGTATCCTGCTTAGGGTCCTCTCTCTGCCTCTCTCCCACTTGCTATCTCTATCTCAAAATAAGTAAACCTTAAAAAGAATTTTAAGAATCCCTAATTGAAATAACTACTTCAAAGTTATATGTGCACTGCTTTGCTCATTGCAGAGTTGTTCCCAGTAGCCAAGACATAGAAACAACCTAAGTGTCCATCAACAGATGAATGGATAAAGAAAATGTGGTATACGTACCCGAAGAAATATCATTCAGCCCTAAAAAGGAAGGAACTCTTGCCAATTGCAACAACATGGATGGACTCGAGGGCAGTATGCTGGGTGAGGTAAGTCAGACAGAGAGAGAAAAATACTGTATGATCTCACTTATATGTGGAATCTAAAAATGCCAAACTCACAGAAACCGAGAGTAGAGTGGGCGGCTGCCAACGGCTGGGGAGCGAGAGAGAGGAGATGTCAGTCACAGGGTACAAACTTCCAGTTAGAAGATAAATAAGTTCAGTACACTAACTCTACTTAACAAGACTGTCTTATGTGCTTGAAAGTTGCTGAGAGAGTAGATCTTAAATAATTTCACCACCCCATCAAAAAAAAAAAAAGGTAATTACATAAGGCAATGGAGATGTTAACTAACCTTATTGTGGTAATCATTTCACAATACTTAAGTTCATTAAATCATCACATTGTACACCCTGAATTTACACAATGTTAGCTCTATCTCTAAAAGCCGGGGGGGGGGGTAGAAAAAAGGGGTAAAAAAGAAAGGTAAACTTCCTTTGGGGGAAAAAAAAGAATTCCCAAAGAAGGACTACACCATGTCACCAACTAGGTAACGAGGGCAAGATACCCTTGCAGGGAAAGCACATGGTGAACCTTTAAGAGCCTGGATATAAATCACCTTGGCACAAGACAAAGTGGGCCAATGGTCATGCTTCCTGCCAAAGGGCTCATGTCCAGGTTTCTGGAATGAATGAGATGCACCTCAGATGAAGGAAAACTGAAAAGCTTAAAAAGTATCCTCATTATCCTGTATGAACAAATCACCTTTTTTCATTTTATGTGAAACAGACACATTAAGAATATTTCTACAACTTAAGGGCACCTGGGTGGCTCAGTCGGTTGAGCCCTCATCCGACTTCGGCTCAGGTCATGATCTCACGGCTCGTGAGTTTGAGCCCCACGTCAGGCTCTGTGCTGATGGCTCAGAGCCTGGAGCCTGCTTCATATTCTGCGTCTCCCTCTCTCTCTCTCTGCCCCTCTCCCACTCATGCTGTCTCTCTCTGTCTCTCAAAAATAAACATTAAAAAAATTTAAAACAAATATTTCTACAACTTAAAAAGTATCACCATTACAAGTGTTCCCATATAACCCTGTATGTGAATTATACTTCAATAAAAAAGAGAGAGAGAGAGTAAAGCATTCCTCAGTCCTTGCCTGTTTGTATACCACGATCCGTGTAATAAATCTCAATTAAGAGTTAGGGCTTGAAGGAGAAAACTCACCTCCTGGTGAATTAGTATGTATCCTTTTATCATCAGATAATTAAAGTTTAGTCCTTCACTACATTTCATATTTCAACTGCCTAGGAACCCACTACTAAAATTAGTGCTATGATAATAATAGCTATTATTAGCCGACGTTTATCGTTTCATATATTATATAAGTTTCCATTTTTTTTATCTGTGGTGTAAGAGCCTAATTACTTTTCTTTCTTTTATTGTAAGTCGCCTCAAAGATACTTTGGCAGTAGGTAAGGTCTAAATAATAAATACATTACAAAATAATAATGACCATCTAGGGAAATACAATGATCCCAACTTACTTCCCACCTCTGATGTCCATCCAGGCCACACATCAGCTTCTACACACCGGGGCCCATAAAGTGAATCAACCCAACAAGGGTAGCTGGGTGCTTGCTGTAGGAATCCTAACCAGCCGGCCAGGGAAGTGAATGAGAAGGAAGGGAGAGTGAGACACAGATTTCCACCCAAGCCAGCGTGGTTGTTGAAGCAGAAAGGAACAGCCAGAGTTGGACAGGAGCCGCCTCATCTACATAGAGGACTTCAGATTCACCACTTTTAGAAACATTTAAAGAGCTGAAGTTGAGGGAGTCTGGGTGTATCACACTGCCCACAATGTGGAATATGTCCAACAGAGGGATGTTCACGGATGCAATAGGAAAAGACAAGACGTTTGCCTGTACCTCAACTACATTCCTATTACAGACGTGATTTCTGCTCAGAATGATCTGGAATTTTTAGAGCCCTGATTCTCCTCCCTCCCTTCCTTCCTTCCTTCTTTCCTTCCTTCCTTCCTTCCCTGTCCCTTCTCTCTCTCTCTTGGGACAGAGCCAAATATCAGTGGGAAGAAGCTGTGGGTGGTCTATATGAGAGCCTAGCAGTTCTGCAGAATTCCAGACAGGCTGGCCAGCTTAGTATTCCAGAGTCAGGCACAAAGTCTGTGCTCAGCAGGGTATGTGGAATTGAACTGAGTCTTTTCCAAATGACCATAGAGATTACTGAACAAAAATAGCAATGAAATCCACAAAACACTTGACAGTGTACCCATTCATTTGAAAACATTAACAAAACAGTGGTAGGGGTGGGGCAAGAATAAACCTTCCATATCTAGACCATTCAGATGGGAGTGCTCTATAAAGGTTCACTCATAAAGATGACCTTTGATTAGAAGGGTAAAAAAAAAAAAAAAAAAAACTAAAACCCAGCATTTAACTCAGTTAACAAAGAGGATCTCTTTTACAAGCATAGATCAAATGCATTGCCTCATGTGAATTCAGATGTGCATATATCTCAGACTGACCCGTACAAGTTAGCATAGGTAGACCCAGAGAACAATTGCGTCCCTCAGGCTCAAAGTGTGAAATGCAATGAGAGTCTTTATTAACTTGGGAAGGTGTTTATGCCCCTTGAAAGACACCCTTTGAATGGTTCCATCATCATTTAAACAAGTTATCTCTGGTCTCCCTCCAACTCCTTTGTGCTCTCTACAGTCAGTAACATAGATGCCATTACTTTTGAGGAAGAAAACTGCCTCCAATATTAGTCTCCCAAGCTACAAATGTGATTTAAAACCTCTCAACCAGCACTTTATCCATGGTAAGATGCATTGCCTATCCCCTGAGAAGTCATGAGTGCAGTCTCCCTTTAAGGGCACTTAAAGTGGACTGAAATTGAATAATCTTTGTAATTTACAATGGCTATTTCCCTCTGGTATAGAATAAAGTTGGAGACGCAGAGAGCCCAGGGAATCAGAGCAAGCCAAAGGATTTGGGGTTTGGAGAAGAGCCCACCATCGTTTCCACTCCTTATAACCACCCACCGTCAAGCCACAAATGAAAGAAAAGTATCTGTGCCCACAGATAATTTGAATGATTTCTCTGAATGTGAGTCATTTAGATGAAACATATGGAAACTCACTTTGGCAAAAATGAACGAGGGGAGGTAACGGGGAGCAGGAGGAAGAAAATCATCCATTTGACTAGATTACATCAAAAGCAAGGTTTTCTCAGGATGCCCCTTCCACATAACTCATATCCTCAATGAATTATTCCACATTTATAAAAACAGCTTATGCTCAATAGAAAGACTTTAAAAAATTGTCATGCCTCTTTTCACTTGGATTCAAAGGAGACAGAAGGAAATCTCTAGGCCTTAAATGTGATTACATTTCTATAATTTAGAGTACTGAATTTTTTCATTGGGCTGACTACTCTAATCAAAATAATAGGCATCCACCCAATCCACACTTCCTCCATTTCTTTGGTCCACCCTGTGGTGCACAAGCTGTGCTCCTTGAGGGCTTCGCCATTTGCCCGATTGTTAGACTGCAAAAAAACTGTACCAATACATATACTAGTCATGATGGTAACTACTGGCCAAAACGTTGTGGCATGGATGAAGCCATTCATATCCTCAATATGATACCATCAACATACACGTGGGAGAGTGGTTCTACATAGTACTGTGCAGGATGCTGTGTCAATAAAATCTTGTAAGTCTGCCCCACCCTGATTTTTTGAGGAGCATACAATTTCTGGTGAAGCTGATAAAGTTACAGATCTAAGTCAGAAGTATTGCACCAGATATTTTGGTGCTTATCAAGGAAGTGGCTACTGAACATTTAATGTAGGATGTCTGGCAAAGGCTACCAGTGCCCCTTCCAAGTCCCTTCTCTTTGTGTTTTGGATGACCCCCACCAGCAATTACCTGCCTCTCTGGACTTGAGAGTTTTCCCAGAGCCACAGAAGACCACTCAGTTCATGCGTGCAGGCCAGGGGTGCTGGGGAATTAGCACATCTCAGAAGCAGCCCTCAACCAATGACCAATGGCTGCTGGAGGGTAAATCCCTCAGCTCGTTCGTCTCTCCAGTGGGATAATTCTGAGCCTTGTGTTTTCTACTATTTCCCAGACTTTCCCTCCCAATATTATGCTCCAGTTGCTCACGTTGATGACTGGTTTACTAATTCATCCTTTATTAACTGCCTTCCCATCATCCCTGGATCAATTTCCACGTCCCTGCCAATGTTCCCAAAGAGACTCTTTTGCACTTGAATGTTTTGCCTGGGGTCAGCTTCTGAAAAGAACCCATATTAGGACAAAGTGAGTCCATCCTTTAGATGTGGTCAGGAAATGCATCAGTGACAGCATAAAGAGAGGAAAATAGACATCTCTTCTATGATCAAACTTGAGGGGATTCATGGATACGCCTGGGGGAGAGACACTGCTGGTCACCTACTTGACAGCAACTGTTCCTCCTCCATAGTCAATAGAAACCAGTTTGGTTTGGCAGCTAAGCCACTTTCTAGGCCCCTGAGGATGAGCCGAGCTCAGTGCAGATGAAGCATGAACATCCCATTCCCATTTGCTGATAATCTTTAGGTGAGGATAGTTGACGGACTGCCAGCTCATGAGACATATGCAGGAATGTACTGAGTTCTTTTCCCTTCTATAAACAGAGCTTGAAAAGTAAAAGGCTCCGTCTCTCTCTCTCTCTCTCTCTCTCTCTCTCTCTCTTTCGTCTTCATGTTCCTTCCTGTTTGAAGCACAATTGGGTGATACTTAGAGTAATTGTAGTCATCTTATACCCATGAGAAAAATGTTCTCAAGTTGCTAAACCAACCTCAGAACCACCTATCTCCACACTTCATTTATGTAAGATAAATGCTGGTTAAGACTTCTGTTACCTATACACCCATATTGTCCTGATTGATACAGATGCAATTCTAGGAACCAGCTTAATGAAGAGGCAAGAAGTCTCAAATGTGGCAATGGAAAGAGAAAGTCCCATATTACACTTTTCCTGTGTACCATAGTTCACTTGAAACTTTTAAAATGAAACAGTCTGATATTAATATTCCATTTCTCTCCCAGGATACTCCCCTTTCTATGCAGGGTCAACCTACTCACCACAGCTTGGGGGCTTAGGCCTGCTTCTGCCTCTGCCTGAATTGCTGTTCCCACAGGTCCTCATGGCACCATCTCTCGTTTCCTTCAGTCTCTGCTCAGTTGTCATCCCTTCAGGACAATCCCCTATATAATGGCACTACCCTTACCCTCATCATTTCCTCTCGAGGAAAGAGTGGATGGGGAAGAATGTGATTTGCTCCGTGAAGCCAGAAGGTTATTACCATCCTTATAATTGCTGTGTTAAAATTTGTGGGGTGGTCCAGAGTGACCACATTATCAAGAGCTAATGCTATGAATTCATGCACCATCAAAGAGACTGTCTGACCAATGCAAGATCAGGAAGCCCATTCCCTGCCAATTATTTTTAAATTTTTTTTAATGTTTATTTATTTTTGAGAGAGACAGAGACAGAATGCGAGTGGGTTGGGA
Organism: Panthera uncia; assembly: GCF_023721935.1. Taxonomy (NCBI): domain Eukaryota; kingdom Metazoa; phylum Chordata; class Mammalia; order Carnivora; family Felidae; genus Panthera; species Panthera uncia. Next base: position 25,503,239 of record NC_064807.1, read on the forward strand.
CAGAGAGAGAGGGAGACACAGAATCTGAAACAGGCTCCAGGCTCTGAGCTGTCAGCATGGAGCCCGATGCGGGGCTCGAACTCACGAGCTGCGAGATCATGACCTGAGCTGAAATCGGATTCTCAACCTACTGAGCCACCCAGGCACCCCTTCCCTGCCATTTTTAAGGATGTCTACACAGAATTTGGGAATCCTTATTTTAAAGGCCTTTTACTCACCCATCTATAGTAATCTTGTAGCTAATATTAAGAAATCATCTTTTTGGCTGACAAATTTCTTGTCCAGAGCTTTTCTGCTTTCCTTTTGTTTTGAGTAGATGGAAAAATTTGGGATATATGTCTTAATTGCCATATTTTAAGATTGTCACCAAATCAGCTTTTTTCCCTCAGGAGGTAAAAGAGAAGAATAGCTCTGAGCCGGTATGTCTAACCCTCTCCTTGAAATCTCTACTCGGAAGACACATCACTACCATAACTATGGTAGACATATGCTAGTCCTAAAAGCTATTCACATGGCCCCAATCCTTGGCCTTCCTCTACCTGTAAAGGCCAGAAAGCTAAAATACTGGATTTTCAAAACTCCATTTAGCTAGAAGTGGCCACAAAACTTAATTCAGGCCAATATGATGTAAGCCAAGTTCCTGGGTAGAGATTCCTCCCCCAAATAAACAAAAAAAAATCTTTGTTGGAATAAACCCCTTCATTTTGTAGCCCTCCATGCAACTTTCTACTTGGAATGCAGGTATGAGGGCAGGGTCACAGCAGCCATCTGGAACCCATGAAGAAATAAGCAAAAGGGTAAAGGACTACCCAACAAGGTAGGTAGACCAGAAAGCTGAAAAGAGCCTTACCATCCCTGAATTGTTGAGCTGCTTTATAAGACTTAGATTGCACAGCCTTGGGCCTCCCTGTCCTGTGACTCACACACATCCCTAGCTGTTTCAGCTATTCCAGGAGGGCTTTCTATTCTATGCAGCCAATCATTAATATAAAGACAGAGACTGACCTCATCAAACCCCCTCTCACCTGCCCCTTCTTCCAGTGTCTCTATCACAGTAAATGACACTGCCATCCTTTCGAGCCTATAGACCAAAACTCTGGGCATTATCCTTGACACTGTTCCCTCCTTCATGGCCGCATCCAATCCATCACTGTCTGAACGTCCTGCTTTAAGTCACCGTCTTAACTGTTAGTTCCAGATACCACTGTATCTCATCAAAACAGCCCCCTTGCTTATCTCTTTGTCCATGTGAAGGCCTCACTGTATCCAGTTTCCTTTTCAAAACACAAATCTAATCATTCACACACAAACTCACATACACTCTCTCTCTCTCTCTCTCTCTCACACACACACACACACACACACACTCACATACACATATATGCCTGCTTAAAAGCCTTCAATGGTTCTCCATATGTCCTGTGATCATGATATAAATATTTAACATGGCCTAAAAGGCCCTTTGGGCTTTATCCCCAGCCCGTCTCTCCAGCCCCAGCTTGTGCCAGCTCTCCTCTGAGTTTCAGCTTCCTGACCTTCATTTCTAAGAAGCTTCCTATTCCCTCTCTCCAAAAGGTCTTTGCACAGACTCTTTCCTGTGGATGGAAAACTTCTTTTGCCCCTACCCTTTGCTATTTGACTTCTGGAAAGTTCTTTTTGTTCATTCAGAACACAGTCCTGGCTCTTCAACCTCAGAGAATTCTTCTCTGGCCCAGCTCAGGAGTTAACCAAAGATCCTCTGTTTAACATGGCCACAGACCATCTTCCCTTTTGCAGACTCTCCAGTTGTAATCATGCATCCTTCGTGGGATAAGTTGTTTACTTGAGAACAGGGTCTCTGTCTGATTTTCAACTCTACCTTTGATTGCATTCTCCATGCCAAATATGATGCCTACCACATAGTAGGCGCTCAATAAATACTTGTTGAACAAGGATTGAATGGGATAAAGCCATATAGCCCATTTGGTCAACCATCTCCTAAATAATTGATGAGTAATATTATATTATCTAATCAAAATGAAACTAAAAAAGATGATTGAGATAATACTGAAAAGATACAGAGCTTTACTGGGCCACAAACATTTGGCGAATTGACAAATTTTGCCATCTCACCAATGGTATCTATGTCAGGCTCTGCATCATCTGACACATGGATGGACTAGGTTGAGCTGTGGTGTGGAGTGGGCACGTGCTCTGGACAACCGAGGCTCCACTATGATAATGGTGGCCCTAAGACCTAATCCAGATTCACAGGTTCTGTTGCAAATATGTTCTAATTGGAGAAATAAGCTGTGGGAGAGGCCTTTCTCCTTTACCCCCAAGTAACTATCCACCTGAAGATTCCTTAAACATGGGGGTGTGAGTCTCAAACCACTGACTGAAAAAGAGGCCGCATGGGAACTTGCCCTCACCGTTCAGAAACCCCCTCACCAGGCAACATTAAAAAATGGTAAATGGGAAAATTGAAGACGGGGGAACAACTGACAGGAATGACGAGAAATTATATTGGTCTGGAGGGTCTCAGTTTTGAAAAGGTCAAGTTTTTCCTCAAGAAGGGGGCGCTCTTCCTTCCTTAATGGTTCTCCCAGTGATTGGATCACCAAGATGTGTAGATTCTCACTTCCCATCTAATTCATGTGACACAACCAAAGGAAGCACGGGGTGGGGAGACAGGTTGTGTTTTGTGGGAGAGAATAAACAGGTGCCTGGGAGGTGCCTAGAATCTAGGCAAGACCTTTATGTAGTGACCCTACCAGGGTGGTCAGAAAGGAGTGGAGAAAAACAGGATGAATGGTATGGCATGTAACATTTCCCTCCTCTTCCCCCCAGGCCCACCAAACTCCATTTTATTCTATTCCTTGTAAGAAAAAAATTTTAAGGGTCAGAAGCCATGGATTTAAACTTCTAACCTGCCACAGATGACCTTTGTGATGCAGGCAGGTCATTTAATCTCTCTGATTCACATTTTTTTTCATTGGCAAATAGTAGGTGGAACCCAACTGGCAAATAAAGATGGACCCCAACACAGAATTGTCCAAGAATCAATAATATCATGTATGTGAAAGCCATGTGTACATTGCAAAGCTTATGTCTTCACTAGCAAATTTAATTGGACTTCTCATTCCAGACTGTATGTACTGTATTTATATTTTTTCAAATTAAAATTATTTTATTTGTCCGTAATTAAAATCAAGTGGATGATAAATACAATAGGGTGACTAAGAATTTTGATTTTTTAGATAAAAAATAATTGCTTATTCAGCTTATTACGATTCTCTTTAGCTCATCTCTTTACTGTATTAGGACACCATAGAAGTATGCATTTATTCACCTCCGATGAAGGAAGATGATTCTCCCAAGGGCCACACCGTAAACATTGGGCAGCTTTTCTGAAACTTGGTACCCTCTCTGTTGGCTCCCTCCCTCTTTCATATGACATTTCCTCAAATGCTTGTAGAACTTTTCTTCCCTAACCCTATTCAGTGGTACCTTGTAGAAAAAGAAGGCTTCAGACTATCTCCAGAAGTAAATTGCAGTTTCTACTCATAGGCACCAGCTGTTTATGATGTGACCTCCAAGAGCTTTCATCGTGGCTGGGAGAGATGTATTAGAGGCTTTCTTTGGGCAGGGGATTGGGACATCTTATGTGCAAATCTGTATTTGAGGATCCCAATCCCAGTGAAAAGTGTGACTCCTCTGGTTGTAACATTACAGCCTATGTGGACACAAACCCAATGCCCCTGGAAGCAACCCCAAATCCTCACCACCACTGACTCATGGATAGCATTAAAAGTGCCCACATTTTCCCACAAGGTGATAAAAAAAAAAAAACCTGTGTGGGTCCCTGACCCTACAGTGACGAGAGTGTGCATGCATGTGTGTGTGTGTGTGTGTGTGTGTGTGCGTGTGTGATGTATTAGAATGTTTGCAGTTTGTCAAGAAATTTTATTGGCATTAGCTATCTTTTGCAAAGTGTTCAACTTCCCACTTTGGAGAAAGGACAGTACCAATGTTAATTATTGCAGAGCCCCTGTGAACAAATTGTGAAGCGACAATGGAGGTGCAGACAGAATTGTGTTTTGATTACCCAACTGCCACAAGTCACATATGCTGATGGCCAGAAATCTCACTATTTGATCATCTGGATTGATTGAGAAGACTCCTAGTTCAGAGGTGTGGAGGTAGGAAGGAGGATCTTTCCTAACCTTGCCATTTCCCATCCCAAAAACTAACATTGAGTTTGAGGTTGAGAGCTCAAACAGTATCTTCCTGCTGGCTAGCATGACCCTCTTGGAAAAAGATTCCAGTCTGCTCACGAGAGAACTCCAAAGCATCTGAAGTCCACTGGAACACTCCAGTAATTAAAACACAACACCACTAGTACTTTTCAAAGTGCTAGAATGGGCATAAAGAAGAACTAACCCAATCGCCTCTTTATGCAGGTGAGGAAGCTGAGCCCCTGAGCAAGGTTGGAGAGATGCAGAGAGGTAAACCCAGTCTCCCGTTTCCAGACAGGTCCTTTCTCACTGGACCGTGCTAGGTCTGCCGAGTTACAGCAGTAAAGGGTCACTTTACACGTCTCACAGAGAAGTGCTCACTGCTTTCGATCTCTAGGTTCTGTGGGTCCCTCTCGGAGCCGTATTTCATACCCCATCTCCTTTCTGTCTCAGTCAGCTTGGACGGCCATTAAAAAAAAAATCATAGGCTGAGAGACTGAAACAACATAAATTTATTTTTCTACAGTTTTGGAGGCTAGAATTCCAAGACCAAGGAGTGTATATAGCGTCTACTGAGGGCTCTCTCCTTGGGTTTTCACTCAGCCACCTTCTCATATGGCTTTTTCTCTGTTGGTGCATGCAGAGACAAAGAGACCTCTTCACCCTCTTCTTATGAGGCCCCCAAACCTACAGATTAGTACCTGACCTTCAGACCCCATTGAACCTTAATTATCTCTTAAGAGCCCTGTCTCCAAATACAATGACAATGGGGGTTAGGGGCTTCATTGTATGCTTTTTGGGGGGACACAATTCAGTCCATAGGATTTTGCATCCTTCTACTCAAGAATCTAATTTTACAACGCTTGAACTTCAACTAGGCATTTGAAGAACATCAAATTGTACTAAGACTATCATTTATGGTTTCCAAATACAGCCACAGCAGGACAAATGCTACAACCCTTATCCTATAACAAGCAAGGTATTCCCTTCACGCAACACACACAATCCCGATCTACCATGTCTGAGAAACGTGAGTCCTGAGCATCTGTTTTGCATGAATAAAGGAAACAAATAATTCAGTATACCATGTCTTAACTTTAATGACGTCCAGATAGACTACAGCAAGATTGATGTACTATGAACTTGCTTTAAATGGGACTCAACCCACAATGTTTTCACCAGTCACCAGGCAGCCAATTAAATACCAACCAGCCAGCGAGCTGTTTGCCAAAACAGAGGCCAGGCAACCTCATTACCGATAAGGTTAATTTAATCAGTTACTTTTGCTAAGTGCCTGTGAGTCACTCCCAAAATTTAAAACACAAATACAAAACATGAGTGGAAGCATTTCCTACGCGGGTATCATTCCTCATGCCTCTCTCTGCCCACCCATTTCCCATCACCTGCCTAAACGCCCCTGTGTACTGACAACCAGCATTTTTTTTTTTTTTAATGAGACCTAAGCTTAGGAGCCTCAAAACCAGGAACAGCAAGATGTGCCCTCTTTTGTATATTTGGAAATCTGATATAGCTGCATGCATTTGTGTGCTATAAGAAGAGTCCTCTGAGCCCACAACTGGAAGGTGTTCTCATGTTGGGAGCTCTGCAAAAGAAAGGAAAAAGAAAGAGAAAGTTTAACTCTAAAGCGGGAAAGAATCTGTGCTGCGGCTGGTGGCATCCAGAGATGGGCAACCCGGAAGAAGCACTGTGTGTACGCACAGGTGTCTGGGACTCTGCAATCTGTCCGGTTGGGCATACTGGACATGGAGGCTGAACCACTGGGTCTCCTCCTTCCTCTTCTTCATACCTCAGGGGAACTTCTCTCACAAACTACAGACTCTGGCCGATGGCTGAAATATACACGTTTTTCTCATGGGCGTCAAGGAAAGCACAATATGACCATAACGTTAAGTCTCTGAGAAGCCAAAAACAGAAATTCGAGTGGGCCGGCCAGCATTACACCGATGGCCTTTTACTTCTTCCAGGCCAGGATGGTCAAGGCCAACCCTGACTTTTTTGCAGTTAAATGGTGATGCTCACAGTGAGGCTTAGGCCCAGGTGTGGATGTAACGGGAAGAAACTTAGCATGTCTGACTCCATATTGCTTCTATTACCCTTACTGCTGTGACTTATAGCTTAGAAACTTCTGCTTAGCCCTGCACATAGGCATGTTAATCATTGAAGGAAGTTTGGTGACAGCTAAGATTTGCAAAAACCACTCTTTGCCCAAAACCTACATCACCCGAGAAGATAAATATGTACAGAAACAATAATGTTATGTTTAAGATTTAGAGAAATGGCATGAACAGATTCCTATACTCAAAGATCAACTGACCAAGGACAGAAAAGTTCCAAAACCTGCCTTGCACCCTTGTGGGCGCCTGACTGGCTACAGACCTCAGTCACCTCTTGACCCCAGCTCCCTCCCACTCCCCCCCTTTCCTAACATCAAAGTTCATGCTGAGGAGAGATGATCCTTTACGACAACAGTCCATCATCTCAGTTTGCTGACTTTCCAAATAAAGTCACTTTCCTATCCCAGCACTTTCCCACCCCCTCAACTTATCAGCCTGTCATGCGGCAAACAGAATGAGCTAGTACTCCGTTATGTGAATAAGGATATTTAGCGATAAAGACGTAACGCATGCAAATGCATTCACTATAGAAAAGTAACAGTATTGGTCAATAACCATCCTAATGGCTGCTTTACAAAGTTAAATTAGAATGGGATATTTTGAAACTGTATCTGAGATAAGACCTTTCATTGAAATAACCCACAGATTTAAAATAAAATAGATTGCAGATTTGAGATTAAGTGATTAAGGACTAGGAGAAAAGGTGGACAAGTATTATATGACCTAAGGATGGGGGAGGCATCTCTAAGTATGATACCAATGGCAGAGGTCACAACAGTAACAGCTGTGACTGCCCGAAAAATAAAAGCAATCAAATGAAAGAAAAAAAAGCCCAAAAGAGTAACCCCCAAAACAGCAAAAGTCACTATCGTAAACAAGTAGTACATCAACAAAATTGAAAGCCAACAGCTAATGAAGAAAACATGTTGATAACAGAAAACAACCAAAGTATGCTTACGTACACAAAGTAGTTAAAATTCAGTAAGAACCCTGGTGTGATCTCATACCAATGACTGTTTTCTTGAGCAGTAGACAGCGCCCACCTCAGTGCACACCGCCACCCCATGGCTGACTTGATGGGGCTGGACATGAACTCTTTTCTTTTGTCAACTATGGCTGACAGTATTATTTATCCACCTTCGTGGATGATGATTAAAATGAGCACCACCCATCTCTAAGAACAGTTTAAGGGCTGGTGCAAAGGCAAAGAATTAGGAGGGCAGTCCAATGAAAATAACAGCAAGTTTGAAAATGTCTGTACAAGTGATGAATTCCCTTGGCGGCTTTGAAATAACAACACCTGTGACTGGTGGTTAAAAGGTGGTTCGGGGCTCATGCATATTAATGAACAGCACTTAGTGCTGGAGGAAGAGGCCGAGTCAGAAGACAAAGAAGAGAAGCGAAATTCCTAAATGTATCTGGAAAGCAATCAGCCCTTGGAAGTGGTGGCAAGGTTCCACACAAAAAATCAAACTTGCTATCGAAGGTGATGATGATCATGATGAAGGAGGAGGTACAGGTGGAGGAGGAGAAGGAGGGAGAGAAGAAGAAGTAGAAGGAGGAGGAGGAGGATAAGTGGAGGAGGAGGCGGAGGAGGAGGAGAAAAAAGAAGAGCGGAGAAAACATTCCAGTGAAGAAATTGATATGAGATACTCTAGCCAAAAATGTACAAAAATCAAACCAGAATGGAAAAGACTCAAAACCGTGAACATCAAGATCAAAAGGTCAAGAATTCTCAAAAAAAAAAAGAAAAAAAGAAACTAAGAAAAAAACTTCTAACACATCAAACAGACCTAGTTCTGTAGAAGACATTAAAGCAAAAATGCAAGCAAGTATGGAAAAAGGTGATTCTCTTTCTAAAGTGAAAGCCAAGCTCATCAATTATATGAGGAACTGCTTCTGGATGACTGATCCAGAGGCTATTTAAGATCTCTGGCAGTAGAGGACGTTTCTTTAGGAAAAAAGCTTAAACGGTTTGTTAAAATTTTCCATCTCATTTTATTTCTGTTAACACTTGATATCTGGTTGTCCTTTTTATAATGCAGAGAGAAAACTTTCCTTACTCTGTCTGATAAATGTGGTCCAGCTTGCATTGCCAATACGTTGTCCAAAATGCCTGTTTAGTTTTTAAAGGCAGAACTCCACCTTTTGCTTGGTTTTAAATATGTGTGGAATGCTACAGCAGAACATAGTAGTAGGATGGTCAGACAAGTGGAGAAACAAAATCTTATGTGTGAAATAAGCTCCGTTTTTTAATAGAGTTAAAAAAATCAATGAGAAAAAGATGAGCAAGCACCTCAGTGGAAAAAATAATAGTCAAAGGAGGGCGCCTGTGAGGCTCTTGTCAGTTAAGAGTCCAACTTCGGCCCAGGTCATGATCTTGCAGTTTGTGAGTGCAAGCCCCGCATCGGGCTGTCTGCTGTCAGCACAGAGCCTGCTTTGGATCCTGTCTCCCTCTCTTTCTGCTACTCTCCCTCTCTGTCCCTCTGTCTCTCTCTCAAAAATAAATAAACATTAAAAAAAATAAAAACATTTCTTTAAAAAAATAAATAAAATAATAGTCAAAGGACATGAGCGGGCAATTTACAAACACAGACACCCAAATGTTTTTTAATATGTCCTTCCTAACCGGAAAAAGTGAAAAATATAAACATGCAATTTTTCATTGATCAAATCGGCCATTCAAAAGAAAGAAATAATGAAACCCAGTGTTTGGAAAAAATGTGGGGGACCCCATAAACCAGGTGGGAATGACAGTTGATGCAATTTTTTCCAGGTTGACAATTTGACACCAGGAATCAAATTCCTAAAATTTCCATCCCATTTGACATTGGAATTCCAAACTTAACCTAGGGAAAGCATTGTGGATAAGCACAAACTGAAGCTAAAACATCCATCAGAGAGAGAAATAATATCGGGTACATTAACTAAACATACCATGGAGCACTCAGCAGTGATTTAAAATTACATTGGAAAGCTATTAAGTTTTGAGGTAAGTGTCTAAACAGTTTGATCCTATACTTATAACCATATAATATATACACATAAATACATAAGTAATAGATATAGAAAAAGACTAAAGGAATATAAGTAGAGGTCAGTGGTGGCCATCTAGAATGAGATCATAGATGACACTTATTTTGTTCTTTTTGCTTTTCCATTGGTCCTAAATTTTCTTCAGGGAACATGTAGCTTTCTATACCAATAAACAACTTGTTTTTTAAAAATAGAATTTTAGAGGAAAACCCAAGAGTACAACAGGCTTATATTTCTCCCACCAAACTAAATGGCTTTCACTTAACTGCTTCCAAAGATCACGCTGCCTCTCTCTCCCCCCGATCTGCATCCAACTTTGTAATAATTTCCTTCACATCATGAAAAAATTATCCAAAACCCCAAGCTCACTCATCCAATTAACTCTCTACCTCTTCCATACTCAATATTCAATTAACATCGAATCATTTCAAGTCTTGCTATTTTAAAAACTGCTCTGGCTAATCTGTTTTTTTTTTTAAACAATCAGCCCTTCTTTCTACTTCCGAGCCTTCAAAAATATCTGAGGACAAGAGAATGTTTGTAGACAAGTCACTCTTTGTTCTGTGCAGAGATACTTCACCGACCCTCCGGTGTCCATTCTCTAGAGTGTAATGGGTGTGGAAAACAACTTAGAAGCTTGTAGCCTATAGCAGGAGGTGTGCCACAGAGAGCAGAGCATGACGGGTGTGACATGAAAATACCAGACACAGGTCAAGGCACAGATCCTTCTAAAAATGCATCACCCCGCACGGTTGGGTAGGAGGCCGTGCCGGCTGGGGTTCCAGACTCTGCAGACAGCAACTGGTATGATTTTGGACAAGCAGTTCAACTACTCTGGGCATCAGCTACATCATTTCCAAAACTATGACTTTATTTCTAAGGTGACATTGAGACTGATGGACATTTACATCCTTTTTCCTAGCCAGTCAGTTAACTCTGTATGATCACAAAATCACCCTGCAAGTAGTTTGCAGCCCAGGATCGCTACAGACCCATTTTGCTTCCTCACTGTGTGCACTGAAGATATTCAGCCTATGTCGCAGTTCCAACATTCATTACATCTCGCGACAATAGATTGCTTCGGTCATGTTCCTCTGGTTTCTCCATTCTTCATTTTCTCCCCTCTTCCATTGTCCCTCGTTGATTCAGGCTACATGGGAGGCCTCTTCTTTATCTCTGTAGACTGAGGATCGGCCTTTTAGTTTTTTAAGCTGAGGGAAGTTAGTCATTTGAAAGATCTTAATCTATTACAGCTTATTACATATGTTATTCTTTCAAGGTTAAGAGAGAGGCAGTCAGACAACAGAAGGGCAAGGATTATAAAAAGTATCACATAAGCGGCCCAAGAATGGGACTAACTTCCTATAAAGCTGGCAAACACCAACACTGTTCCCAAACTAAAGCAAAGACAGTCTCCCTGACCCCCTGACCCAGGACAAAATAGATCTAACAAACTCCAAATGCGGGCAGGGGTGTGGAGAAACGGGGTCACTCATACATCACTGGTGGAAAGGCACAATGGCATAGCCACTCTGTAAAAGAGTGAACCGCACTCATCGTACGGCCTCGCAATGGCACTTGCGGGCATTTATGCCAGAGAAATGGAAACCTGTGTTCACACGAAACCTGTACACAGAGGTTCAAAGCAGGTTTATTCACAACATCCCCAAGCAGGAACCAACCGAAAGGTCCTTCAGTGGATGAACAGTTAAAGAAGAACATGGATATATCAAAACTGTGAAATACCCCTCTGCGATAAAAAAGCAACAAACCATCGGTGGACACAACTTGGATGGATCTCAAGGGAGTTATGCTGCATGAAAAAAATTCTCAAAAGGTTACACTTACATGATTTCATTTATACCACATTCTTAAAATGACAAAATTATCAAGATGGACAACGGCTTGATGGTTGCCAGGATCGGAGGTGGATGGGGGGGTAGGAGGTGGCTGTAGCCAGAAAAGGTAGCAGGAGGGATCCCTGCAAAGAAGCTGTCCTGTATCTTCAGTGCAGCGGTGACCAAAATACACAGAGCTGAATATACACAAATGAGTGCATGCAAAGCTGGTGGAATCCAAATAAGATCGCTGGGTCGTATCAGTCTCATCAACATTACTTTCCTGATTTTGACAATGATGATGCAAGATGTTGAGGGAGAGACAGAGAGAGAAAGATCAACGACAACAGCACATGTGTGGACAATAAAGAACTAGAATCAACTTACAGTGTTGTATTTTCCCTGTAAAGTCTTCCTATCAAACAGAAATGCAAATCTGTCCTATAGTCCACATTCCCTGAAATTTTAAATTACTCCTAACTTTGGGTGTTCTACTTTGTGGTGGTTGTCATGGTGATGCTTAAAGAAGAGGAGAACCACAAAGTGGTATACAAAGATCCGACTTTCTCTAAGGAGCTAGGATAGGATCCCCTGAGTGGGCTCCCCACGCACATGGTATGGTCGGCTTCAGAGCTTACCTGCAGACAGAATTACCAGGGAGTGGACACTTCCGTGTCAACCCGGAAGCCATAAAGAGCTGGCGGGTAACACCACATTTTCCTTCCCTGCAGTGGGATGAACCTGAGGTGATTCATCTCTGAAAGGATCCTCGGCAGAAAGAAATCTAATGTTGCCCACAGCACCCATCTGCTCATGGCCATGCCTTTTATTGGCTTTTCCTTCTCTCCCCTCTCCCCTCACCCTCTTCCCTCACCCTTTTCCCTCTCCCCTCACCCTCATTCCATCCCCCGAGCAAACTACTCGAACCCAACTCCTTATCTCAGGGTCTGCTTTTCGGAAGGCCCCAAATCTGGATATTCACACTGAGGATACCTGGATGCAGATTGCAAGGCCTGTCTCTAACAGCTGATTTTTACTTTCCCTCATCAATACCAAAATTTAAAATAAATATAAATATATATATATATATATATTTTTTTTTTTAACCTGCTACAGATTTCATGGAGATGTGACAAAATACAATTTGTTTATTTAAGACAGATGACAACACCTTCAGGTAAATATAGTCTTGGCCATTTCTGAAGCACCTCTCCCATGTCCCCAGTAACAAATATGAACACTGGCCATGAGGCTGTTTAACAACAAACTACAAAGCCCTTTTCATGCAGGTTAGAGTCACTGAAGCGACTTTGCATTCAGCACACACATCTGTAGAAAACTGCGATACGGTGTTCTAGATTCTGGAAGACCAAAGAGCGTCCTGGGCCCACAAATCCAGTTAAGTCCACCAAAAGAGCTGAGGAGTTGGCCAGTTCCCAAGAGGTCACATAAGTGACTTAGGAGAGTCAACTTAAAGAAAACTCTGGTCTGAAAATTTTTTTAAAGGGAAAGATTCTTTGAGATCCTGAAAACCATGCTAAGTATAACCCACCTAGACTACTAACCAGCCATAGTCGTATTGGTAATACCTTGAAACATTCTCCTCGGAATCACCGGAATTCACCTGGCTGGGTGGCTCAGCCGGTTAAGCGTCCGACTTCGGCTCTGGTCATGATCTGGAGATTCGTGGGTTCGAGCCCCGAGTCGGGCTCTGACAGCTCAGAGCCCGGAGCCTGCTTCGAATTCTGTGTCTCCCTCTTTCTCCGCCCCTCCTCCACTTGTTCTCTCTCTCTCTCTCTCTCTCTCTCTCAAAAATAAATAAACATTAAAAAAATAAATGAACAAAGTTTATTTATTTTGAGAGAGAGTAAGTGCACACGCAGGTGGGAGCAGGGGAGGGGCAGAGAGAGGGGATGAGAGAGAATCCCAAGAAGGCTCCACACTGACAGTGTGGAGCCTCACCCGGGGGGTTCAATCTCACAAACTGTGAGTTCATGACCTGAGCCAAAATCAACATTTGGATGTTTAACTGTCTGAGCCACCCAGGTGCCCCTGCCACCATTTTCAACAGTTCTGCTATAAATATGCTTGTGTCTGTGTAGCATCCAGTTAAATAAGTATCTAAATATACCTTTAAAGGCTTGGGAGACAGAGTGGCTGAAAGGAAAACGGATGGGGACTGTGAACATTTAGAACCCAGCCCTGCCTGCCGCTGGGGAGTGGCACGTAGAAGGAGCAAACATGGCCACAGCCCTTGAACTTCTAGCCTCTCTGTTTACTTACCAGCAAAATGAAGGGTTGGGATTAGACGAGAAAGAAAAACCATGCTCTGTTCCAGCTGGACAAGTCTGTGATTCTAGGCAGTGTTTTTGTTTAGGAGAGGATCTGCTAACAGTATTAATACCCATGCACTGATTCATTTAACAACTACTAAGCATCCTCTGTGTGGCAAACACTGTGTAAGGGACAGCAGATGTCACCACACATGAGCAGACGGGCCTGCCCCAGCCTTTGACACGGCTCAGATTCTCACCTCTATGCTTCCCATCATCCAGGCTTCATTTGCTCCAGATTCAATGTCTCGGGAGCCAGTGTCCATCAGGCCAAGCTTTGGTCATGTGCTCGTCCCCAGGCTCTGTGACAAAACAGAGAAAGAATGTGGTCTCTGTCAACTTTCATGGAGGCAGGCAGCAGGAAGCGGCTGTCACCAAGAATGGCCCACCCACCAAGATGACACGCAAAGCAAACTGCCCCGGTAGGAAACCAGAGGACTCAAAGGAAGAGGGGGATTTGAATCTTGGATGACACACGTCCCCCACATCTGCCTCCCTGAGCTCTCTGACACCCAACGCACAAACGTATGTGTGCGTATGTGCATCTCTGGGAAAGGGGGAACCCCTAACCCTCACCCAGCTTTCTCGTGATTCTGGCTCAGGCAAGGAGGAGTTAAATCCACGGGGGTCTCTCACATCAGGGGGCAGATTGCTTCCCGTTTCATTTTTCCTGGCATTCTCACATGAGACACGGCCGTGAAGAACGTACTCAGGAGTCCGGTGGTACAGGTTGGGATCGCCTAGCTGGCTCTGTTTCTCAGTGTATGGTCACCACCACATTCGCCAAGAGGCCAGCAGAGAACACGTTTAGGACAATGTTCAGGACAAGGGTGCCACGCGGGGCCCGGGTCACAGGTCACGTGGGGAACTTGCCATTATTCCATGAGTAAACATCCCTGGTTATGTCGGCCCAAGGTGGAGTGGATTTGACTCTCCTCTGATGATCAAAAGTCGATGGCATCAGGCTGCCACAGGTCCCAGTCCCTCCTTAGCATCCGAAATCCTGTTTCTATCCCCACACTCTGCCGCAGATGCTCTCTCACTAACTAATCAGTGTACCTAGAAGGCCAACACAAGAGCAAGTTTGACATTAAACCCTCAAGCAATTAAACCTTGCTAAAATCCACAGAGAAATGCAAAGAACTTAGAACAGCCACAACACATTTGGAAAATCAGTCAAAAATTCTCAAAGTGTACAGTGTTTTTTAATTTATTTCAGCTTTTTCTCGGGAAAACTTGTTTTTTAATGAGAGAACACAATGTTTGGATATCATGAACATTCCAGACACAGCCCGCCTGTGCAAAGGCCCGTCCACGGTATCATTTACAACTGTGCCCCTCCCAAGCCCACCCAGCCCCAGAGATTAAGCTCTGGCCTGTGTTTGGTGGTTAGCGTCCCCTTGCTAAAATATGCTTACTACAGATGTAGTTTAATCCTGTTTGGGTTTTGACCTTTGTATAAACCAGGTCACGTTCAACATATTCTTCTGTGACTTGCTATTCTTATTCTACAAATTTTTAGTAATATTTATGCACGATTGTGTGTGTGTCAGTAGTAGAGTACCTTCCAAAATTTTTTTTAATGTTTATTTTTGAGATAGAGCGCGTGGGAACGTGCACCAGAGAGAGGGCGGGGAAGGGGCAGAGAGAGAGGGGAACAGAGGATCCGAAGCAGGCTCCCTGCTAAAAAGGAGAGCCCGATGCAGGGTCTTGAACCCACGAACCGTGAGATCATGGTCTGAGCCAAAGTCGGACACTCAACCGACTGAGCCACCCAGGCGCCCCCCAAAATGTTTTTATTCACCCAATGGACATTTGTATCCCTTCCAGTGTTTTACATTTCCAACATTACTGCTATGAATTTCTCCTGAGTATGTACTTAATCATAAACTTCCCAGGCACAGTATATGTGCATCTTCCTTTTTAAATAATATGAAATTTTTTTCCAAGTATGTGTATAAGAGACCTGGTTGCTTTACATCCTCAACAACACTTGGTATGTTCAGACTTTCTAATGTTACAAATATGGGATATTGGCAACCAATAACATTGCAAGCTGGTCCAGCCTCTGCATTTCCAAAGATGACTTTTTTGCATGTCAGTCCTCACTGCCACATATTCAGATGCCGAAAAGCAGGAAGCATACGGAATTCAGCTTCCTGGCTTCTGCACATACCCCTTTCTAGAACACAGGACCAGTTAATGGTGGTGGAGCAAATGATGCTAGCTTGTGAGTTTCCTAGTCTACCAAGGCTCAGAAGGGAACAAAATAGGAAACCAGGGGTAGAACAGGGCAGCGAAGGTTGCCTGATCCCTCTCTTGCCAAGTTAGACCTCATAGATGGGGAGAGAAGATACAGGGGAACAGACGCACAGAGCGTGAAAGAAGGACTCTAGCTTCATTCTATTTCTCTTGTGGTTAAATCCTCTGTCGCCTGCACTGGGGTTAAGAGTGGAGGGGAACTGCTCTCCACTTCAGAGAGATTTGCACCCACAACAAATAGGGATCGCAGGTTTGTCTGCCACCTTGACCAACTTCTTCATGTCAGGGCAGTATCTGATGTCTGCCTCTATTCCTCATAAAGAGACCAAAGAGGGGCGCCCTCCAGAGTGGGAGTGGCGAGCTGGGCGAATGCTGAGTAAGTCCCCAGAGAGCCCACAATCTGCCATCGGGGGCGCTGGTGTTGGGGGGCTGCTGCTGTCACCGCAGGCTGCACTGTTAGACCTGGTTCCTGCTTGTCCTTCCCAGCCACCGGTGGTGCATTCCTGGCAGCTGCCTCTTTGCAGAAATCTGCACCAAAATTAAACCCATCAAGCTGTCAGCCCCGTTGCCGGGGCTGCTCCCATGTCAGCCCATGTCATGACAACCGATGATAGAAATTCAGGCTTCACGGGGAGCATCTGTTTCCTTTTTAAAATCGCTTTAAAAAGAAGCCTGAGCAAGGCGCCTGCTGCTCAGGGCAGTGCGGGATGCCGAGGCAGGCAGGCAGGCAGGCAGGCTCGGCACCTGCCAGGGGTGGTGCTTCCTCTAGAATTTAGGAAGCCAGTGGGGGAGGGGCGCCGCGTTCCAAAAACAGCAGCCTTGGGACGGAGGCGGGGGAGGAACCGACAGGAGTCTCGTCTTCTCCTCCCTGGGGGCCTCCGCTTCTTAGACACCACCCAGCACATGCTTCTTCGTTAAGTCCAGCACTGTGGCCCAGGGTTAAAACGCAGCCTTGCCTTCTCAGGACGGACTTTGTCCCAAGACAACTCCAAAACCTCCAAAATATTGGAGATTCTCTCCTCCGACCACCTATAGAATGGAGAGAGGGCAGAGGAGAGCTGAAGGTTTCTTATCCCAAACGCTGTCTCTCCGTTGATGGGCCTGTGACTCAGGATTGCTCAGCAACAAAAAATCTGGGGAGAAAACAGCATTAGTTAAATTCCTGCTGTTTCCCAGTTTACCTTGGCCTCTGCCCAGGATCGCGTGTGCTTGTGTGTGTGTGTGCACGCACACACATACACGCACACGCACACGCACACACACACACACACACACACCACACACAATGTATATATTCTTGTGTTGACCAAAAAGCCCAAGACACGGATGAAGCACGTTCATATTCAGCACCTGAGCATAGATATGGAAAGAATCTTAGCATCCCTCTCTCCCATTTCCCTCAGGAAACTGAAGCCCGGAGAAGTCAGGTGACTCTTCCAAAATTGCCCTGTTGAATACTAACAAACAGAGGAAGAGATCCCAGAATCTTTTGCTCCTGCCTTCCGGGGCTGAGTCTGACCAGATAAACAAACAAACAAAAACCAACTGGGAAACTTTTCTCTAGAGAAGCGCAGGGCCTATTGAAGCATGGCAGAGGAAAGGTTTGTCTGATATGATTTTGGAAATGAGAAAAGATCAGAGATCACCTACTTGAAAAAAACAGATGTTTTAAAATGTGTATGGGCCAACTGTACCCTACTGCAGACAGGATTAGAGTGAATGGTTGAGGGAATGCTTGTAACACAGGCAGTGAGTATGGAGGTCTGAGACCTCAGTCTTCAGGGATGTGGAGGCCCCAGAATTTCTTGGGCAGCTCGCTGCTGGGTGGCTGATCTTCCATGAGCAACTCCTGGGAGATAACCTCAGAGCTGTTGGGATATCCTGATGGACAAAGCGTCTCGGTGTGCTTGGAGCCTCGGACCACACTCTATAGTTTGACCTCTGAGGGGCAGGCTGGGGACTGAGCAACTAGGGTCAGTCACTCGGACACTACGTGCCTCGGTGACTGACTCCCCAGTAATGGCCCTGGCCACCCCAGCTCTAGTGAGCCTCCCTGGTTAGCAAGCCTTCACATGTGCTGTCACAGCTTGTAGCCAGGCAAACGAAGCACTGGCGGTTGAGTACGCAGCGACGCGGCACGAAAAGCTCACACCTGGCTTTTCCTCAACTCCGCCCTCGGATTTGAAATCCGTATCCTTCCACTGTAATAAACTGTAACTGTGAATACAGCCGTGTTTCTAAGTCCTGTGAGTCCTTCTAGTGAACTATCAACCCAGAGTGTAGACTTTGTGAACCCCAACACGAGTCAACTCACCCCTCCAGCCCTCAGTAGCTTCACAATAAGGGACTTGACCTACCGCTCTACATGATTTCCAAGCCTTCTTAAGTGCTATCTTACACCCAACTTTGCAACTGTCTGGTTTGGGGGGTGTTTTGTTGTTGTTGTTGTTGTTGTTGTTGTTGTTTTACTGCCCTGTCTGCGCTAGGGATTTCTCTGCTCCTGGTCCCTGCTACTACTCCCAAACAAATGAACCTTTACAGAGAAGGGGATGTTGTCAGGTCTCCAAGTCTTAAATATGTGTCCAAAAGTCTGCTGGCTAAGTCCCGGTGTCCATTCTCCTTTCCTTCCCTACTAAAGGAATTCTATTTTAGCTGGGCACCTGAGAATCTTTATTGAGAATAAGTGTTCCAACTAGTATGAACTGAATGTCTGTGTCCTCCCAAAACCCATTTGTTGAAACCCTACCCCCAATGTGATCGTATGAGGAGCTATCATCTTTGTACTTCCTTCCCAAGGGAGCTTGCTTCCCTTCCCTGCTCTCCCCCGCGGGAGGACACAATAGGGAGTCAGCAACCCAGAAGAGGGTGCTCACCAGAACCTGGCCATGCTGGTACACTGCCCTTGGACTTCCAGCCACCAGAACGGGTAGAAATAAATTTCTGTTGCTAAAAAATCACCCAGTCTAGGTATTTGTTATGGCAGCCTGAACTAAGATACCAGGATTCCTCACAACTAGATGTGGCCATGTGACTTAGTACTGGTCAGTAGTGTGTAAGCAAAAGTGTAACGTGGGGCCCCTGGGAAATGCCTTACAGAAAGCGCGCACTCCCTTCTAATCTGTCCCTCCTCCGGGGTGGTGATGGTGGGGTCTGGATGATGTCTCTATCCGTCGGGAGGGAGCCATGTTCTAAGCATGACAGACTGGGGAGAAGGAGTCTGGTTCTCTGGGGATTTAATGAAGGCACCAATCAGCCATGAACTAACTGTGTCCTCCATATTTCTTTTTCACGAAAAACAAATAGCATCCATCTTGTCTAAGCCATCTTTATTTTGGATTTTCTGCCACGGCGGCTAAGCCTTTCCTCGCCAAACACAGACTGCATCTCCCACCTAATGAGCGACTTAGCAGGGCTCCCCATCTGAGCCCATCTAGTGCCTGTACAAGAAAGCAGTGATGATTCATTTAAAAGCACTCTATTCAGAATACGATCTTCTCCTATTTCCTACAAATCAAATTACCAAGAGACCAATTGGATTTTTCAAGTCCCTCAAAATGTTCTTTTTAGATGTTCTTGGTATTAAATAGTAAGAGAATTTAAATGGCATCAACAAAACACACAGACGTGACTGTGAGGATAAGTTACATAAATCTGTGACAGAAAGAACCTCACCAGAGCACATGGATGCAACGGAGATGGGAAAACAATGAGCTGGAGCTCACAGATTGGCTTCTATCTACTGCCATCTTTTCACAGGTGACCATCCATTTGGATTCAGAGGCATCTTCCCTGTTCCTAGGGAGAGTGACATTCAGACGGTTTCGGGTAGCACAAGGCTGAGAACTTCCACACTCATTTCCTGAATACACATTGTCTCTGGACTCTGAGCTCTTTGAAAACAGAAGCTGAAGTGGGGTCTCCTTCCTAATGCACATTCCTTGGGCTCAATGCAGTGCTGGCCACGGAATAAGCCCAATGGCAGGGGGCCTGCCCTGGAGCCCCAGCTATGTCAACTCCGTGCAGGTGGTATTAATGGGGCGACAAAACCTGAGCCCTTGCAAACACTCTCCTTTTTGTAACTGTTCACGGATCCCTTACTATGTGCCCAACATTTTATGCTCATCTTCTGTAATCTTCCCAACAATCCTATGAAGTAGGTACCATTATTTTTTTTGAAGTAGGCACTCTAGCGATCCGCATTTTACAAACGGAACAACTGAGCTGCAAAAGAAGGGAGACCTCTTGCCCACAGGTTTTCAGCAACCAAGGGGAAGACCATGGGTTCAAAGCCAGCAGTCTGACCCCGGAGTCCAGGCATTGACCCCACTGCACCGTGAGCAGAAATCCTGACACACATGATGTTCTTGTTCTCGTTCTCACTGTTACTCTTGTGATTGTTGCTGTCGCAGACTCAAAAGAGGGGAGGGAACTAACATTGGTGGGAAGCTGGTGTTGGCCTGGGCCCGGACTAGGCTCGATGTTTTATCTATACTGTTTCATTTCATCTACACAGAGGCTTATTCCCAACCTACTGATGAGGTCATTGAGACACAGGAGGTCTAAATAAAGCCCTCAAGACTCTGCAGCTGTAATGGTAGCATGTGGACTTCTTTTCAGGTCTCCCCAACTTCCAGTCCCGTGCCGTCTTCATTTCTCCGTTCTACCTCCAGGCCCACTTCTCCTGGATGGGCCCTCACCACACAGCCCCTCACCATACCCCTCCCGTCATCTCATCCTCAAGAGCCGACACTTTCAGCTGTAACAAAATGATTGCCATTGAGTAGGAAAGCTTTTTACTTGTACTTATTAAGATCATTTACACTCCCACCCATCCAAAAAAATATTTGAGGCAACACAAAAGACCATATAGAGATTAATAAAATAATTATTGCTAATGGGGGAACAAAGTGTTGCCAATCTGTCTTAACAAAATCAGCTGGGTCTTGATCTGGCACAGTAGTGGTTATGGGTCCAGGTTGGTAGTCAGATCCACAAGGCACAGAGGCTTTGACCTGGTACCATGTTTCTGCAGCTTTATGGAAGGATACAGAGCTGGGGATACAGGTATAGCATTTTTCGCTCCCCTGGAGGACCAGCACCCACCCAATGGCCCAGCTTCTTCTACCTTCTCACCCACATGGGACACGTATGACAGCCAATGGTGGGAGTCGAGGTGTGTGGGGGTCACCTTGACACAGAGAAGCACAGAGCACCTTGGTCCCCCACCAATCTTTGGTACCACCCTCACCCTGTAGGCTCAGGGCCTGCATGCCCACTCAGCTCCCCTGACCCAGATGAAGTCTCCCCAGTTGGGGACCTCACAGACTTAACAGTCGCCATCTGTCCACCCTTGGGAGTTTCCACAGAACAATACTGTGAGAAGACCAGCTCTGAGGTCGCCTAGGCCTGATGTCAACTCTTGACTCCCAGGTGTCACACTAAGAGATAAAGACATTCAAAGGAGCCATGTTGGATTGTGTAAGTTCTACATCAGTAAAAGGAGGGCTGGAGGGAACAAGGAAAGCCAGCTGATGTTTGCTTAACACACAGGGGTTTGTTTTCACACAGCAGAAGTCTCGCGATACAGTCCTGTGCAGCTGCTCGGGGGGTGAATCCTGAGGTGCCGACTCCATCCATGCCTGTTGCCTTATGATTGCGATAGAGATGCTGCACCTTCTGGTCTCCCATCGGCAGGACAAGTAGAAAGAAGGAGGGGGAGGGAAAAGTGGGTAGAACCTGTAACAGGAAGCAAAGAGTTTCCCCCAAATTCCCAGCAGACATCCTCTCTTATCTCATTGGCTCTAGCTACATCACACAGCTACCATTAGCTGCCAGGGGGTCCGGGGAAGTGAATGTTCTTAGCTCAGTGCAGAGTTGCTCCAAACAAAATGGGGCTTTGTTAGTAAGAAAGAAGGATGATCAGGTAGAGGGTCAATGGGCAGGTACTCTGCAAATTCTACCATATATGGCAACCTCGAAAACAGTTTTCAAACCCACCAGGCCCCACATTTTAGGCAGCCTGCTTTCTGCACACGGGCCTCTTCCCGGCAAGCAATACCCCTTCCATCTGGCCCCAGTCTCTTCCTCCGGCCCGCCACCCCACCCCTGACAACAGTGTGCTAAACAAACACAGGTCTCTGTCCTCAGCACACCCCTCCTTCTCTCCCTAGCCCTCTGCCTTTTGGGGAAACCACCAAGGAATTTATATCTCCAGCCTCATTTTTAGAGCTTTAGCAAGGGCATGATTTTTACAACGGGAATTTAGAAAGAATGTTCAAGATCGCCATGGTGGTGGCCACCATTCTCTCAGGCAGGTCCCCGGGTACACATGGTTTTCTTATTTTGCCAACCAGACGCTGGCCCCGAAGACATACTTTAAAGGCAAAGTGGCTATGGTGACCACTTTGGTCACCATAAAGATATTAAAAATAAAGATATAAATAAATAAATATATATTTATATATATTTATATATATATATATATAATATAAATATAAATATAAATAAAGATATTTCCTTGGGTATCTTAGAGCTATCCGCAGAGTGTACATTACTGTAGCCCTAGTTAAAGCTGCCTTGGTAGGTAGAGCTCCCAGATAATGAGACAGCCAAGACGTTGGCCAGACACTTCTTAAAGGCCGCAGAGTATGCGTGATATCGGGGAAAGGACGTACATTCCTTCTGACTCCAAAAATCAGTGGTTTGGATCTTTGTGGCTTGCTGTAGTTTCCCTCTTAAAACAGCATCACGCGAAAGTTGTGGGGCTCCCGACAAAGGGGAAGATGAGACACAGAGTTTAAAAATTGGGTTAAGGGAAGCTTGGTGCTAAGCTTGCCTTGTGGTTGGCTTGTGGAATTCTAGATGCTTCTGTGGACACCAATTTAGACATTTGTATTTTTTGTTGTTGCTGTTGTTTTTAATCTCCCGAGAAGAGGTACCTCACGGTAACTTCATGAGGGTGATGGGTTGGTATCTGGCGGCTGCCTCTTGAGGACTCCCCAACCCAGCTCATATTTTAGAAGTTTTGAATTGAAAAGACAGGAAAATATTGTGATGATTGTTAATTATAAAACTATCAGAATAAAACTGCCCTCTCCTCTCCTTCAAGCGGGGGAATCTGGGAATGAAAAAATATTGTTGAAGGCAAAAAAAGACAGCCCCAGCATGAAATTTTTTAAATCTTAATCCTGGAGTTTTAGATCCTGAAAGATCTCCGAGGAAGGTATGCAAGTTCCTAATGTTCTGTAGATCAAATCCTACTGATGTGCTTCCAGATCCTAACGTGCTCTAAATCAAGTCAAAGCTGCTTCTACACAGTGGGTCTCAAGATCACAAAGTATATTTGGAAAGACAGATAAATATAATTTTTTTCCTACTGGAAAAATATTTAGGAAATAATAATCTATATGTAGTAGACTGATTACAAAAATGGCCTCAATTACTCACCACTCCTTGTACCCACAGTCTTTATCATGTGACTGCAGATCCTACCTTGAGAGGTAAAGTCTAGCCCTCCAACCTGGAGTCTGGGCCAGGACCTTTGGCAAATAGAATGTGGCAGAAGTGATGTTGATCAGTCAATTCTAAGTCTGGGTCTCAAGAGAACTTGCTCGTTTCTGCTCTCATTCAGAACATTGCCACTGTTACGTAAACAAACCCAGGCTAACCTGCTGGAGGGTATGAGATTTCATGGATAAGAGCTTAGATGTCCCAGCCAAGGGCTTCCTAGATCCACCTACAGCTATCCAACCTCCAAAGATGTGAGAAAGACTGGCCAAGATGAGTGGAGATGCCTACCTGACCCATAGCTAACTTCAAATGCATGAAGGAGGCCATCCAGGAGCTGAAGAACTCATAGACTTGTGGGCAGTCTTCAATGCTTATTGTTTTAAGGCAGGGTCAGCAAACTTTGTCTACTAAGGGCCTAAAATATGGTCTCTTATTTTTGGTTTTTAAACACTTTAAAATATAGGAACCTCTTTAGCTTATAAGTCCTATAAAAACTTGCTATGGGCCAAATTTGGCCCATGGGCCATAGTTTTCCAACCTGCCTTAAGCCACTGCGCTTTGGGATGTTTTTGTTTGTTTGTTTGTTTGTTTAATAACAGTGATAGCTGGCTAAGATACCACTTGGGGGTTTTGTTGCTCTTAGATCTTGTTCCCCTGCAGATAGAGACTAAACCATGAGGCCTCTTGCCTCTGGGATGAAGAGGTTGGCTACTGTTAGAAACAAAAAGGCCACTGATCAACTCTGAGTCTCAAAGCTGATTTTCTCAGTTCCTTTAATAAAACAATAGCCTGAAAGCCAGTCTTCATGATGAGAAAGATTTCTAAATTTCAGGGACCACTGGCCAAGATAATGGGATTCCAGAGGAGAGTGCCAGCATGCAATCCCAAAAACTCAGGTAAAACCAGTCTAGGTCAGTGGAAACCATTACTGGAGCAAGACCAGAGCTGACATCCTACAGCAGGAGACTGGCAAGGGGCCAGGGTCACAGGAAGTCTGCTTCTTCCTCTAAGACCATGAAGTCATGCCAACCCAATCCTCTAAACTCTAGCTAGCATTTATGGAAATATAAGGAAAAGAAAAAGGAAGTAAGAAAGACTGAGCATCTATCTGAGTCATGCCTGTGGAGAATGAATAGACCATTTAAGTCATTCAATTGGACTGAGTTTACTGGATTGGACTAAATTTAGTTTTTCCTTGCTACTCAGTGGGTTGGAAACTTAAAAAGAAGATCAGTCGCAGGAAATAAGTCTAAGTTGAATTGTGTCTCCAAAAAGATATATTGAAATCCTGACACCCAGTACCTGTGAATGTGAACTTATTTGGAAGAAGTGTCTTTGCAGATGTAATAAATTAAGATAAGGTCATTAGGGTGGGCCCTAATCCGATGTCTGGTGTCCTTACAAGAGGAGAAGGAGATAGACACACAGGAGAAAGCCAAGTGGTGATGGGGGCAGAGACTGAAAGTCTGTAGCTGCAGGCCAAGAATCAGCAAGGATTCCAGTTAAACCAGAAGCTAAAGTTAAGTGAACTTAAAACTAAGCTAAGTGAAAGGCATGAAACAGATTCTCCCCTAGAGCCTGGGAGGGGGGCCCCGGGGGCCAAGCGTGGCCCTGCTGACTCCTTGACTTCGGGCTTCTGCCCCCAGAACTCCAAAGGAATAAATTTCTCTTGTTTGAAATCACCCAGTTTCAGCAGCCACAGGAAACTAATACAATGTCCATTTCTTTCTTGGAAAAGCAGCTACATCTCCTAATTGATAATTATTTCAACATTGTTTTCCTTAAGTCCCACTTCTGAAATTCAAAGTAGCCCTTAAGGGCCCCTCAAGTACTGGCAGAGATAAGGGCTTGACCACCCCCCCACCCCCAGAGCAGGTTCAGATGAACTTGGACACCCAGGGTGAAGGCATATTCTCTGAAGACCCATTGGGCTTGGGTTTGAAGGGAAAAGGTGTGCATTAAAACCATCCAGAAAACAAAGACTTCTGAACCTTAAACTCAGATATTCTGATTCGCTTTGTGCAGAGAATGAAATCCAAGAACCTATATCTTTAGCAAACATGTTCAGGAATTCTGGTGAAGCAGACAGAAATATCCATGGAGGAACCCCAAAATTCAAAGCAGCATGGAGTTCCCTGCTCATTCAGAAAGCTGTCCCAATGTAGGGATTGGCCAGGGTGGGAGACTTGAACATAGTGGGCTTTTCATCTGTGGACCCCTCGGGGCAGAAAAGGAGCGAGGCGGAAGTAGCCCCCCCCCCCCGCCGCCCGGCGCCCCGGCCCGGGACTCCCCTCACCCTTCCCAAATTTGGACCCTGCACAAGACTCCGGGAGAAAGCCACCCTTAATGGCCAAGTTTAGTTTTCCAGGTACCTAGCAACGGGAACCATCGCCCCCACATAAATGGACGGCACTATATCAGCTACGCAGGGCAATGAAGCAACTTATTGTGATCTTGACTCATATGGCAATAAATATGAAATCGAAACACAGAAGCAGAACATCCACAGGAAATGGCAACAGCATTTTATGGGTCTTAAATTTCATAGCAGAAGAGAAAATCACTACCGGGCTCTGAAAAGCTGCAGCCAGAGCCTTTTTTCATTTTTTTTTTTTTTTTTTTTTTTTCAAATCCATTTCAGAAGAAAGCAAGACAAAACTGTGGAGTACAGAGTTGAGTTAGGGGGAGGTCAGGCGGAGCCAAGCCATTTGGAAAGAAAATCTCTGTAGTGTTAAGATGGAAAAATGTGAGCAACATAAATCAAAAGAAATTAAGATTCTTAAAATGCATTTGATTTTTTAAAAGCAGCCAAGAACTAGTACAAATAAATTGTGTTTTCTCCTTCCTACCCAATCCCACTGATTAAGTTACAAACCAGGAAAACAGTGAATCTCAAAATTCAGTCCCTATGCCCAGTCGATCCCTATCATTTGCAAGTACTTGCATATTTGTGACCATTTCATGAGTTCACTGAACATCTACTATGTGTCCAACCCTTCACATGCATTATCTCTAATCAGCTGAGCAGTCCTGTTGATAGATATTACTTACCACACTTTTCAGATGAACAATTGACATTCCGGGGAGTTAAATAAGCTCACTAGCACTAAGGGGAAAAACTGGGATTCGGACTCAAGCCTTCCTTGACTCCAAAACTCAAGGCTAATCTCACTATTCTGAAGAACTTGGAATGTCTTAAACCTCCATTTTCTACAATAAAAATAATACTGGAAATGGGGGTTCACATTTACCCGGCACGAGAATCTCACGGGGTTAATGAAGATATTCTAAAACTGGATTGTGGTGATGGCTGCACAACTCAGTAAACTTACTACAAAATCATTGAATTGCACACTAAAATGGGCAAAGTTTCTGATATGTCAATTGTATCTCAATAAAGCAAGAAAAATGCAGTATAAAAAAGAATAATATACTGAAACCAAAAGTATAATAATAATAATAATATACAAGTCTAAGAGAGATAGATTTGTTTCCCCACAAACTTGGGGACAAAATTAAGGATAGATCTGATGGAGTGATAACTGCTCACCACAAAGCAGGCCCAGGGCTTTATCATGAAGACAGACTTGGGCAATTTCAGCTTCCCTCTGTGGCTGAATTTCTCTCTTCAGTGACAACCACTTTTCCATCACATGGGAAATATGTGGCTCCTTGTTTTTTCCTTCCACTAAAACCTATTTGCAGACCTTTGTTCATACTAAAGTGTAAATGACTGATTTGCGTTAAAGGCTCTCTTTTCTGAAGAGAACACATAATTTTAAATTCCGAATCTTCAGTCCTCCCCTCTCTGCTGAAGAACATGACAGACCACTTCAGTTGGATGTCCAAGTGACTTCAAAATCAACACACAAAATATAAACCCATTATTATCACACCACCAGTTATCCCACAAGTCAAACGGTCTGCTGTGCCAACTTGCCAAAGCCTGCTTGTCGTCCATGTTTCTCTGGCTCCCTTCCCACCTGCTAACATAGGTCTCAACCCCTCATGATGCCCCCTAACTCCAAGTACTTCTGGGGAGCCCCAGAGAGTATGTCCTGTCAGTTCTCAGATCATCTGCCGCTGTCCCACAGCATCTGCCGTTTTTATTTTCCTCTGCTGCTCCAGCCTCCTCCGTTAGATACATCGCATCCTTGGGACACAAGCACCACTTTGCTATGGACCATCGCTCCCACTGTGCCCTTCCTTGGCCAGCTGGCACGCTGCTCTTGGGTACTTGCACATCCTCTGGACACGGCAGTCCGCCAGGGATCTCTGTCGGCACACGGAAGAGCCGGAGGGCCGGAGGGGCACAGAGTTCTGTGTAGAAGTGGGAGAGTCTCCTCTTCTTTCATGCACTACACTGTTGGAAGGTCCCAAATCAGTCCCACCTTCCTCCTGACACCCCATGGAAGGGAATCCAGAATTAAATCAAAGGATGATGTCTGAACAAGATCTTCTACCTGGAATGACCACCAAACACAGTGTCTTTCTTCAATGAATAGAAATGCCACCAAAGGGCCATTTTTAATCTTGATGGACAAGTTATCTAAGCCTATTGCAGTGTGTCACCCAGAGCAAAATCACCCTGCAGTCAGCTTTTACAGCTCAACCTGCAGTGACCTGTCCCTCTCCAGCAAAGCCTCAAGTTACCCCAGAGAAATTAATCTGACGTTGTTTTAGGTATCCCCAGCCCAAGGCAGATATCCGAACAGGAGAGAAGGCTGCAAAGCTCCCTACTCATGGGGTGTTGTTTAGAGAAGCCCAGAGCAAAGCTGTAAAGGTATTCTCCAAAGACCATTAACAGACGATTGTGCCAATCAATTGTTTCAGAAAATTAACGTGGGGCGCTTGGGTGGCTGAGCCAGTTAAGGGTCCAACTCTTTTTTTTTTTCTTTATAATTTTTTTTTCAACGTTTTTAATTTATTTTTGGGACAGAGAGAGACAGAGCATGAACGGGGGAGGGGCAGAGAGAGAGGGAGACACAGAATCGGAAACAGGCTCCAGGCTCCGAGCCATCAGCCCAGAGCCTGACGCGGGGCTCGAACTCACGGACGGCGAGATCGTGACCTGGCTGAAGTCGGACGCTTAACCGACTGCGCCACCCAGGCGCCCTAAGGGTCCAACTCTTGATTTTGGCTCAGGTCATGATCTCTTCAAGGGATCGAGGCCTGCACTGAGCACAGAGCCTGCTTGGGATTCTCTCTCTCTCCCTCCTTCCCTCCCTCAACATGAACATTTAAAAAAAAAAAAAAAAAGAAAAGAAAATCAAGTATTGGCGTGCTGTGAAGCTACACTCCTTGATCTGAATGGATTGAGGGGTTTTGCCTCGGTTTTTCTCCCCTGATTTTAATCCTGGGCAACCCTCTGAGTCTTGCCTTTTCAATACATCATTCTCCAGCAGCACTTGAAAAAATCAGCCTCACTTATTTTTTTTTTCTTCAGTCAAAAGAAGCAAAAAAATCTGTTGATTTCATTTATGTCTCCCAGGGTTCTAAAGACTCTAAAAATATCGGATGCGAGCCCTACCTGTGATCCTGATGCTGGACAGTATGGTCTCTTGGAAGCATTTCTTTATCTGCACTTCCTTCTTGTAGTTACCTGGCTCCCATACACACTTTCATTCTGGGGATTTCCAGGCCTCTTGTTCACCCTATTAATTGCTCCTTTCTTCATGGACAAGGTTTGCAATGTATTTTCCTAAAAAGCTTTCATGCCTTTGTTTCCCTTGCTATTCCAAGAAGGAAACCAGATGAGGTCTTTGGAATTACCCACCATGTCTTAGGGAATGAGAAGAAAGCATGACCCCCACGTAGCGCTGTCTCACCCAGATCCCCACCCATCAGGACAGCGGTGAAAGACTCACCGAATTTTCCTGCCCTGACACTGGCAATCTGACAGCCTGCCGTATGGAGGCGGGGGCCCAGGCAGCCACAGACTAACACAGTCACCACGAAGGATCTGTCAGGCAGGTGAGACGCACCTAGCACTCTGTACATCATATAGAACACCCTGACACGATCTGTCCGATCTGTCCTCGTAGGAGGCGAAAGCGTAGCTGGATTCTGAAGTACAATCAACTTCTGGGAAACAATGAGGGAACAAGGGAGTGAGCACAAACCCATGTGGCAGCTGGTCCGGAGAAAACCAGGAGTTTGGGAAAATGGAGGGGGCTTGGAGGAAGCTTCTGGAAAAGCTGGGCACTGAACGAGCAAGTTTAAAAGAGGCAGAGGGGGCCAGGGAGAGCATTTTAGGCAGTGTGTGAGCAATTATAGAAACGGTAGAAAGAAAGCTGGTATGGCGTGGAGTGGAATCAGTCAGAGGCCAGGAAAGACAGAGCAAGCCGCTCAAACACACTGTGGGGAGTAGGTTTAATAACCACATGGTCTGCAGAGGTGGAGGCAGGTGGGGAGTGAGGTCTCCTCGGGCCAGCGACAGCGGGGAGCTGCTGTAGCCATGATCATAAGAGGACAAGGTGAGGGAGTGAGTCCCAGGGCCCAGAGAGGGCAGAACCTAGGTCTTGTAGAGAAAAGCAGCCCCCCCACCGCTGTCAAGGGGGAGCCCGCAGGGATGGGGCCTGGGGATGGCCCAGCCTGACCAACTGCTACCCATCACCATGCTCCAATCTTGTGCTAGTGGCCAAGCAGAGAGCAGAGAGCCACTGATGGCTGTAATGGTGAGCGTGGGACACGCGCTCGGCAAAAGGCAGAAAGTGCTTCTGGAGGGACAAAGGGGTGGGAGCCAGCAGACCAATCATCCCGAGGCAGCAGCACAGGTGAAGTCCTGTGGTTGGATGTGAAATGTAGTAGATGTGAGGCCCCCAAACAGGTGAACTGGAATTGGCCCTCTTGTCCCCCAAGTCTCTGCTCAGATATTACGTGAGCCCCCAAACCCAAACACATTCTAACACATCAACCCTGTTTTACTTCCCTCACAGCATCATCGAACACGGTCTTGTTCCCCTTTTTGTATCCTACTGTCTGCCCCTGGGAGAGCACACATTTCCCCAAGAACCTCTCTGGTTTGTCACTGATCCACCAGCACTGAGAACAGTGTCTGCTGGGGTCCTCACCTGGTGAAATCCACACGATGGTGAAATCCACATGATGATCCCTCAGAGAACAAAACACACGACCCTGAGGCTCAAACTGTGCTAACAGCAACGTCCCAGCAAAGTCCCATCTACAAAGGGGTTAGGGAGCAGGGCAAAATGGGAAGGAGAGAGGAAGAGGGGGAAACTCCCTTCTGAAGGTCACATGTTCTGCCCGGGTCACAGCAGGTGGCCAGAATGTCTGCCAGTTTGAGTTCTCCGTCACCTCTGAGATTTCTCTGCCCCTTCTCAATACAGAGCTGGAGACAGCCACCAATCTGGTGGCCCAGCCCCTGTCTTAGTGGTCCCTCTTGTTTGGGTGAAGCTCCTGGAGCAGGTCACTGAGCCCAGAGAGCCTTTCCGGTTGGAGAGGCCCCAGCCATACATGGATTTATGCCGCACCCGGTTCCTGGGGGAGGAAGGTCTGTTCTGACATCAAACAGTCCGTCAGCATCGCTGTTCCAGAAACTGTTAGCATGATGAGTGGGCCGCACAAAGGTAGCGGGGTAACGGTTAGCTCATCTCTAATTATATGGGATTTACGATTAGGCAGCAAGTTTATTTTGGAACACTGCAATAACAAGACGCACAGCAGTGGCGAGGACGAGGGGGCGGAGTTCTAGCTTGGCCTTTAGAATATAATAGCTTGTCATTGCCATGGAAACCAGCTCCCTGGGAGTTGCAGGCACCTTATTCTATAATTATAAGAGATCTGATAAGGGCTGGGGTTGGTGGGGGGATGGTGGTGTGTATTTTTTTTTCTTTATAAATTGTATTTGGTGGCTGAAAATAGAAGAACCTGGAGAACAAAGCCTGTTATTAACCACCATCTGCTAAAAGGCGTCTGCACTTCAGCTGCCGGGAGAGGCTCTTCCTGCAAGCTCTATAGAAGCACCCAGAATGCCAGGGGTTGCTTAGGACGCATGCGCGGAAAGGGAGGGTGTGTCCAGGCAGGCATACCACGTGCAAACGTGGCTTCAAGCTGAAATGGCCATTCTGGCTTGTTGGGACAGGACTATACCCTGTATGAAAAGGCAGGCTCCTCCTGTCCCTCGTCGGGCCGTCAGCAGGGTCTCCTTGGGGCCATCAGCAGGGTCTCCTTGTTTCAACTCCTCGCCTGCCCCCTCCTTCCCAGATTTCATCTCCAGGTGGAATCAGAGCCATCCCAACCCTGGGCCTTGGGCCTCACCAAACTTCTTAAGCTTTCTGAGCCTCCCTTCTTTTGTGATTGAAGATTATTTGGAGGATTGAATGAAGATGAGGGGGAAATGTTTGGCAAACTGTGAAGTTTGTTTGCACGCAGCTGGATTCTCTGAAGAACAGAGCCAAACTTGCCTTGGGAGAAAATCACCCTTCATCTAAAAATCAAACCCCCTATTTTCCGGTTGAATGATTTTACCAATAATTCCACAGTAGATATTAAAGAGAACAGAAGAGCCCCTAATAATAATAATGATGATAATAATAATACCTTCCATTTGTATAGCATTTTATAGCTTAAAGTTGTCTTCGCCGTATTCTACTGTGGTTGTATGTTGCCTTGATGGACTAAGCACTCCCTGTGCTGATTCATTTATCAGGAAGCCCGGACAATCTGGAAAGCTGCTTTTCTAAAAGACCTTCTTTTTTTAAAATGGGTCATGGTCATTAAAAACTGAATCCCAACAGCATCAAGTACAGCTGTGTATGTTAAGGGCACAAAGTCAATAAAATTACCAGGAGCTGTTTTCTAAAGCTATCCAAACTCTACAAAGTTCATCCAGTAGCCCTGCAGAAGCAGGAAATGAACGAAAAGACTAGAGAATGCTTCATTCTATTCATGACCATAGTCAGCCTGTTGTCCCACATTAATACTCTTTAAAAGCCAAAGACATATTTGGGGGGAAGCATCACTATTACATTTTGCTTCCCCTACTACACATGACTCCCATGGACTGACCATCACGTCTGGAAGCAGGACGGTGCTCACTGCTCAGTGGCCGCCATCAGGTAGGAACAATGGCTAAAATGAGGTAAAAATATGTCTCAATTAAAGCTCTGGAGGGAGACAGCACAGGGCTGATATGGGGGTGCTGCTCATCGAGTTCCCAGGGACCTAGCTCACCATTCTGTCATCTCCACAGCCTGGTCTCATCCTCATGGTCCAGCGTGGCAGCCAGAGCACTGGCCCTCACAAGTACATTCCAGAGAGCTGGAGAAGGCGCAAAAAACAGGGGAGAAAGAGTGTAAGTTGCCTACCCTTTAAAGAAGGTTCTTAGAAGCTTCCATATAGCAGTTCTGCTCACATACCATTGGCTTTAAGTCAGGAGTTCTGGAAGCAGGAGATGTGTATATTAGGGGACAATCAGCAATCTCCACCCAGATCTTTCACACTTTGACTTTGCTTCCACATCATTTTTTGCCAGGTGACACACTTGAGGTCATCTTCAACTGCAGGTTCAACTACATGGAGCCAGGAGCTAACCTGACGCCCTTGTACTAGGTTCCCAACAAACACCATCTCACACTCGGGGATGCACAGCCATGTTACTTTGAACCTGAAGTGAAGGTGTACTTTGAACCCCACTCCTATCCTCAAGGAGCTTGCCTTCTCTTATGGTTCCTCCCCTAATTTCTCATGAGAAGACATCCCAACCTCAAAGCCCAGGTTGACAATAGCCAGAAACTTAACCCAATCTGGTCTAAGCAAAAAAAGGGGACTTTACTAGAAAGATGATGGGTTATCTGACTGAAGACAGAGATAGGAGAATGGGTGGGTCTCAGGAGGACTGGAATCAGGTTCTGCAAAGCCATGCAGGCTCTCGTTCTTTCTCTGCCTGTGTATCTTTCTTGCTGATGGCCTGCTTCTTCCATGGAGGGAACAATTGGTCTGCTAACCACTTCTAAGCTTTCCATATTACAGCTTCAGCCACTTACAAAAGAGAGAAACCAGATATTCTCTCTGGTTCAAAGTCAGGAAACGCCCCTTGGTCCAACTGAGTCAGGTATTAAGCCTGGGTTAATCAGGTATGTCCAGGAGGGCATGGCCAGCTGAACCACATGGACAGAGCAGGAAAAGGACAGTTCCTAAAAACAGGGAGCTTGTCAGACTAGGTAAGCCAATAGGTATTCATGATAAGAGTCATTGTCTAAGTTCCAATAATTGATTTTCACCACAGGTCAAAATTCTCTGGGAAACAGCTACAGAGCGGTTGTCACAGAGTGTTCACTCGTGTACCTTTGCTCACACAGTTTCCAGAGCCCCAGGGCACCTCTATGTTTATGTTATGTTCCCAGATGAAAATAGGATCTCTGGGCACAGCTCCAAAGGGTAGACACGGGCGCCCTCCAGGAAATGCTGGCCTTGCCCCGGGAAGTGTGCACCCTCCCAATCAGCAGCACATCAAATACCCGGGAAAGTATCAGACTAGATTGTTTGTCCCCGCCATATGGTTTAAAAAAGACACAAGAAAAAGGACTGTTGAAAAGTGAGCCCAAGTACAGTCACATCTACCCAGGAGAAAGTGGTACCTGGGCACTCAGACATCTCAGGAAACTGATTAACCCCCTGAAGGGATTCTGAAAATCCTCTGCGTTTCCACCTCACCATGGAGCAATGAAGCATCATGGAAAGCAGGTCAAATGAATCACTCATGAACATTTTTAAAAACTGTATCCCCTGTCAGAAAAGGTTGACCCTGTAGCTCCTGGCTCAATACACTGCCTTAAATGGCCTCCCTCCACCCCCACCGAGATCTGCCGGCCAGGATCATTTTTCCCATCTCCCGCCATTTTTCTCTCAGGTGTGAGAAAAACAAAAAGACTAAACTTGGCAGTTCAGTCACCCAAGTCATTATGAAGCCATAGTCATTATTCATTAATAGGCCGTAGTCAACTGTCACTAGACTATCCCTGCTTTCCTGTGAGTGACTCCCTTGAGAAAAACTTAGTTGTTATTTCTCAAATCACAGAAGAGCATTCTCTGAAGAGCTGATTCACCGGCTGACAGAGCAGCAAGGGACTCAGAGCCCCACATGGACGTCTTACCCAGGCTACACTGTGTGGTCCTCAGGAGCTAACGGGGGAGACTTCCTCCACCAGAGAGTGTCATGGCCGCTAGCATCGTGGAAACAATACTGACTTAGGATTCAAGCCACACCTCCATTACTCTGAAGGAGACCTCAAGTCACATCACCTTTTTCATCCTTGCTGACTGCCAAAATAGAATAATACCTACCTCAGGGGTGACATGTGTGTATATGAAAGTATTTTGGAACTGTAGGTTTTTAACTGCAGATAACGTGAAGCGTGTCGGCATCATAAGCACAGGTATTAACAATAGAGCTATTGAAATGGAGAAATTCATACCAGAAGACCTCTGGAAGAAACGATAACTTATATGGGTTTTCCAAGTGCTAATGAGAGTAAAAACCGCATCAGAAATGGGGCCAGGGTCAGATCCCCAAATCTCATCATCTTCACTCTCTTCCTGGGGAAGCTATGTCACAGAGCTCCTGCAAAGGCACATCCAGCTTCGTTTATGAATTAAACTTGTACTTTGTTATTTAAAAACAAATAAAAGAGCCCCTTTTCACTTTATATCAGTGCTGCCTACTCCTAATGTATAAATTCTCATGATAAAAATCCATTTCACTGCCATTTGTAAGAATTCATTTTATCTGCCTTGTCTCTAGCCTTTGAAAGCGCCTGCCAGGTCTCTGAGCCAAGGTCACACAACACACAGGCGAGCTGCAGGTATCCCCATTCATCCACA
This sequence comes from Panthera uncia, assembly GCF_023721935.1. Classification (NCBI taxonomy): domain Eukaryota; kingdom Metazoa; phylum Chordata; class Mammalia; order Carnivora; family Felidae; genus Panthera; species Panthera uncia. Next base: position 25,538,413 of record NC_064807.1, read on the forward strand.
GTAAATGCTTGAAGTGTCTCTTTGTCCCTCATCCACTTTCTCCTCAGACTCTCATCTTCACCTGTCAGTGACCTCCTGGCTCTTCAATTCCAGCTGCAATCTTGCCTCTGGACTTTGAGACATATTTATTCAGAAAACAGTGAATGCCTGCTGTGTGCCAGGCACTATTTGTTCACAGTGAACAAAACCATCAAAAACCTGTGGCCGCCCGGAGTTCATGGTCTAGTTTACTCCTGATTCCTAATGTTAGAATCGTGGTTTCCTCGAATGGGTTCTGACGTGTCTGGACCTGGCACAGTAAACCCTTGGGCACCAAATTTCAATTGTCAATTCCAGCATCAAGAAAAGGAGAACTTGAACTCAATGGCACATGGAACTTTCTGGAAAGCAAGCTCAATAAAACCAAATAAACTACAATAGGGCACACTGGGGCATCTGGGTGGCTCAGTCGGTTGAGCGTCCGACTTCAGCTCAGGTCATGATCTCACGGTTCGTGGGTTCGAGCCCCGCATTGGGCTCTGTGCTGACAGCTCGGAACCTGGAGCCTGCTTCTGATTCTGTGTCTCCCTCTCTCTCTCTGCCCATCCCCTGCTCACGCTGTCTCTCTGTCTCTCAAAAATAAATAAATGTAAAAAAAAAAACTTTTTAAATAATAAACTACAATAGGGCACACAAATCCAAAACATAAGCCTCCTTTTGTGGATTTTCAACAGAAAATGGCCAAGGTAACTTTCGCTCCTTTACATCCCCTCTTCTAGACGGATATGCTGGGCTGGGTCCCTTTCCCTCTATAATTACCTTGGATGTGTCCATTATGTTTCACAGGGCTGTCTCTTTCTGGAACCATTTAGAAAGTTGAGGAAGGGAAATAAAACAAAATACCTTCTTTAAAACAGGAGTTCTAAGTAATCGAAACACCAAATTTACTCATGTTCCATTCCTGGCAAACTTGATGCTCTATCTCTGTTCTTGAATAAGAGTTTGGGTTAAAAACTAAGTAAAGAGCTTTATTTCCAGCTAATATTCCAGTTTGAATATTAGCCACTGGGTGATGGGTTTTGTTGGTTTGCTTTTTCATAAATTTTAAAATGTTATTCATTTGGCACATGTAGAGTTTAAAAGAATAGCAGAGTTTTCTAGTTAATTTGGAGGCCAGCTAAGTGCCTCTGGATCCACATGTCCCAAGCAGCACACCAAATACTTAAGAAACCAGAAAGATGTAAAATTGCAATAATGCTGGAAACAAAGGAAATTAATATTCCAGTGTTCCCTGGGAGAAATTTACACTAACCAAACCATAGATGAAGCCCTGGGACAGAAGAACAGAAATGTACCCCTCATTGGACTCAAAAACTCTGGCTCAGAGACATCAGGTCTTTGCTGCCCATACAGCTGGTAACCACTGTCCTACTTTAATGAAACCACTTTCTAAAACAACTGTTGTTTGTTTCATACTGGACTAGTCATTAGTGCTGCCTACAAGGATCTCTCTCTCTCCTCCTGTGTATATGATAGGATTGCATTTCCTCGATTCCTTGATTAGATATAGACACATGGCTCACTTTTGCCTCAGAAAGGTGATGTATGTCACTTCTGAATGGAGGCTTTAACTCCCAGTGCACATTAGCCACACTCCTTTGTCTTCTGGTAAGGGGACCAGAAGCTCTCCAGATAGTGGCTGCTCCAACAGCCTGGAGTGAGAAACAAACCTATTGTGTCAAGGCACTGAGAGTCAGGGACTATTTGTTACTGCAGCATGACCTAGCCCATCTGACTTCTACTCATATATCTTAAACAAGGGCTGCCAGATATTCCTAACAAAATATCAGAACCCAGTGGATGCAAGAGTGAAAAATATGCGGGTGTCTGAGTGGCTCAGTAGGTTGAGCGTCTGACATTGGCTCAGGTCATGATCTCGCTGTTCGGGGGTTCGAGCCCAGCGTCAGGTGCCGGGCTGAGTGCTCAGAGCCTGGGGCCTGCTTCGGATTCTGCCTTCCTGTCTCTGCCCCTCCCCCACTCACACTCTGTCTCTCTCTCTCAAAAATGAATACACGTTTAAAAAAAATTAAAAAGATGAAAAATATGCATTTAATTTTTTACTTAATCAAAAGTATTTACTTTTTTTATAAAAGTTGCATTTTCAAAACTGCTCTTTTGTTTTATAATAACTAGACAGATCAGGGTTGGCAAGTTTTTCTGTAAAAGACAAGATAGTAAATACCTTACTTAGCCTTTGTGGGCCATATGTATGGTCTTTATTGCAATACTCAACCCTGCTGTGGTAGCACAACAGTCATAGACATTGGACAAGTGAATGTCCATAGCTGTGTTTCATTACAACTTTATTTACAAAAATAGATGGTGGGCTACACTTGGCCCACATGGCATGATTTGCCAACCCCTGATAAAGACCACTGAGGGGCGCCTGGGTGGCTCCGACGGTTGAGTGGCCGACTTTGGCTCAGGTCATGATCTCGCGGTCCGTGAGTTCGAGCCCCGCGTCGGGCTCTGTGCTGACAGCTCAGAGCCCAGGGCCCGTTTCAGATTCTGTGTCTCCCTCTCTCTGACCCTCTCCCGTTCATGCTCTGTCTCTCTCTGTCTCAAAAATAAAAATTAAAAAAAAAAAAAAAAAACCACTGAAATAGGAACAGTATAAACTTTGTACTGACTTCCTCCACCATTTTGCTTCATTTATTGACTTGCCCATTGTTCATTACACTGAAAGATCTTTCCACAACTACATTTGGGAAAGGGATCAAAGCCTGAAAATGAATTAATCTCAAAAGTTTTAGAGCTTCTGTTAATTAAATAACCATGCTGGGCCCACGAGGAGAGAAATGGTATAGTTAAAGAAAGAACTTAATCATAAAGGGAATTAGGAAAGAGATGTTTTTTTCCTAAGTGAAAGCCATTAAAATTTTCTGATTTCATCATGGTTGGATATTTTCTACAAGAAACGCAGCATGTGTGGAGGCCACAAAATGCAACATACAGAATTACTCAAAGGACACATTTCCCTAGGTAACTTGCATAAACATTTAAAGCTTCTTTTTGTAAAATTTTCAACTAAATATACTGGAAAACGCTTATACAATGCAAATGTAACTCTTTTCTTAAAAAGCAATTATTTTTATCAAGGAATTGAATTTTCTCAAAATGAAAGAAAGCACCAATTTATTTCTTATTTTGAGCAGTGAATATAATGAGTACAGAAATAAGTGAATAAAATAGAGACAAGCTTCTGGAACTGTTGGCTATTGTAGTAGGGTGTATTATTGGCTCATAGTTCTTGCTGCCTCCCTGATCCTTGCTGACATCTTCCACAGTTTACCTCCCCATCCCATTGATATTGTGTGCAGCCAAGTAACTTGTTTTGGCCAATGGAGTGCCAACAGAAATGACAGTGTGGTATTTCAGAGCAGAGCCCTTTAACAACCTCTCACAAATTTGTTTCCTCTCTTGCCCTCTGCATCTTCCATGGGGAAAGATGGCCCTTTGTAGTTACTATCTCTAATCTAGAACACACAGAACAGATTTGAACTTAAACTTGAACCCAACACTTAGCCCAAAGCAGAACCATTCCAACCAATCTACAGATCTGTGGGTGACAAAATTTTGTTGTTGTATGCCACCGAAATTCTGAAGTTTTTGTTATGCAGTATTATTACATTAATAGTTGATTAATAGAATTATTACTTACCATTTTATATTAGTTACCATTTACTTTACAATTTTTTCTTGCTTAATCAGAAACTATTTTGGGGGTGCCTGGGTGGCTCAGTCTTTTGATTTCAGCTCAGATCATGATTTTTGATTTCAGCTCAGATCATGATCCCAGGGTTGCAGGACTGATCCCTGCAATTGGGCTCCACACTGAGTGTGGAACCTGCTTAATATTCTCTCTCTCTCCCTCTGCCCCTCTCCCTGACTCATGCTCTTTATCTCTCTCTAAAATAAAAAAAAAAAAGTGTTAAAATATTCTTTACATTCCCTTATAAAAAATCATGACTTGTAAATAAATTGTCATCAGTTGAGTAAAAATGTCTCAACTCTCTTAATAAACCCAGCTATCAAGTGTGATTAAACCTAATAATTTCATGGAACTCATTTTCAAAGACGTCTTAACCTTACTAATCTTCACACAGTGCAGCAGGGTAGTTTTTTGAAATACTAACAAACGTGTCCTCAGCTATTCCCTATGTTTCATTGAATTATTCCCTGTAGGACCTTTACCCAACCCAAGGGCTAGAAAAGAGACACCTATTAACTTAAGAGCTAATGCTTCAACTATGGATTGCAAATCATTAATAGAGCACCAAATTTATTAAGTAGGTCATAACCAAAATATTTTAAATGAAAAATAGAAAACATCCAGTTGTATCACACATGAAAGGTTAATATTATTTTGCAAATATATAGGAGAAAAAGAGAGACTGCAATGTGATGAAAGTCCAAACAAAAACAACAGGGAGCCACTGTCATAAAGAAAGGTTATTTTAAAAGAATTAGAGGCACCAAATATTTGGTTCTAGTCAATACTAGATCCTTCTCCCAACTGCAATTGCCACTTGACTCTCCGCATTATTCTGGGGCTATAACTACATATAAGGTAAAATAGAAAGACATCATTTACAACATGGAAAAGACCACAACAAATAGTATACTAAACAATGAATAACTAAAGTCATTTCCATTAAAATCAGGACCACAATAGGAATGTGGTCTATATGACCTCTAATTTTAAAAAATCTTTAGAAAGTTTTAGCTAATGCACTAAACAAAAATAAACAGAACAAAAAAAAGAAATATCTTTCTTTCCTTATTGCCTTATTGATGACATTATTGGATTCCTAGAAAACTTAAAATGTAATAGAAGGCAGAATTAATTTGGTAATGGGCCTAAATACAAATAAATACATAAAATTAACATCTTTATTCAGATTAACAATAACTAATTATAAATATATGTGAAAAAATTGTGATGAAAACTATATAATATATAGGAACAAGTATGATTTTTTTTTAAGTTTTAGGACCTAAGTGATAAGACAAGTGGAAAAGATATTCACAAAGAATATATCCAACAAAAGAACTTATATCCAGAATATATTTTTTAAGACTCTTTCAAATCAATAAGAAAATGGCACCCAGTGCATTTAAAAAAAATCAAAAGGCAAGGGGTGCCTGGGTGAATAAAGCATCCAACTTCAGCTCACATCATGATCTCACGGCTTGTGAGATCAAGCCCCGCATCAGGCTCTGTGCTGACAGCTCAGAGCCTGAAGCCTGCTTCAGATTCTGTGTCCTCCCTCTCTGTCTGGCCCTCCCCAGCTTGCTCTCTGTCTTTCTCTCTTTCTCTCAAAAATAAATAAGCGTTTTTCAAAAAGGCAAAAAACTTAAACCAGACACTCTATAAAAGAGGCTATCCAAGTGATAAATAAGCATGTGAAAAATATTTAACATCATTGGTCACAATGAGATACTATGTACTCATCAGAATGGCTAGCATTCTAACAACTGACAACCTAGGTTGGCAAGAATGGGGACATCTGGTCTGTCACAAAGTTGGCCGTATTGTCAGTTGGCACGGGAACTTTGCAGAACTCCGGCATTCTCTGTTAGAGGTGAACATCTGCATACACTCTGCCCAGTAATTCCATTCCTGGCATATACTCGATGGAAATGTGTGTGTAAGTGGACCAACACACATGTATAAGAATGGTTCGAGTATCATGTATAACAGTCAAAACTTTAAACAACCCAGATGTCCACCAAAAGGAGAATGGAGGAATAGAAACATAAAACGATGCAGCCACTGTGGAAATGGTCTGATGATTCCTCAAAAAATTAATCATATGGTCCAGCAATTCCACTTGTGGGTACATACTCAAAAGAGTGGAAAGCAGAGATTTGAATGGATACTTGTACACCCATATTCCCACCAGCATTATTCACAATAGAAAGTGGAAGCAACTGAGGGCCCATCCACAAATAAATGGATAAACATGGAGAAAATAAAATGAGTGGAAAAACAAAAATATTCCACACGATGGAATATTTAGCCTTAAAAAGAAAAGAACATCTGACTCATGCTATAACAGATGATGAACTTTGAAGACATTACACTATGTGAAATAAACCACACACAAAGGACTGATATTATAGGATCCCACTTAATGAGGTACCTAGAGTAGCCAGACTCTCAGAGGCAGAAAGTGGAATGAGGTTTGCAAGGGGCTGGGGAAGGACACATGGGGTGTTTAGTTTCATGAATATAGATTTTAGTTTGGGGATGACAAAAAAGTTTCTGGAGATGGATAGTGGCAAGGGTTGCACAACGTAAATATACTTAATGCCACCGAAAGGTACAGTTAAAAATGATTAAAATGGCCAATTTAATGTTATTTTATTTTAACACAATAAAAAAATTTAACAGAAGTGATAAATTGTCATATAGTCATATAATGAAATAACATATAGCAACAAAAATGAAGACACTACCTTCATACAACATAGACTTTAATTTTTTTAAATCAAATAGCTAAAAAAAGGGGATGTCTGTGTTTGTATATAAACAATGACAAAAAATAAATGCAAAAGGATACCTTTACATCCTTAGAAATGGAGAAAACACGTTTTTAGCCACTTTAGAATTGCATTATGCTCCAGCTTTATCCTTAAAGCCTCTGAAAACGGAGGCCAAGAAAATTTCAAATGATCAAGGCAAATATTATGTAACTTTTCTTTTACTCATTTTTAATGAATATACAAGAAGCAGAAATGCCAATGTATCTAATTCCATCCTGGACCCTGACATCCCTTCCCCAGCTGCCCTGACAGCTCCCCTGCACCATTCTGGGATTAGAAGTACCTGGCTAGGAGCTGAAGGAGAAACCCCCGTGAATGTTTGTGTCTCAGGATGAGATTCGGAGCAAGGAGGGACAGAGTCAGGAATGGCCTGGGAGAGGTTTCTTGCAAAGACTGTCATTTTTTATTTACTGACTCCGATGCAGGCAGAATGATAGATTGTTTCAAGTGGCCAAGAAATACAATCCCTTCCAACTAGTCAACAGCCCTTTGGGCGAGAGAAGGTTCCTGTGCAATTCGTATGGGGGTCCGATCAAAAGTGAACCAAGTGGGATACGCAAGGTACTCATCCTGTCCCCTTAAGATCTGAGATGAGGACACTGACAACATGGGCAGGCAGTTTGGGGGGACAAAAACCAACTCAGACCCGGAGCCAGGTGCATCAGGTTTGACTAGCCGTCCACTGCTTCAATGTCAAGTGAGCAGAATCAAGCAAGGAAGGTCCAGAAAAAAGGCAACAATCCACTCAGGCTACCAAGGAAAATCCACTATGTTCATTTTTCTAAAAGAATGAGAAACACTCAAATAGGGAGAAAAACTATTCGTGAAACACGTAGCCCTATACTACTCTCCTAGGATTCTCTCCCAGAGCCTTTGGAAGGAGTGTGGCCCTGCCCACACCTTGATTTAGCTGCCAGAAGTGTGAGGATAAATTTCTGTTGTTAAAATGTGATGTTTTTATCTTTGTGATGTTTCATTATAGCAGCTCTAGGAAACTAACACAATGAGATACAGAAAAAAAAAGTAGATATGGTATAAATGGACAGTTCAAAATCGGTAACAACAAAACACCCATTTATCCATGACCTAGCTTATGAAAGAAAAGTTACTGGTAGCTTCAAAGCCCTTCCAGAGTGCCCTTCCCCAATCACACCTTCCCACCCTTATCTCCACCGTCTGAAATTTTGTGTTAAACATTCCTTCCCTTTTCTTGTAATTTCTTCCTATATATCCCAAACAACATAGTATTTAGTTTTGACTGTTTTGAGCTTTTGTATACACTGAGTCATACTTTATATATTCTTCTTTATGTGCTCTTTACACAATATTTTGTTTTTGAGAGTAATTCATGATGTTGTGTAATATTTGATATACAATCTATTTATTCATTTTGCTATGAATAACACTTCAATGGTGTCCTTTATTTTTGTTATTATAAACAATATTACCATGAAAATTCTTGCATATGTCTCCTAATGCACATGAGCATTATCTCAGAACTATAAAAACCTGAACTGCAATAGGCTTAGCATTGAAATAGAATTTCTACCTATTCAGCAATTCTACCTAGGAGAATTGCTAGGGTATGTTTTGTTCAACTTTATGAAAAGTATTTTAAATACATAGGTAAGAGAATTAAGAGAGTATTTTTAGATGTCAAAATCACAGACTGGAAACTAGAAAAGATGAGATAGCTTTAAGTGGGGTAGTCTGCTACTATCATTGTATTGGAGTTTCTTTATGTTTGTGATTAACTGATTTATATATCTGGGTGTTTTCCAGTGGGGGGCATAAATATTTACAACTGTTGGCACCTCTTGGTGGATAGATTCCTTAATTATGATATAACAACCTTCTTCATCTCTTGTTACAGTCTTTGTTTTAAAATCTAGTTTGTCTGTTATAAGCATGGCTACTCCGGATTTCTTTTGACATCCATCAGCATGACGAATCGTTCTCCATCCCCTTACTTTCAATCTACAGGTGTCTTTAGGTCTAAAATGAGTCTATTATAGACAGCAGATAGATGGATATGGTTTTGTTTATCCATTCTGATATTCTATGTCTTTTGATTGGAGCATGTAGTCCATTTACATTTGGAATGATTATTGAAATATGAAGTTAGTGCCATTGTGCTGCCTGTAGAATTAGTGTTTCTGGTGACATTCTCTGGTGCTTTGTAGTCTTGTTGCTTTTGGTCTTGTTGGTTTGGTTTTTTTCTCCACTTCCCCATTCAGAGTCCCCCTTAGAATTTCTTGCAAAGCTGGCTACTTTAGTAGTCACCAACTCCTTTAGTTTTTGTTTTTCTGGGGACCTCTTTTTCTCCCCTTCTATTCTGAATGGCAGCCTTACTGGATAAGGAATTCTTGGCTGAATATTTTTCTGATTCAGCATGTTGACTATATCCTGCCACTCTTTTCTGGCCTGCCAAGTTTCTGTGGACAGATCTGCTGTGAACCTGATCTGTCTTCCCTTGTAGGTTAAGGACTTTAAGAAAACAATCAGTTAATAATTCAAAACATCTGACAAGGATAGGAAAAAAACACAGAAAAATCTCACTTATGAATATAGATGTGAAAATCATAAGTAAATATAAGCAATTCAAATGTAAAAGTACATTATAATAATATACCAAGTTGTACTCCAGGAATGCATTCATGACTAAATATTATGAAAAATTCATATAATTTAGAAAATGAGTCTAACTATGAAACATAAAAGTATACAGTCATCTCCGTCAGTATTAAAAAGATATTTGATAATATTCAGAATCTATTTAACTTTTTTAAAAGACTCACTATGAATCAATACTAGAAAAACAGATTCTTAACATGATGAAAAACATCCACATTAAATTAAGAACAAAGATAAAATGCTTTCACATCCATCACTCAAACGAAACTTTCTAGTCTATGTATTAATAAAGAGAAAGTGGGTATAAATATTATATAGGAGACAAAAATTAGAGGGGAGAAAACTTATTATTCAGAAATGATGTATGATTTGCAAGTGATTTTTTTCACCTAGATAACACAAGATTAAAAATCTTGTATTGTAAAATTACCATTGAAAAATCTCACTGTAAAGGAGACAAACACTCCTAGTGGATACCACTAGGATACTTCTCACTAGTGTGTCCAGCAAAGACAATCTGTCCTACAGTATCAGCACAATGTTTTTAGTGGACCAACAGACTAAGTAGAAGACTGGTATTAATGATCCAGGTTATATGAAAAAATGTCCATATCCTTAGAAGAAATAGCCAGTTCACATCCCTTTTCACTCTCAGACATAACTTTATTGGATGGAATAGGGGATGAAATTGTCTAACATTTTATATCATTATCTCTTTTCTCCCTTTCTTTCTCTGTGGTTTTTCTGACAGAGCAGACATTTGAATTCATGCACTACAAATGCATATATAATCTAACATCATTATAATAAATAAAGCCTTGATATCCAGTTGTGCCCATTTGTAGAGTCTGCATTTGCTTTATACCAAACATGATGCAAAATTCAGCTCGGCTCCAAATCCTATCTATCAACAAATAATCCTCTCACACCAAAAATACTATTGAAAAACTAGAATTTGCTAAGATATGGATAGTGCGGGAGGCTTTGCATGTGTGGGGACTCGGGTATATAGGAAATCTCTGTACTTTTCATTTGATTTTGCTATGAACCTAAAACTGCTCTGAAAAATAAATTTTATTAATTAAAAAATTAGAATTTGCTAATCATTTTGCAAAATTAAAAAGCTCACGTCACATAGCACATGCTATTTCCATCAGGCAATTCCTGTGGGCAACCACGACCCCAGTTCTTGGCCCCAGAATTAAGAGGACCAATTCTGGCTTCTTCCAGCTGAACCCATGCCCATGACTCCAGGTCTAAGGAGTCAAAAAGCTGTGCTCTCTGGATCCCATGTCCTCAAACTGTCCTTTGGTCCTTCACTTACTCTCTGTCTTCTTTTCTGTCCATACAACCTTGCCCTCCCTCTCTCATTTTGTTTTTTATTATCTTCATAAAAGTTTCTTTTTATTTTTATAAAACCCCCAAACCAGCCACACAATCATATTTACCCTCAGGCTTCTTTTTTTTTTTTTTTTAAGTTTTTACTATTTTTTTTATTTGAGAGAGAGAGAGAGTTGGGGAGAGAAGCAGAGGGAGAGAGAGAGAGAGAGAGAGAGAGAGAGAGAGAATCCCAAGCAGGCTCCATGCTCAGTGAGGAACCAGATACAGGGCTGGATTCCACGACCCTGGGAATCATGACCTGAGCCAAAGTCAAGGCTAGGCTGTTCAAATGACTAAGCCACGCATGCGCCCCTACCCTCAGCCTTCACAGAGTCTTTTTGCAGTGAAAACAAGCTCTATATATGAATAAAAGTTAACTTCAGCAGCCAAGATGCTAAAATAATCTTCACCTCATTTACATATACAACAATCAATTATTTCTACATATCAGCATTAATTTGTTAGAAGTATTAAGGAAAAATCGTCCTCTCATATAGCAACCAAGACAAAATAACCTGAAGTCAAATCAAGAGAAAATGTGCAGGATTTATATGAAAAGAATTGCAAAGCTTTATTGAGGTACCTAAAGCTACAAAAGTAAAGAATATACTGTGGTTCAGATTATAAGCGTCCCATATTCTAAGGATGACAATTATCACCAAATTAGCATCCAATAGAATGAAATTCCAATCAAATTCTCGACTGGGTTTTTTCAAATTTCAAACAATGAAGATAAATAGGATAATAAAATATGTGCATTATCGTGTAGTGAGGAAGGCCCCAGAAGCATAGAATAAAATCCAAAAACCATCTAGAAACTCTCGATAGACCGCACACATAAAAATTTAGAATTTTTGCATGGAAAAAAAAAAGCTATGACAAAGTAAGAAAATGAAAAGACAGATGACAAGCTAAAATAAGTTTACAACATTTAGGACAGAAATAAGTTGACATATTTGGAAGAAGTATTTTTAATCAATAAAATATTAAGTAACTAAAAATAAAACAAAAAACAAAAAACAAGTGAAGAACATGAAACAGGTCACAAATGGCCAGTAAAAATATGAAGTACTGTCCAATATCAATAGTCACCGAAGAATGCAAAGCATTCTTAAGATAATTATCCTTTATCACTAGGCAAAGATTTTTTTTTAAGTATTCTTAAAGATTCAGGAATTGCACATTCTCATACACCATCAGTGGGTGTAAACCTATATAACTTAAAAAGTGATTTGGCAGCACTCATAAAATCCATAAAATGTGCATAACATTTGACTTAATAGTCTTTCTTTCTTTCTGGAATTTATTCCATGGAAATAGTCATACAAAGGGTCTAACTATGTGAGCAAAAGAATGATTGTCTTGACCTGTATGAAAAGTGAAAATTTAGGAAAAGCTTGAATGTCCATCATCTGCCCAAGCCTGCTACAGTAAAGCATGGCAGGGTAGACTCCTGCACAGCCGTGAGAACTGATGCTACAGGTCCTGGAGCCAGGCACCCGCCCTCTCCACCGCAGGCACCCCCACCTCCAAGATGCCCGGAGTCAAGGCGATTCAGCCCAAAGGCAGTAAAGGGACCCCAAGCAATCAGCAAAATGGTCCACCAAACCTGTGTCTGCAAAAGTTGCAGAAGGGCAACAGGGAGCACTCAATCTTCAGAGTGCAAATAAAACAGAAAAAAAAGGAGCAGAAGAAGAGGCTGAACTGGGTCACAAAAGAACTGTAGCCTGAACTGCCAAAAACAGAACAAACAGGAGCATCCAGCCTCTGATGAAGCAGGAGCAAAAGAAGCCAAGTCTGGTGATGAATATCACATCCCAAGGCTTCTCCATGACCCCCACACTTCCTGGATTGTCCAACTGTTTTGTAAAGGCAAAAGTTTTAGAAGCCCTGGAAATAACTGAAGTAACTGTTAAGAGGTTATTATTTTTCTTTTTACATATTTAGATAAGTGCAAATGCTTTTTCTTAAAAAGTTCAATTAGCTCCTGTTGTTTAGCATTTCTGCACAACCAGGAATTACAGGAATATTGGATTAAGGAAGTCTTTGCCTTCTTGTGAACCAATTTGCCATTCTCCAGGCTGGTGGTGGGAAAGATTATAGCCTATAATACAAAGCATAATTAAAAACAATGCAGGGGCGCCTGGGTGGCTCAGTCGGTTAAGCGGCCGACTTCGGCTCAGGTCATGATCTTGTGGTCCGTGAGTTCGAGCCCCGCGTCGGGCTCTGTGCTGACAGCTCAGAGCCTGGAGCCTGTTTCAGATTCTGTGTCTCCCTCTCTCTGACCCTCCCCCATTCATGCTCTGTCTCTCTCTGTCTCAAGAATAAATAAACGTTGAAAAAAAAATTTTTTTTAAAGAGCAATGCACACTCATAATCATGCACCTAGCATGTCTCAAACATTTCAAATTGCTAATCTTCTGTTCACCTGTTCTTTGGTGGAACTGTTTTCTCAAGGCAACTACTCCCTGACCTTGGCCCTCCCAGTTAGACTTGAGTGCCAACTGTGACGTCTTTGCTGGCAGTTGTCCGGTTTATCCTCGAGTTTTGCTAATACGCTGCTACAGATTGGATTTTTTTTAGAATGTTCCAAGTATGATATTAAGTCATGGATTAGTGGAATGTTAGACTTTAACTGAAGTAACTGGGTAATTTTTTAGAAAAAGATTTCAACTATTTTGTTTAGATTGTTAGTGTACAATTAAAACCTTGGTTTGCGAGCATAATTTCTTCCAGAAACATGCTTTTAATCCAAAGCACTTGTATATCAAAGCAAATGTCAAGAAACCCTGGCTCTGTTGTGATCATGTAACGTTTGGTGTCACGTACTACTCATATTGTAAGACATCGCTCATTTATCAAGTTAAAATTTATTAGAAATGTTTGCTCGTCTAATGGAACACTCGCAGAACAAGTGACTCACAATCCAAGGTTTTACTATACTTGTATAAGAATTATGTATAGATTCTTATGTGTACAGATTCTTATATGTAAGGATTATATGTAGATTGCTTATACTGTCTGTGAACAAATCAGGCAGAAGCCAATAATATCTCAATTATTAAAAAAAAAAAAAACACCAACTCAAACACCTACATTTTTCACATAGGTGAAAATGCTAACTTCCTAACCGTTCGGAAATGCATGAACCCCAGCAAAGCTTCCATATAGTTATCATTTCAAATTCAGTTATGCACTTCATCGGTAGTAGATCCACTGAGTTTAATTGTTTTTTTTAAACACCTTTCAAAAGATTTCACCATAACATTGGAACAAATTTACATAATGTATGCAGAAAGATAAGGAAACAAAAAAGCAAGGCACAAATTTAATATTACTGAAGCAAATAATCTTCAATGGTAGGATGAATACAATTTCATATTTGTTTTCTGGAGAAGACACAACCAAATGCTTAAGGGGACCCAAGAAAGAAAATACCCAGAAGTGGCTGAAGATAAGAAAATGCAGTAAGATTGCTTTCACACACCGTGCAATACAGCTGAAGTGTGGAGAAACTGGCCAAACTCAGAATAGATGAAGGAAATGGTATCAGACAAACACAAATACCATATTGATCTCACTTACATGTGGAATTTAAAAAACCAAAAGTCCAAACTCATGGGTACAGAAAACAGATAGGTGGGTGGCCAGTGGTGGGGACGGGGAGTAGGCAAAATAGGTGAATGGGGTCAAAAGGTACAAACTTCCAGTTATAAAATAACCAAATCCTTGGGAAGTAATGTACAGCATAGTGACTATAGTTAATACTATGTTGTAGGGACCCCTGGTGGATCAGTCAGTTGAGCATTTGACTCTTGGTTTAGGCCCAGGTCATTATCTCGTGGTTTCGTGGGTTCGTGCCCCAGGTCAGTCTCCACTCTGAGAGTACAGAACTTGCTGGGGATTCTCGGTCTCCCTCTGTCTCTGCCCCTCCCAACTCACACTGCCTCTGTCTCTCTCAAAATGAATACAAAACTTTAAAAAGTAATACTGTCTTGTATATTTAAAAGTTACTAAGAGAGGAGATCTTAAAAGTTCTCATCACAAGGGAAAGAATGTTCACTATGTGTGCTGATGAATGTCACCTAGATTATCATGGTGATCAGCTCACAATACATACAAATATCAACTCATATTGTACACTAGAAACTAATATAATGTTATACACGTCAATTATACCTCAATTGAAAAAAAAAATAAGCAGCAGGTTATGACACAGGACTAACAAAGCATTGTCCCACAGTTTAATTGGCAGATTTTTTTTCTTTCTCAGCAGTACATAAAATAAGACTCTAACAATCAATGATACCTTACATTCAGTGAAATGTAGTTTCTTGGTTAACATGGAAAGAAATCCTTGGTACATTGTAAGCTTTCCTTTTAGAAGCACATATGCTAAAATTAGAATGATCCAGGGTAGGACAGCACCTGGATAAGGGCAACATACAACCATGAAGTGTTCCATAGTCGTTCTATTTCTTAATCTAGGTGTTTATTTGTGAACATTCATCCATCTGTACACTTATGTTTTGTGCACATTTCACTAGGTGTGCCATGCTTTAATGTAAGTTTTCTTGAAATATCAGCATATAACACAGTTTATATAGTATGGATCCCATTTTTTCTAACTGGGTGCAGGTGCACGCACAGTCTCCCGTTTGTGTGCATATCTGCGTATGTAGGCATAGAATCTAAATATCAGGAGGAATTATCAAAAGACAGGTAACTTTTACTTTCTTCTTTACGCTTTTATGTGTCTGAAGATTTTTTACAATGCTCATTATTTCTCTTACAATCAGGAGAAAATGACAGAAAGACCTATGAGCACTTTAAAAACACGTGTATATGAAACAAAACCTGCATATGCTTTGAACAGCAATTGTGCTTCACAGAATTTGTGCACAGACATAATTAAAGATGTGTGCAATTTAGCTATTAGAATATTCATCACATTTCATATCTTCTACCCAGTATATTCATCTCTGAAAATTTAGCCTACAAAAGATTAGAGATGTTGATAAATAGTTATTTATAAAGTTTTCATCATAGTGTTCTATAAAATGTCAAACACTTCCAATAACCTAAGAATAGTTAAATAAATTAATGTACATCACATGATGAATGTAACCAACCACTAATATGGGTGTGGATTTTGAAGAAAATGTGATGACATGTGAGATGTTTATTAACACTGTCAAATGAAAATGTGCAATACAAAACTCTAAATGCAGCATAAACCAAATCTTGTGAAATATGCATAAAATAAGTATATGAAATATATACATAAATTAAAAAGTGAGGAACATATATAAATGTTTATAACAGTTATCCCTAACTGAAATTGTAATTTTTTAATTCTCTTTTTATACCTTTCTGCATTTTCCAAATTCTATAAATTGAGTACTACATATTCTGTAATTTTTAGAAAGTTAATTTTTAAATCCCTGAAGTCAGAGACATTGACTCCAGAGAGCAAACATCCACAGCAAAACAAAATGCTAATTCTACAAAGAAGCACATAAGGTGCCTCGAGCTCTGCTTTGCAGCCTTGCACTCAGCATAATTGAAGGATGGCCTATTAAAGCCTATTGAGTTCATTTAAATGCAGTCCTATTACACCTGCTCATCTCATTTTCTTCCTCAAAATAAACTATAAATACTGATGGAGGAAGGCAGAGGAAATTAGTTGTCAAGAGACATAAGGGGCACCTGGGTGGCTCAATTGGTTAAGCACCCAAATTCGGCTCAGGTCCTGATCTCCTGGCTCATGAGTTCAAGCCCCACATCAGGCTCTCTGCTCTCAGCACAGAGCCAACTTCAGATCCTCCATCTGTCTCCTTGTCTCTTTTTCTCTCTCTCACAAAAATAAATAAACGTTTAAAAAAGAGCGAGACATAAAAATTCATGTGAAAGTCGGGAAGAAGAAAACAAAAAGTAATACTAGGCATTGCCATAATGTAGGGTGTTTAGTCACAGGACATAGAATCTTATAGACTTGAGGGCAACAGTGAATTAAAAACATCCACATCCAATTCCAGAACATGAGTCAAGTCATTAAAAACTTTTATATGCAGCACTTCTCTATTAAAACACTCAAGTTATAAAATTTCATAGAAATGAGTAGAGTTACAAAAGATAGACCAAAGAGTTTTGTAATTCTCCTGAATGTGCAAAAATAAGTATTTTAATAGGTTAATATTGTACTGCCATATTTATATAAAGAGAGAAATGTAAAAATATAATTTTTGAAGGATCAAAGTTTGAAATATGTGTTTTACATCAAAGTGGGTCATCTTGGGCACTGATTTGGTTCAGAACTCAGCAAAGTAATGTCTATGATTTTTTTATTCACTCTTTTTACTACCGAACACTTCTTAAAACACAAGATAAATACAGAGAATCATTTTATTTACATTTTTACTGAGATTTCCCTATTTTTAAAAAGAAGGAGGAGGCTGGGGCGCCTGGGTGGTTAAGCGTCCGACTTCAGCCAGGTCACGATCTCGCGGTCCGTGAGTTCGAGCCCCGCGTCAGGCTCTGGGCTGATGGCTCGGAGCCTGGAGCCTGTTTCCGATTCTGTGTCTCCCTCTCTCTCTGCCCCTCCCCCGTTCATGCTCTGTCTCTCTCTGTCCCAAAAATAAATTTAAAAAAATGTAAAAAAATAAAAATTAAAAAAAAATTAAAAAAAATAAAAAAAGAAGAAGGAGGAGGTAGAAATCACCACGTGGTCAATAGTTAATTTATTTGTCACCTTATGATCCTCCTGACAATCTTATAAGAGATCAGAAGAACAGACCATACCCCTAGTCTAATACTATTGGATGAATAAATCAGGCAACATTTTGATACATAATAAAGCATCTCTTTACCTGATAGGCTTAAGAAAAATGAAAAGCAGAATAGATCATCTTCATAATATCTATACTGTTACATGTTATATGGGGAAAGGGGAGTATCTTTACTTATGTCTGCTCATGTCTTCTATAGGTCACAAATTTTTCTCAATGTAAGCATCTAGGATTTGGGACAAAGGAAAGCAATTTTTGTAATCATAACAACAATAATCATATATACAGATCTATCTATCTATCTACCTATTATCTATA
Source organism: Panthera uncia (assembly GCF_023721935.1). Classification (NCBI taxonomy): domain Eukaryota; kingdom Metazoa; phylum Chordata; class Mammalia; order Carnivora; family Felidae; genus Panthera; species Panthera uncia. The sequence goes on from NC_064807.1 coordinate 25,556,121, forward strand.
GTGAGTTATGCTAATATGTGAGCCCTATATTACATAGTAAAGGGTATTTACACTTAGAAGTGATTATGGGCAAAGATGAATTAGAAATAAGAATTGCGCCAATAATTTACAATAGCATTTTTACCAACGGTAGCTGGCAAATTATGGGGGAAAGTATTCTAGTTAAGAGATATTTGCTTATTTTTTTAAATATTACATGAGCAGCTGACTAGTTAATGGTTATCACTTACTAATATTTGTAAAAAATGTTTACATATTATGTATTTTATCCCAGTGTTTACAAAAGCATGAGAGATGCAACAAAGAGAGACACTGTAGACAACAGGATCAAAGGCAAATGTGGCTCGGCCACAACAGTAGGGCACATGCAACACACGTAGGAAACACTCCTGAAGTACCAGATTCTGGTCAACAAGGGACATTGCACTGCAGGGTACTATGGGACCTCTTCTTCAAAAGTTCACTACTTTCAATGGGAGACACAATGGACTTTCCTAACACATAGAAACAGACACAGGCAGTTAGACAAAATGAGGAGACAGAGGAATGTGTCCCAAATGAAAGAACAGGACAAAATCCCAGCAAGAGAGCTAAATGAAACAGAAATAAGTAATATGCCTGCACAGATTTTAAAGCAATGGTCATAAAGATACTCACTGGATATGAGAAAAGAGTAGAGGATCTCAATGAGACCCCAACAAAGAGATGGGAAACATACAAAAAAATCCATCAGAGATGAAGAACTCAATAACTAATATTAACAATACACCACGGGGAATAAATAGTAGACAAAAGGAAGAAGAAGAATAGATCAGTAGCCAGGAAGACAGAATAAGGGAAAGCAATCAAGCTAAACAGGAGAAAGAAAAAAAGAATAATAAAAACTGAGAACAGATTAAGGGAATTTGCCGATACCATCAAACATAACATAATAGGGATCCCAGAAGGGGAAGAGAAAGTAAAGGATACAGAAAGTTTATTTGAAGAAATAATAGCTGAAAATTTCCCAAATCTAGAAAAGGAAACAGAAATCTAGATCCAGGAGGCACAGAGAGCCCCTAATAAAATCAACCTAAGACACACAGTAATTAAAATGGCAAAAAGTAGTAATAGAGAGAGAATTTTAAAAGCAGTGAGCAAAAAGAAAACAGTTACATACAAGGGAAACCCGATAAGGTCATCAGCTTATTTTTCAGCAGAAACTTTGCAAACCAGCGGGAATGGCATGATATATTCCAAGGGCTGAAAGAAAAAAAAAACTGCAACCAAGAATACTCTATCCAGCAAGATTATCATTCAGAATAGAAGGAGAGATAAAGAGGTTCCCAGACAAACAAAAGTTAAAGGAATTTATCACTCTAAACCAGCCTTACAAGAAATGTTGTAAGGGATTCTTTGAGTGGAAAGGAAAGACCATAAGCAGGAGTAAGAAAAGTAGGAAGCACAAAATCAATAAAATTATGTATGTCTATAAAAATCAGTTAAGGAATTCACAAAATAAAAATAATGTGAAGTATGACATTATTTGTCTAAAACATGGTGGGAAGGAAGAGTAAAAATTTAGTACTTTTGGAGTGGATTCAAATTTGAGAAACCATGTATAGACTGCTATATGCATAAGATATTATATGGCCATAAATTAAAAACTAGTAATATATATGCAAAATATAAGAGAAAGGAATCCAAGTATATCACTAAAGAAAGCCAACAAACACCAAGAGAGGAGAGCAAGAGAAGAAAGGAACAGAGAAGGACTACAAAAACAACCATAAAACAAGGAACAAAATGGTGACAAGTACATGCATATCAATAATTACTTTGAATGTAAATGGACTAAATGCTCTAATCAAAAGATACAGAGTGATGGAATGGATAAAAAAAAACCCCACAAGATCTATCTGTACATGCAGATTGAAAGTGAAGGGATGAAAGGTATTTATCATGCAAATGGAAGCGAAAAGAAAGCTAAGTAGCAATACTTAGACAAAATAGACTTTAAAACAAAGACCATAGCAAGAGACAAAGAAGGACAGTATATTATCATAAACGGAACAATCCAGCAAGAAGATATAAAATTGTAAATATTTATACACCCAACATAAAAGCACCCAAATGTATAAAACAGCTATTAACAAACATAAAAGAAGTAATTGATAATAATATAATAATAGTAGGGGACTTTAACACCCCACTTACATCAATGAATAAACTATCCAAACAGAATATCAGCAAGGAAAAAGTGGCTTTGGGGGCACCTGTGTGACTCAGTCAGTTAAAAGCATCTGACTTGGGCTCAGGTCATGATCTCGCAGTTCATGAGTTTGAGCCCCAGATCAGGCTCACCGCTGTCAGCCTGTCAGCACAGAGCCCACTTCAGATCCTCTCTGCCCCCTCTCTCAGCCATTCCCCCACTTGCACTCTCCCAAAAATAAATAATTTTTTAAGTGGTTTTGAATGACACACTGGAGCATTAGAGCGATGGATGTAATGGGTATATTCAGAACATTCCATCCTAAAACAGAATACACATTCTTTTCAATTTACGGAGAACATACACCATATGCCACAAAACAAGTCTCAACAACTTCACAAAGTCTGAAGTCCCACCAGTCATCTCTTCTGACCACAATGCTATGAAACTAGAAATCAACCACAAGAAAAAAAACAAAAAACTCATGGAAGTTAAATAACACACTACTAACCAATGAATGGGACAACCAAGAAATCAAAGAGGAAGTCAAACAATACATGGAGACAAATGAAAATAAAAACACACTGGTCCAAAATCTGGGATGCAGCAAAAGCTGTTCTAAAAGGGAAGTTTATTGCAATATAGGCCTACTTCAAGAAGCAAGAAGAATTGCAAATAAACAACCTAACCTTACACATAAAGGAGCTAGAAAAAAAAAAGAAGAACAAACAAAACCCCAAACCAGTAGAAGGAAGGGAACAATAAAGATTAAAGCCTAAATAAATGAAACAAAAACTTTAAAAAAGCAATAGAACAAATCAATGAAACCAGGAGCTGGCTTTGAAAAGATCAACAAGTTGATAAACCTTTAGCCAGAGGCTCACACACAAACACACACACACACACACACACACACACACACACACAAAAGAGAGAGAAAGAGAGGGAGTGGGGGATTCAAACAAACAAAATGAGAAATGTAAGAGGAGTAAAAACCAATACCACAGAAATACAAAGGATTACAAGAGGACATTATGAAAAATTATATGCCAACAAATTGGACAATCTAGAAGAAATGGATGAATTTCTAGAAACATATAATCCCCCAAAACTGAATCAGGAAGAAATAGATAATTTGAACAGACCAATATTGAGCAATGAAATTAAATCAGTAATCAAAAAACTTCCAACAAACATAAGTCCAGGACCAGACAGTTTCACAGGTGAATTCTACCAAACATTTAAAGAAGAGTTAATCCCTATTCTTCTCAAACTATTCTTTAAAAAAAATAGAAGAGGAAGAAAGCTTCCATATTCATTCTCTGAGGCCAACATTACCCTCATACCAAAACCAGATAAAGACACTACAAAAAAAAGAACTGCAGGCCAATATCTCTGATGAACATACATGTAAATATCTTCAATAAAATATTAGCAAGCATATCCAACAATACATTTTAAAATCATACACCATGACCAAGTGAAATTTATTCCTAGGATGGAAGGATTGTTCAATATTCACAAATCAATCAATGTCATACATCATATCAAGAAGAGATAGGATAAAAACATATGATGATTTCAATAGATGTAGAAAAAGCATTTGACAAAGTAAAACATTCATTCATGATAAACACCTTTAACTAATTAGGTTTAGAGGTAACACACTTCAACATAATAAAAGCCATATATGAAAAGCCCACAGTTAATGTCATACTCAAGGTGAAAAGCTGAAAACTTTTCCCCTAAGATCAGAGAAAAGACAATGATGTCCCCTCTCACCACTTTTATTCGACATAATACTGAAATTCCTAATCACAACAATCAGACAAGTAAAGGAAATAAAAGGCACCCAAATTGATAAGAAAGAAGTAAAACTTTCACTATTTGCAGATGACATGAAACTATATATAGAAAACACAAAAGACTCCACCAAAAAAATACCAGAACTGATAAATGAATTCAGTAAAGTCACAGGATACAAAATTAATATACAGAAATCGGTTGCATTTCTGTACCTAATAATGAAATAGCAGAAAGAGACATTTAGAAAACAATCCCATTTACACCAAAAATAATAAAATACCTAAGAATAAACTTAATGAAAGAGGTGAAAGGCCTGTATTTTGAAAACTATAAAACACTGATGAAAGAAATTGAAGATGACACAAAAAATGGAAAGAAATTCTATGCTCATGGACTGGGAGAACTAACATTGTCAAAATGTCCATAGTAGCCAAAGCAATCTACACAATTAACACAATCCCTATCAAAATACCAAGAGCATTTTCACAGAACTAGAACAAATAATCCTAAAATTAGGTTGGAACCACAAAAGACCCTGAATAGCCAAAGCAGTCTTAAAAAAGAGGAACAAAACTGAATATATCACAATCCCAGATTTCACAACAAAGCTAGAGTAATCAAAACGATATGGTCTGGCACAAAAAAAGACACATAGATCAATGGAGCAGAATAAAGAGCCCAGAAAAAACTCACAATTATATGATCAATTAATCTACAACAAAGGAGGCAAGAATCTGCAATGGGAAAAAGACAGTCTCAATAGATGGTATTGGGAAAACTAGACAGCTACATGCAAAAGAATGAAACTGGACCATTTCCTTACACAATACACAAAAATAAATTCAAGTGGATTAAGGACCTAATGTGAGGTCTGAAACCATAAAAATCCTGGAAGTGAGCACAAGCAATAATTTCTCTGACATTGGCTGTAGCAACATTTTTCTAGATATGTCTCCTAAGGCAAGAAAAACAAAAGCCAAAATAAACTTTTGGGACTACATCAAAATTAAAATCCTCTGCCTACCAAAGGAAACCATCAAGAAAACTAAAAGACTACCTACTGAATGGGAGAAGATACATGCAAATGATATATCCAATAAGAAGCTAGTATCCAAAATACATAAAGAAGTTATATAACTCAACACCCAAAAAACAAACAATCTAATTCAAAACGGGCAGAAGATACGAACAGAAATTTCTACAAAGAAGACATACAAATGGCCAACAGACACACGAAAATGTGTTCAACATCACTCATCATCAGGGAAATACAAATCAAAACCACAATGAGATATCACCTCACATCTGTCAGAATGGCTAAAATAAAAAAAAAAATAAGTGTTAATGAAGATGTGGAGAAAAAAAAAACCCTGTGCAGTGTTGGTGGGGATGTAAACGGGTGCAGCCACTGTGGAAAACAGTATGGAGATTCCTCAAAAAGTTAAAAATAGAATTACCATATGATCCAGTAATTCCACTATTGGGTATTTACCCAAAGAATATGAAAACACTAATTTGAAAAGATACATGCACCCCTATGTTTATTGCAGCATTATTACAATATGTATATATTGTAATATATATGTACAATATGTATACATATTATAATATATATATATATATATATATGCAGCATTATTTACAATAGCCAAATTATGGAAGCAACCCAAGTGTCCATCAATAGATTAATGGATGAAGATACACACATACATATACATACCCGTAATGGAATATTACTTGGCCATAAAAAAGAAAATATTGCCATTTGCAATAACATGGATGGATCTAGGGAGCATAATGCTAAGTGAGCTAAGTCAGAGAAAGACAAATATCACATAATTTCACTCATGTGGAATTTAAGGAACAAAATAAATACACAAAATAAAAAAGAGACAAACCAAAAAAACAGACTCTTAACCATAGAGAACAAACTGGTGGTTGTCAGAGAGTAAGTGGATGCGTTGCCAGAAAGGAGGTAGGTGGGGAGATGGGTGAAATAGGCAAAAGGGAGTAAGGAGTACACTTATCATGCTGAGCACTGGCTGTTGTATGGAAATGCTGACTCACTATATTGTACACCTGAAGCTAATGTAACACTGTATGTTAATTACACTGGAATTTTAAAAATTAAAAAAATAATAATAAAATAAAAGCATGAGAAACACTCTTCGACAAAGCAGTTCTGTGATGAAGTCAGTTTAGGAAATACTACATCTTTCTTGGAAACTGACAGTGTCTTTAACATATCAGAGGCTCTGAGAAGGCCGATGGTAAATATTTAATCTAATCGAGAACTGTCTAACATGGAATTTCTCAAATGTATTTGACCACAAAACCCTTTTCGTGTGTGTGCCATCTACTAATATCTCATGGAACTAGTGTTCCTGGGACTATACTAGAGAAACTTTATCGTCAGTTTCCAATAATGAAATTAGCCATGGAGAAGTTGAATAACCTGTCCAAGATTTCACAGCAAGAAGAGGCAAAACTAGAATAAGTGTCCAGTCTTCTTACCCACATCCACAGTCTTCCCCTGACAATGTGTCCCTCACTCACTGTATGATTAATAAAAAAGAAGCCTGGCAGAGAAGGAATGTACCAATTCTCATTTAAAATACGTTCTCCTTGTTTTGTAATCTTGTTTTGTGATTTCTCAGTTAAAAATGAGTCTGCTCTTGCCAATAGTCTTGTCAATTATTAATGAAAAAATGAGGGACTTGTAGTAGAAAAATAAACGCCTTGTGGAAACTGAAAAAGAAATGAGGGAGTACTTTATTCTGAACAAGATTAGGTTTTCTTTCCTTCAAAAAAAAACATTGAATGGTGAGCTTTCATTCAAATAAATTACAATTATACTTTATGCTCCAAAAACCGATTCTTGAAAGTATACAATGGAAAGAACCATAAGAACAATCACTATGCAGATCTTTTTCACGTATTGCTTTCTAAATGGCTCAAATAACATTAACATTGTATTTCTTGTGTTAAAAAAAGAAAAAAATAACTTCAGATACTAAGAACACTCTTACTGAGTTCCTGTGATATGCCAAGTACTTCATGTACATTATCTCATTTAATTCTCAGTGGCACCCTGCAAGGTACATGCTCATATTCCCATCTGAAAGATAGGAAAATAAATGTTCAGGAAGTTAGCACAGAGATTAGGAGCTCAGAACTCCGGAACCCATGTGCCTCAGTTTAAATCCTCCCTGTCCCATATATGTTACCTCAGCAAGGCCCCGGGCTTCTCTGTGCCTCAGTGTCTTTATCAGTTAAATGGGGGCAATAATCCTCAAAGTTGTCATGATTAGATAAGCCTCAGAAAAAGTATGTTTTCCTGTTTCTAAGTAAGTTTCACAAGCTCATCAAGTGGAGGCTTGTTTTCTCTCATGAACCAGCTCCCCCCACCCTCTGAATTTATTACTCTGTAAATACTTTGAGTCTCAATTCCAAAGCAGTAATGTGAGTGGTACTGAATACAGTGCATCTAGGTCACAGAATGAGCACCCACATTTGGCATTCCATGCCCATCACTTTTTCTTTTCTTTTTTTAAAAAAAATTTTAACTTAATTTTCTTTAACTTGTGAGAGGAGAGAGAACATGATTGGAGGAGAGAGAATCTTAAGCAGCTCCATTTTCAGCACAGAGCCCAATGTGGGGCTTGATCCCAAAACACTGGGATCATGAACGGCCTGAGCCAAAATCAAGAGTCGGACACTCAACCGACTGAGCCACCCAGGCACCCCTCCATGCCCGTCACTTTTATACACCACAGGAAACCATGGAGCCCAGAGTCCTGGTGCTGAAATGGAGGCTGGATGCCATAGGGCATAACCCCTGAGACAATGGACAAGCAAGGTCCCAAAACCACTGGCTTCCTGACTGCTGCAGATCATTCCATGTTCGGTGAAGATGTGAATCAACAGAGCACACACCGGAAACCGTGGCCAATCCAAAAACAACAACAACAAAAATCTAGCAAGAAATGATGGAGAAGCTTGCATTTAACATGCTCAACTTTAATTTTCTCAAGTTTGTGAAGGTGGTGAGGAAGACACATCAGAAAAGCATTCAGACAGCTGACTGTGACCACGAGGAAAATTCACTTCAGCTGAGCAAATATTTATTGAGAGTCTATTTGCTCGGGCCCTGGAGGATGCAAAGGAGTGTAGGACTGGAATGTTAAGCAGTTTATAATTGGGCTTCCTATTAAATATGGCAGGTTGAACACCTGTGTTCCGTCCCTGAATCCCTCTAAAATGACTATAAAAGAATTTTTCAAAAAGAAAAAGTTTAAACTCACCCCCCTCAGCTTACCCTCATCCTCACTCTCAGCTAATGACCTCACCTTGTGTTCCATGGAAACCCTGAAGCAATCAGAAAAAAACTCCCCCGGCCCCATCACATCTACCCCTCCAGCTGCCGCAATCTCTGCACGCATGCACTTTTCCATCCTGTGGATGGAACATGAGCTGAGCATGGGCACCTAAGGCCACATTCCAGTCATAAAGATCCCCATGCTGTCAGCTAGTTCAGGAAACCACTCCAAAGTTCTCCCTGTCCTGCATCACCCTCTCTGGGACCATCCTGCCAGCATACAAACCAGCTGGAATTCTCCTTCCTCCTTCAGCTCCCTCCATATTTCTCCATACAACAAGTCTGCAAAGCCATCTTACATACTATCTCATTCTAATTCTTCTCCCTTTTTAGGCCCACCCCAATCAATCAAGTTTCCCACCCCACAATGACCACCAATGACATCCACATCACTTATTCGAACAGTCCTTTCCTTACCTGGCACAATCCATCACTCCCTCTGACTTAACACATTTCTCTCCCTTTGCTCCTCTAACAAACACACTCTTCTGACTGCCCTGCCTAACTGATCACATCCCTCACGGTAACCGTCTGTTCTCTCTTCCTGTTCCAGGGGAAACTTGGAGGCCACATGTTGAAGATGGTGGCATCAAGAGCTGGAAGGAACTTGAGTTCCTTGAAGGTGTGGAGAACAACTCTTTACTTCCCTGATGACCTACACTGGGAAAGAAATAAATCTTAATTGTGTCAAGCTAGCATGATGGGGAGGTTGTCTATTACAGGAGCTAGTGTTATGTGGCCTGAATAATATTCTCAACCACTGTAATGAGAAGGCAATGAAAAAGATGATAAATCAAGAAACCGACATTGAAGAAATTACTTAGATATATGGATGTACACAGCAAAAAAACCCCCAAAAAACAGGTAAAAGTGGTACATCTGAGGACTGGAACTAGGGTGGGGTGGGACAGGTGACTGTTGGATTTTGTTATAAGCCTAAGAGTAATACCTAAATTTTCACTATATGTATGTATAATTTAAATAAAAATATAAATTATTGATTTAAAAGAGGTTTACAAGTTTCTATGAGTAGATATGAACATAGACAATTATAGAATACATACTATAAATACCCAAAGTAAAGCATGACATGTTATGAGTAAACCACAGAAAAAGTTCTTAAAATGAATCAAACACACTTGAATGCAATAAAAGTTGTGTTCAATTCAGTTAGGTTGTTTTGTTGTAGATTTGGGTATGGCTTCACAGAGGTAAAAAACTTGGCAGTGTTTTCTTTCTTTTTTCTTCCATTTTTTTTTTTTTTCTTTTTGGTGGTAGAGGTGGTGTAAGAGGAAGATATTTTAAACAATAAGTGGAAGAAGGCTGAAAATCAGGACTTTGCTACTACACACTTCCTTTTGTGCAAATTTTTTTAAAGTGCCCCTTCCTCATGATACTTTCATCTGTTGGAAAATTGCCTCTAACATACTTATGTTGTCAGAATGAGACACTTTACTGACATCTGGTGGATAAGCATCATAATAAATGCTCAAGTTCAAATACCCATACCTGCAAAGTGAATTGCCCTCCTTACATGTGTAATTTGTTCCATGCACAAACTGTACGGCTCATTCCTTGAGTGTTGTTGTTCCTAAAATATCTGTCGACTGCCCAAGGCCTTGTAGACCCTGGCCCCTCAAAAGATTCAATTGCTAGCTCCCCTCTTTCCCCTTCTCCTCTCCCTCCTCTCCTTTCTCTCTGGCCTCCTGGTGAAGAGTGCCTCTCCCCTCCAAACTACCACCTTCTTCTTTGGTTTCAGCAAACAAGACCTTTAAAGCTTCACATTCTATCCAGAGCTCTATCCGAAACTAAGATGTAAATCCAGAGTCTGTTGTTAATAAAACAAGTTCTTTTCTACCCCAATATACACGCAGGCCACAATTCAGTATGTGGTTTAATTTAAGGCCCATGTACCAGGTGAATGAAGTCAGGGTGGGGGGTGGGGTGGGGGAGGGGGTTACTCCCAGCAGAATCTTGCCCTGAGGCTCCCCACCTCCACCACAAGGACCAGGAACACCACTTTCTTGGAAGGGAGTATTTACCATGCCCACTCCAGTCATCTTCCAGGGCTCAACTCGACCAGTGGCCAGGAAGGCAAGAGTGTGCTTTCTTGACTTCTCTTAGGAATCCAAGTTGGTTTTGCTGATGCTTGCATATAGCCTCTGCCTGATTCAGCTCAGCTGATTAAAAGGAAAGCCTTCCTCATTTTCCTCTGCTTTCTCCTGGTTTACTCAAGGGATTGGCTGATACACACCTGCAGAAAAAACATACTTCATTTTTTCCGGGCCTAACTTCCCTCGTTCTCTGTGAGGAATTGAATGAAGCGGACTATGATCTGATAATGTAGAGTGGCCCAGTCCCTTTTACCCACGTGCATGGTTCATGCCACCAATTCTCTATATTACTTCCTAAAACCCATAATCCCAAATTGGATTAAAAGATTTATTGTCAATGAATCCCTTTCTTGCCTTCCATCTCCCCTAACACTAGTAAAGGGAAATGAGGTGCCTTCAAGCAGGCAACCCGATCTCAGTGACTAGCTTCTGAATCATTTTGGTTCTTTTTTTTAAATAGATTTTTTTTAATGTTTACTTATTTTTTGAGACAGAGACAGACAGAGCACGAGCAGGGGAAGGGCAGAGAGAAAGGGAGAGAGAGAATCCCAGGCAGGCTCTGTGCCATCAGTGTGGAGCCCGATGCGGGGCTTGAACTCATGAACTGTGAGATCATGACCTCAGCTGAAGTCGGACACTTAACTGACTGAGCCACCCAGGGGACCCTGAATCATTTTGGTTCTTAAACATGCTGAACTCTAGGAAACATTGTCTCTAAATCAGGTGCAGTATAAATTCAAACATTTTTGACCAATTTCAATCATGATCTGAGGGTAAGTCCTAGATAAATTTTAAGAAATTGGGTTAATTTCGTTTAGAAAGAAAAAACAAGTGAAAGAAGCCAGGGAAGGTATGAATACCTTCAGATATAAAAAGAGTTATTTTTGGGGGGTGCCTGGGTGGTTCAGTCAGTTAAGCACCTGACTTCAGCTCAGGTCATGATCTATCTCATGGTTCATGGGTTCGAGCCCCCCATTGGGCTCTGTGCTGACAGCTCAGAGCCTGGAGCCTGCTTCGGATTCTGTCTCCCTCTTTCTGACCCTCTCCCACTCACACCCTGTCTCTCTCTGTCTCTCAAAAATAAATAAAATGTTAGAAAAAATTTAAGAAGAGTTATTTTTTATGTTTATTTTTGAGAAAGAGAGAGAGAGAGAGAGTGCAAGTGGTGGAGCGCAGAGAGGGAGGGAGACACAGAATCAGAAGCAGGCTCCAGGCTCTGAGCTGTCCGCACAGAGCCCAATGGGGGGCACAAACCCATGGATTGCCGGATCATGACCTGAGCCAAAGTCGAATGCTTAACCAACTGAGCCACCTAGGCTCCCCTGCAAAGAGGTATTATAGAAATCTTACCATTCATTTTTATTTATGTCCAATAAGATTAGCTTAAGTGGCAATTCTATGGCATTCAGTTAGAGAAAGATTTTAAACGTGTGGGTGAACAATGTTTGGAAGACCCTCCTCACCCACACTGGGGAGCTTTTTGCTTTGAGGTACACCCACTGGAGGCAGGGGGATGAAGAGATGGCGTCCTGAGCTCCCTGGAGCCGTAAGTCTACACTGCTCATTCAACAAGCAGTAAGTGGGTGTCTCTATTTGCAAGACATTGACGAGACGAGGAGGACAGAGTAAATCCACTAAAATCCTTGCCCTAAGCAGCTCATGATCTGCCAGTGGAATCCAGCTTGCACGATTTTGAAACAGCTCAGTTTGTCCAACACATAAGAGGAAGTCACTCCCTGGAACTAAATTCCTGCCGATCTGAGCATCTCTCAGACCCACCTGCCAGTGTAAATGCAGCTGTAATTGAGCCCAAATCACTGAACACCAGGAATCCGTGCCCTCCCTGAGAAGACCCTTTGGCTCTCTGTTAGCCAGCCAGCATGGGAGGAAAGAGGGTTTTGTACGTGTCCCAGAAGTACCTTTAGTTGTATTATACATTAGGGATGATTTAGGAGTAGCGGAGGGGAGAATTCTGACCCCAAATTGGAAAATTCAGCGCTGATCTGGATTTTCTGCAGCTTGACTGTCCAGGCTTACAAGGTTTGTAAGAAATCAGAGCAAGCCTAAAATCAAGACTGCACACCCTGAAATCCGGACATGTTGTATTACCTGTTATATTAACTACCCTTCTTAATCCTCTTACAATTAGGTCATCATTATCATGCTTAATTCATGATAATTTTTCATAGGTCCTATTTATTATCAGTTGGGATTCTGGCAGGAAAGACATGACACATTCAAATGAGCATACTTTAAGAAATATTAAAGAACAATTTTCAGGCACAGAGGGAAACCACAAGGAAGAGTGCAGTCCCTGGACTAATGGAACTGGTACTAGACATCTGAGACTCAGGATGGGAGGGGACGGAGCGGTCACCCACAAGAAGGTGTAGGTGGTAGAGAGGACGCTATTTGAAGAGGAGCTGTGACCTTTTGTGAAAGGGCACAGGCATCCAAGGCCAGCCCACAGGGAGCAGAGATCGGAGAGAACAAAGACCCCCACCTGTCCGCCCTCCTTCCTTCCAGTCCTCCCCAGGTGGGAGATGGAGGGCAAGGAAGCCCATTGGTTCCATCAGGATTGTCAACAAAATGCAGAGAGCAGGATAGAGTAGAGGCGGACGGGCAAAGAAAACATCTAGCCCAGACTGCAAGGTCTGAAACTGATATCCAGTTCCCTAGGGTTCCCCAAACAACCTTAAAATTAACTCAGTCCACCCCCGGGGATTAGAAAACAGATGTAGCAAATCCTCAGTCCAAACTGGACCATTCTTCTGACCCGCCCTCCTACCCACCATGCACCGTTTCTAGCCGTGTATCATCAGATGCCGATGGACATCCTTAATAGGTCACCTGAATGTGTTCATTAACTTCATGGGGGAGACCCTTTCCTAATGCATGCATCTATGAAATCATCATGTGGTACACTTTGAATGTCTAACAATTTGTTTATGTCTCGATAAAGCTGAAAGAAATAATAAAAATTTTTTTAAAGTACAAAAATAATAAGGCACCTGAAAAAATAAAGATATTGGCAACAATTTAATAAATGTATTTAATATTTAGGATTCAGGGTCAGAAGCATGATGAAGGAGCACCGGTAAAAACCTAAAAAGCTTCCACTACTTTTTCTTCTCATTGTTCTATATAATCTATATTGTTCCATCTGTATCTATAGATACATATTCTAAAATAATAGAATGAGACTTTACATTCAAAATAACCAAAGCATTTACTTTTTCTGTCAACCAAGTCCCACGGAAATAATATAAGAAATACTAATAATTAAAATAAATCCATAGCAATTCCCATAAGCCAGGGCAGTGCCACCAGAAGACCAGACAGTGACAAATTTAGAGGTAAAGCAGAAGGGAAACAGCAGACCCCACACTCCATGGACCTGAGGAGCTCATAAATGCAGAGTCAGCAGAGAGGAGCATCCAACAATGGTGAGGAAGGCTATTCAGAACCTCTGTATAAACCCAAGTCAGCAATAAGGGCCTGGAGAAGGAGCCATCAGGATGCGAAAATCTGATCGTGGGGCACCTGGGTGGCTCAATCAGTTGGGCGTCTGGCTTCAGCTCAGGTCACAATCTCACTATTCGTGAGTTCAAATCCCACATCAGGCTCTATGCTGACAGCTCAGAGCCTGGAGCCTGCTTCAGATTCTGTGTCTCCCTCTCTCTCTGCCCCTCCCCAACTCATGCTCTGTCTTTCTGTCTCTCAAAAATGAATAAACATGCTACCAAAAAAAAAAAAATTTTAAATCTGATCATTGGCTCTAGCTTTCTGAAAACGCTCTTCTGGTGTGGCAGCGACCCGGGGTGGTGGGTGGGGCCACCAGCGCTGATGTTTATAAGGAACAGGGTTGGAGTCCAGAAAACAAGTTACCAGCATGCCAGCCTAGCCACACACCTGGCCAAAAGAAGGAGCTCACCATGAGGGCTGCGGCACTGGCACCCACACTGGGACACTCTGGAAGGACTCGAAGACTCCAGGCCCAAACCAGTGAATGCCAGAACTTTCCCTAAGCCCAGGGAGTTCAGGAGGGGAGCAGAGGGTGAATGTAAACCACTGTAACATTCCACTTTCTAGCTGGCTGGCAGGGGTGGAAACATAGTTTTTGTTTTATTATTTACACTTCTTGCGGATGTAAATACCTCGTCATTTTTAAAGAACTGTAATTTTAAAAGAATTGTTTAAAAGAGTTGTAAAGAACTCTGGTGATTGAAAAAACATTTACCTGGGCACGTCCCTCAGTTTCCTTTCAGCTGCCTTTTCTAACAACTTCAAATGATATTAATCTTCATATCTATTGTATTTAGAAATACAACCCATGGTATAATTGAGAAGGAAAACTGGTAAAAAGCAGATAAAAGGGGCCAGTCATATGTTCTGGCCGATACTCCCCTGGCATGCTCTTGGTTTCTGTAGTCTTGTTTGCCCCTTGGATCAGCCAGCAACCCGGAACCAGAAGCTTGACTGTACTAGCCCCGCCCATCCCGGAAGCTCGTATGTATAAAAGATCCGGTAAAACCTGAGTGGGATGCTCATCCTTTGGAGGTGACTCCACTGGGCCGGCACCGGTGCGAAGTCAAGTCTTTCCTGATTCCCGGAGTGCGTGTGGCTTGTCTCCTCCTGGGTGTCTTGTATTTGCTGCAACATAATCCCACCCTTCTGAAATTGTTTCTATACGCATGTATGTGCACACACCCATGTGGATGCACAGAAATGTATCTTTTCATTCAGAAAATATTAACGCGGGTGTGTTGGGGATAGTTGGACTTAGTGTGATGGCCATTTTCATTTTGTAGTTTTAAAACGTCACGTTAAATTTTTAAAGTGTTTTTTTTTTTTTTTAAATGTTTGTTATTGAGAGAGAGACAGACAGAGTGTGAGCAGGAGAGGGGCAGAGAGAGAGGGAGACACAGAATCGCAAGCAGGCTCCGGGCTCCGAGCTGTCAGCACAGAGCCCGAAGCAGGGCTCCAACTCACAAGCTGTGAGATGATGACCTGAGCCAGTCAGACACTTAACCAACTGAGCCACCCAGGTGCCCCGATCACGTTAATTTTTTATAATGAGCATATGTCATTTGTGGAGAACAACAATCATTAGACCAAGGAGCTGAAATCCTTGGGATCTGGACCACTTGCCCTTGAACATAATGCAGAGGGAAGGAACGTTCTCCCATTTTTTGAGGAATGACCAAGGCTGGTCAGGACACCAAACCTCTGCCAGTTCACTGAGAGAGGTATCACTTCAGTCAACACGGGAGTGCAGATATCTTTTTGTGATAATGATTTCATTTCTTTCAGATAAATACCCCAAAGTGGAATTTCTGGATCATACAGTTAAAAATACAGTTCTATTTTTAATTTCCTGGGGGAAACTCCATACCATTTTCTGTAGTGACTGCACCAATGTATAGTCTTACCAACTGTGCACAAGGACTGCCTTTTCTCATCTTTGTCAAAACTTGCTATTTCTTATCTTTGCGATGATAGCTATTCCAAAAGGCGTGAGGTGCTCATTGTGGTTCTGATTTGCGTTTCCCTGATGACTAGTGATGTTGAGCATCTTTCCAGGTAGCTGTTAGCGGCTATCTGTATGTCTTGTTTGGAAAAATGTGTATTCGGTACTGTGTTCAGTCCCCATTTTAAAATCTGTTTCTTTTCTACTGAGTTGTAGGTCTTCTTTATATATTTAGATAATAACCCTTATCAGATATGATTGATTTGCAAGTATTTTTTCCCATTCCTTAGGCTGCCTTTTCAACGTGTGGATCCTTTGCTGTGCTGACGTTTTGGTTGCAGGTTTTTTTTTTTTTAGTTTTTTTAGTTTTGGGGGTTTTTTGTGTGTTCGTTTGGTTTGTTTTTTTATGTAGTCCCGCTTGTTTTTGCCCGTGCTGCCTTTGCTTTTAGTGTCAGATCCTAAAAATCATTGCCAAGACTAATGTCAAAGGTTCTGGGGTTTCCAGTATTTAGTTCTCTGGTCTAATTAGATTAAAAAGCATTAGTAGGTCTGCTTCTAGTGGTAAAGAGAGGACCCGTCTTTCGTTAAGCGATAAAACAAAACAAAGCACTGTTTGCAACACACTCTCTTCTTTAGCGCTGCTCTGTGTCAACTGTTCCGTCTCTTGAAAAGTTTGCTCCAGACCTAAGATTAGAAATTAGATATTACGCTACTCTTCCAACTAGCTGTGCCTGAAAACTAGAGGTTATACATTTTAAAACATATGACTTTCATGTTTTTATTTGATTTCTTAAAGCTTAATTTACCCTTTCTCTTTATAAAATACATTCTCTTTTATACATTTTATAATACATTAAGTTTTTGTTACTTTCCTCATTGATTCATGCTCTTGATTAACCCTATTATTCTATGTCATTTGGTATCTATTCACCCAGAGCCCTCCTATGGAAAATCACTCTATCCATAGCCCCTGTGGCCTAGTTTTAAAGCACTTGACCCTTTTACCCCCTAGTCTTGGCATAGTGGATCAGAAAGAACCACTTAATCCAAGGGCACCCAATCCATAAACTTGCCAGCATACCATAAGAGGAACTAGACTGAGCAGACTTTCTCTGTAATTCAAATTGGGAAAATCAGAGATAGTGATAGTCACCTGCAAATTAGAGTCATGTGTAGGTAGAGCAAGCCTATCCACAAATTTCATGGAATAAAGCAGGACACACAGAAAGCTACAGGGATCTTGGGAGCAGACTGGTGGCTCTTGAGACAGAGTAACCGAATCCTGGGTGATGTTCAGTCTTTGCCACTTTTCCAGTTCCAGAGCCTGTCCTTGCGTGCCATTCTCCTGAGTCATTTTCCTCAGATAATAGCCATCCAAGGCTTATCACAGATCATTATTTTCACTACTAACTAATAAACTTAAAAGACAAGCAACAAACAGAAAAACTGTCACAAAAATGACAACGTTAAGATCAGGTGATCTGTAAATAGCTCTTACCAATCAAGGAGAGAAACGCCAACACCCCAGCAGAAATATGGGCGAAAGAGAACAGACACTTCAGAAACAAAGAAGTACAAATTGCTAACGGACATAAGAAAGTAATCAAACTCAATTGTAAAAGGAAAAAACGAGTATGATTTTTAATGTATCAAATAGCAACATTTAAAAATGAATGACAGAGAGAGGGAAGGTCCAGGGTTGGGGCAATCAGTGCAAAGTGTGCATGTGGGTGGAGGAGATTGCTCACTGAGGGAGTGGTGACGGAACGGAGGTGGTCGCCCAGAAGGACAGGCACCTCAAGAGCAGATTATGCTATAGAGGGACCAGGCTCATCTCTCCTGGTGTCCTGGGGCAGAGCCCTCGGGACACCATTTCCCCAGAGTCCTGTTTGGAGTGGTCCCTGATAGTCCCCATCCATCTGCACATTCTCACCTCCTCTCATCCTGGTGATGAGGGAGCGTAAGGCAGGCGGAGGGCAAAATATAAGCTAGCACACACCGTCCCCCCAGGTGGGACATGTGTGATATCCTTCGGGCACTCCTGGCTGCCCAAGGACAAAGGAAAGGAAAGAAAACAAATGGTTAACTGGTAGAGATCACAGTCATACACAACAGGAGTCTTCATCGGTTTGCAAATATCGTAGAAAATTACAAGAGGCACTCTTATCAATAGCCTAATCTTCAGAAACCTGTAGACTCCGTTTCCTGGAGCCCCAGCATCACCCCTCTGTAGTGATGTGGGAAACAAAGGCAGAAGGAAATGGCAGACAGAATGAAATTTCCTTGTAACCTGCAGCCCATTGACAAGTACAGGAGGCAGGCAGAGCAGAACGTTTCTCCAGGAACTCCCTACTGTCTTAATGTTGATGCTTTGCTAGAGGGAAGAACAACCTTAGCTTGACAATAGCCAGGCCTCAGGTACCTTAGGAGTCCTCTATAGCAAACCAAAGCCCCCCTGGAGGCCTCCCTTAGGCTTTCCCTCCCCACCTTCATAGTATATAACCAGCCACTCTTCACAACCCCAGTGCAGCTCTTTCTGCCCACGGGCCCTGTCCCCGTGCTTTAATAAAATCACCTTTTTGCACCAAAGACGTCTTCAAGAATCCTTTCTTGGTCATTGGCTCCGGACCACCCCCTCATCACCCCAAAACTTCATCACTAGGACATGAAATCTTTTGAAAGTTTGAAGCAAAGTAGCTGTCCATACTTAAGAATCTTTTTGTTTGTTCATTTGTATTTTAGATTCCACACGGAAGTGAAATCATATGGTATTTGTCTTTGTCTGACTTATTTCACTTAGCATAATCCCCTCAGGTCCATCTGTTTTCACAAATGCATGATCTCATCCTTCTTTTGGCTGAGTAATATTCCATTGTATATATGTACCACATCTTATCCATTTGGCTGCCAGCGGGAAGGTGGGTGGGGGGATGGGTGAAATAGATAAAGAAGATTAAGAGGTACAAATTTCTAGTTATAAAATAAATAAGTCACCAGATGAAAAGAGCAGCGTCAGGAATATAGTCCACAATACTGTAATAATGTCGTTTGGTAGCAAATGGTGACTACACTTGCCATGGTGCACCCTGAGTCATGTGTAGAGTTGTTGAATCAATATGTTGTACATCTGAAACTAATATAACATTGCATGTTAACAATACTTGTAAACAGACAAACAAACAGACGAATGAATAAATAAAGCAAAGTTGCTATAAGCCTCCTATGAACAAACAAATGCAGGACATCAGTAGATTATGGACCTCACCAGTCAATCGTCAACTTACTCTATCCTTCCTTGTCTGATTCTCTTTCTCAAATGGTGGAGACACCTTTCTTTTCAAGTTGTTTTGTAATAACATTAAACAAGTGACTGTTAGAAGGTTGGTTGGAAAAATCCATCAAATGCCCTGACTGTTGCTAGCTCTCCGAACTCACGAGCTTTGTAAATGTTTTTGAAACACAAAGATTTCTCCCATTTTGGGGGTAGACACATCGGATACATCCAGCATTGGAAATTCAGAATTTACAGTTTCTCCGGAGAGGAAAAAAAAGAAAAAGAAAAAAGAAAAAATTACCCACAAAGACATTGCCTCTGGGGAAGATCTGGTAAATATTTAAGACTCTAATCTCAGCACAAGTTGACATCCTCTCCCCTAATCCCACCCTGTGGGGCCTTGTCAGCTAATTCATCACCCTTCTAACCATGAAAAGAACATTCTTTCTCGCAGAAGAGCTCCCAAGAACCTCCAAGGCAGGGAGGAAAAAAACATCTCCACAACAATAGTTTCAGGGGAAATTTACGGAAGGAAAAGCTGCTCAGAGGAAGAGGGGCAATGGAGCTGCTCTTCAGCAAATCTGTAAGAATTTGGAAGAATACTGGGAGGAGGGAAATTTGAAGTGGTCCCCCAGGCTGCAAACAAGGAAATGGAAACTTAGCGGGCAAGGAGTGAGGCTGGAAACTCCCCTGTGAAGTTACTTGGAGGGGGGTGAGCATCACAAAGAGTGGAAGATCGGAACACATTTCGGGTCTTGAAGCAAGTGTTTGAGACACCCAAGTGAGTCATCCAAGTGGCGGAGCTTTGTGAGGAGGGAGAACTCAGATTCTGAGAATGCGTCAAGGTGGTTCATCCAGAGCCTTGCTCACACCAGCTGGAGGGTATCTTCACAACAGGGTACGCTGAGATCTGAAACAGGAGGGCACAATGGTTTAAAGCAGCTTTATGATGCTAACAACTTCAACATAAAGGTAATTTACGCTTAGCTGTGGGGAAGCCACGCTGTGCCTCACTGCGGGCCTCCTGCAGCTATCAATGCCCATGGCCACAGCCAGCAGTGTGACATCGGGGCATAGGTGCATAAGGACACATTCTCATGTGGAACCTATCCTTTATGGCAAGCTCAGAAGAGAAGTTTTTGAATGAATAAAAAAAAGGGGGAGCTACATTTTGAAGAGCCACTTTGGGATTCTATAAGCGACAGTGCTGAAAGCATTTCCAAACAACTTCTAACAGTGGATCTTGCTCCCAGAATCACATCTGAGGAACTGTTGGATAACCAGTGGTTAGCAGGCAATCCGCTTTCTTTGGCAAGATCAGCCAAGGGGCTAGAAATGACCTAAGAATGGAAAACCAACGCAGGGACTGATGAGGAAAACAGCAGACCAGTCCTTCCATTTAAGGACCGTTGAAAGTTACCAACCCAGGAGACGTGTCCCTGGTTCATAAGACTGCAATTGAAGTAGAGGAAAACCAGCCCTCTACTTGTGAAAATGGTCTCCTATGACCCGGAGGAAGGCCCAAATGGACAGTGTGGACATGTTCTCTCCAGGCTCCATATCTAGGAAACTCCTTTCCAGCTGGTTTGAGGAAGAAATAGAGAAACCCTCTGTGACTTCAAGCCAAGGAAGAGCAAACAAAGGCAATACATTTGATGCCCTGGGGAGAACTGAAAAGAAAGGTTACCGTTTCCTCCCCTGCTAACCAGCTGCTCTTTCTGGCCCTAAAATGGGAGGGCAGGAGGGGGAAAGGAGAGACCGTGCCAAACCCGTTAGTGCTGCTGACCCCCATATCTGCTTGCATCCATAGAAAACTAAAGCTAGTCATCTCCAAAGCAGCGTGACCTGCACAGGGGGCGCTGAAGGATAGACACCACCTGGCTTGATGGCGGACTGCAATGGGAATCCAGTGAAGCCAGATCCACATTTGTCTAGATAGACACCTTCAAAGCAGCAAAGCCAGGTGGGGAGGCTTCAGAAAGTACCCACTCAGTTTTACTTAGATTTATTTTACATGGAGTCACAATGATCTGTAGGTGAATCCGAGAGGCCAGATAGGGTCTTGGAGGTCCCAGATGAGGTGCACTTCACATTAGAGGACTTTGTTAGAAAATTGCTAGTACCCTTGCTGCGGTCAGTATTCAGGCAAGTGCTTTGCCACTTACATGTGTTCTCGTGGTTTGGGGTTGCCAGAGATTGCTCGAGGCGCCATATTTCAAATTTAGAAGAATAGGAGAATTTACAACCGCTTGATATTAACCTGCTGCTAAATTAAACAGTATGGTGATTAAATCAATGAAAACTACACGGTATCTATATCACACACACACACACACACACACACACACACCGCCAAAAGGAATGCTGCAAGCGTGTGGTCATCACACTCACCACTGGTCATAACGCAATGCAGAGCAAATTTTCTGAAAAGTAATGGAATATGCAGCAAAACCCTTAAAAGCACACGTATTCTTTGTACAATCTCCCTCGACCTCAGGTTTCTCACTGTAAGGTGAGGACAATGACCCCCCCTCCTCGGATTGCTGGGCCAGCTGAAATTCTGTGTTCAGATCAAGTGAAAGGGACAGCCGTTCAATAAATGCCACTTCATTTCTCCCTTCCCTCTGTTAAAACCCCATCTTGTTCACCACCCATGTCCCTTTGCTGAGGTCCCACACGTGCTTAGCAATCCAGTGGATACATGATTAGCTGTGTTATCACGTAAGACCTGGTGCCATGTGGCATAAGCTTTGAGATGGCTTTTCTTTATTTATTTTTAATTTAATTTATTTTTTTAATTTACATCCAAATTAGCATACAGTGTAACAATGATTTCAGGAGTAGATTCCTTAGTGCCCCTTCCCCATTTAGCCCATCTCCCCTCCCACAACCCCTCCAGCAACCCTCTGTTTGTTCTCCATGTTTATGAGTCTCTTCTGTTTTGTCCCCCTCCCTGTTTTTATATTATTTTGGCTTCCCTTCCCTTATGTTCATCTGTTTTGTACCTTAAAGTCCTCATGTGAGTGAAGTTACATGATATTTGTCTTTTTCTGACTGACTAACTTTGCTTAGCATAATATACTCTAGTTCCATCCATGTAGTTGCAAATGGCAAGATTTCATTCTTTTTGATTGCCGAGAAATACTCCATTGTATATATACACCACATTGAGATGGCTTTTTTTTTTTTAACATTTATTCATTTTTGAGAGGCAGAGAGAGACAGAGTGTGATCAGGAGAGGGACAGAGAGAGAGGGAGACACAGAATCTGAAGCAGGCTCCAGGCTCCGAGCTGTCAGCACAGAGCCCGATGCAGGGTTCAAACTCATGAACCACAAGATCATGACCTAAACAGAAGTCAGATGCTTAACCAACTGAGCCACTCAGGCGCCCTGAGATGGCTTTTGAATAGGGAAGGTGACCAGTGTAAGTTTGAGGCCAAGAAGTCGGTTGCAACCAGCTCATGAAACATGAAATTAGTGATGCCCCCCCATGTTAGCTTTAAGTTCTGAACAAATAAACCAAGGGGAATAGAAAACACACCGTGAACATTTTTTACATACCTGGTACTGTCCCATGTATTACCTTATTTAATCTACAACAACCTGAAATAAAGCATTCACTCCACTGCACAGACAAGGAATCTGCAGCTCAGAGCAAAGAGGTGGCTCCCACATAGTGGTCAGAGGCATATCCAGAATTTGAACCTAGGTCTTCTGACTCTTGAGACCCATCCAGGGTATTTCCTCCCCCATGCCACCTCATGGATGGAATCAGTGGTGCTCCTGATTCCATCTGACTCCACTGACTCTACATGCTGTGCCGTGGTGTTGCAGAGAGGGCAGTGGCCTGTCTTCTTCCATCTTTCATCAGATACTAATTGAACATCTTCTATGTGGGCGCCATGATAGTTACTGGGAATGCAGAGGTCAATGAGCCAAAGCCCCTATTCAGCACATGGACTTATATTTCTGTTGGGGAATCGGCTTGTGGGGAACTGGGAATGTGATGAGGGAGGCACTTGGGATGAGACAGCTACAGGATCCAATGGGGGCACGTGTGAAATGAGATCCAGAAGATTTGACCCTGTAAAGCTCTGTAAAGGTGGAGAGGTCCAGGCAGAAAAGTAGAAACTGCAAACGCACTGGGGTGGGTGGCGGGTGAACAAGGAGAGGATCAAGAGGATGCTGGTGTAGCTGGAGTACAGGAAGGAGGAGAGTGATGTGAGAGAGGGCAGGAGGTGAGCAAAGTCTCATCAGCCACAGCCTTGTGGGCCACAGTTGGATCATGCTCTAACATATGGGGGGAAGCCACTAAAGGGTTTTGGGCAGGGAAGTTACACCACGTGGTTCATATTTTTAAACAACATTTCTGACTTTTTGTGTGGAGAATGGAATGAGAGTAGTAAGACCACCTAGAGGGTCATTATAGTTCTTCCTGAGTGAGCTAACAGCAGTCAAGACAGAAGCAGTAAAGACGCAGGAAAGCAGACCATTTTGATACCTACGTTAGAGATAGCACTGAGGTAATGTGCTAATAAACTGAGTCTGTGACTATTGGGAGTGAGGTAGGGGCAGGGGAAAGAAAGAACTTGAACAAGGTGGATGGTGAAGCCATTAACTGAGGCAGGGAGGCCTAGGGGAGAGGCAGATTAGAAGCTGGAAACAGGGAATTCTATTTTGGCCATTTGAGATGCCACTTAGAAATCCAAATGAACATGAAAAGTAGGCAAGGGAATTAGCCTTTTGCCCTGAAGACTGGTCATCTTTGGACTGGATCAACTAGGAAGTGAGTATAGAGAAGAGAGGGAGTCTGGGTCCTTGTTTACAAAGTTGGAACAACGATTCCTATCCAGTCTACCTTAAAGACGGTCTTGGCTAGGGCTGCATGGGGGGAGGGAAGATCTCTGTTGCAATGCTGGGGGTCATCACTGAGTTGTAAACACCACCTTCCCAGAGGTACGGTGGCTGACGAGGATTTTCCGATATGGAAAAACCCTCCAATAGTGAAGAGATTAGAATGGGAGCTGGAGTGACCTCACCGCCCCTCCAGGGCCTGCTGGCTTCTCTGAGCCTTAGCCTCATCTCAGTGACCCTGGAACAACTTAGAGTGAGCCCACATTCTTCCCCATCCCACCCTTGTTTCAGTGACACCTGTCATCACTGCAGTGAAATATGTAGCACAACAGAGCCCATCATGATGTTGAGATGCCCACGGAGACATTGGGCAGTTGGTCTGAGAAGTTTGAGTAAAGCCAGTGCTTGCTTTTTTCAAACTTTCAGAGGCACATTTTGTTTCATGGACAACTGAACATATGGAAGGTTCCATTCTGTAATTGCCAGATGTTCTTCTGTTATCTGTGAGGAAGACAGATCCTTTCTATTTTCTTTGCTTGCGTGTCACACACACACACACACACACACACACACACCCTTCCTCCCATCTAACTGCAAAACAGAGAACATCTTTTCTTTGATTTTTCATCTCCTGTCCCTGTGAACGAAGACCCATCATGGCAAATTTCCAGCCAAAGAAGTGATTCTTCCCCAAGCTGTGATGCGAGCAAGGACAGGTTGGTAACGTACACCTGCACGCATTGCTGCGGGCTCATTGCTCATCCTTGCTGCGGGGCGAGCACTGGTCTGGGTCTGCTCTCTAGTCACACCTCCACAACTTGTCCTGCCTTTTGGTGGCCTGGGGCCTCACTTCCCACCCTTCTGGCGAAAAGGATGAAAGCATTTGCTTCCTCCCCAGGGATGCTGTGGAAAATGCATGGGAGAATCCACAATGTGTGGTTGTGTGGGCTGAGTCACTCAACGATGGAAAAAAAGGGAAGTATAAAATAAATGCGTTAGGGAAGTCTTCTTTGATCTTGGTGATTAAATACGTCAGTATCACTCACTCAATACAAGGTTCTCCTCATGCCCTCAAAAACACTACATTCAAATACATTGTGCATGTATATGTACATCTAGTTACATAGACACACTGCTACATTTACTCCTTTTTTTAAATTTTCTTTTAATGTCTATTTTTTAGAGAGAGAGAGTGCGAGCAGGGGAGGGGCAGGGAGAAAGGGAGACACAGAACCTGAAGCCAGCTCCAGGCTCTGAGCTGTCAGCACAGAGCACGACACGGGGCTGGAACCCACGAACTGCAAGATCATGACCAGAGCCGAAGTTGGATGCCCCGCTGACTGAGTCACCCAGGCGCCCCCACACTTGTTTCTTGTGCACAATTACACACAAGGGGCTATAGTTTACATGAGTATGTTACACGAAGCCCTACACTATGTCAGGGTCTATGCTGGAGAACTACTGATTCAAAAATGAATAATGCACAAAGTCCCTTTTCTTTTTTTTTTCCCCTAATGTCTTTTTTTTCCCAATATATGAAATTTATTGTCAAATTGGTTTCCATACAACACCCAGTGCTCATCCCAAAAGGTGCCCTCCTCAATACCCATCACCCACCCTCCCGTCCCTCCCACCCCCCATCAACCCTCAGTTTATTCTCAGTTTTTAAGAGTCTCTGCTGACAAAGTCCCTTTTCTTGTGGGATTCACGTCTGATAGCAGATACAGACTTCTAAACAATCTTGGTCTGCTTATCAAATACAACATGAGGATTTTTTTCAGATTTAGAGGACGTTCAGAGGACAGACAGAGCAATGCAATCTGGCAGAAAAATAGGTAGGCTGAATAAAAGCCCCCAAATATATCCACATCCTAATCCCCGAAGCCTGTGAATATGTTACCTTACATGGACCTTGCAGATGGGATTAAGGATCTTGACGTGGGGAGATTATCTTGGATTATCCAAGTGAGCCCGATGTCATTACAAGGGGCCTTAAAAGAGGGCAGCATAGAGGATCAGAGTCAGAAAAAGATGTGAGGGCGGAGGCAGAAGGCAGAGGGCCTTCTTTCTAGATGGGCCACAAGCTGAGGGCGTGGCAGCCTCCAGAAGCTGGAAAAGCCAGGGAATGGACTCTTCCCCTGAAGCCTCCCAAAGGAGCACAGCCTTGCTCTCATCTTGAGTTTAGACTTTGAAACTCCAGACCTGAGACAGAATAAATGTGTCTTGTTTTAAGCCGCTAAATGTGTAGTAACTGGTTAAAGCAGCAATAGGGAACTAATGCAGAAGGCTAGGAAGGGGTACCTGGAGGGGACCGGAAACTAAGTGGGATGTTTCCGGAAGCCAACGCAGGGGTGACACGTTGCAGCGGCCGGGCAGAGGACCATGGGCCGAGGCTTGGCCTTCATTTTAAATTTGGTTCTGCTGGTAAAGGTAGTAGGGAGGGGGATGAGGTGACACTAAGCAGGCAGAATGGCCCCGAATTAGGACTATCAGTTACCTATGGCCACAGTGAGGTTAGGTAAAAAGCCACCCCAAAACTGTGCTTCCAAACACCGTCCACTCATCATTTCTCACAAATCACCGGGACATCTGGGTAGTTCTACTGATCTGAGCAGACAAGGTTGTTCTAGCTGGACTTGCTCATGTGTGTGCAGTCAGACAGGTCGGCTGTGGGCTGGTTGGTGCAGCCTGGCCTCAGCTGGGAGGCCGTGGCTCTCCTCCACCTGGGTCTCACAGTCTTCCAGGGGCTAGCCTCGGTATGTTCTCTTAGTAGTGGCCGGGGTCGAAAGAGAAGAAGCACGGGGCACCTGGGTGGCTCAGTCGGTTAAGTGTCCAACTTCGGCTCACGGTTCGTGGGTTCGAGCCCCGCGTCAGGCCCCGTGCTGACAGCTCCGGGCCTGGAGCCTGCTTCAGATTCTGTGTCTCCCTCTCTCTCTACCCCTCCCCCTCTCACGCTCTGTCTCTCTCTCTTTCTCAAAAATAAATAAACATTAAAAAAAATTTTTTTTTAAAAAGAGAGAAGAAGCAGAGGGGTGCCTGGGTGGCTCAGTGGAGCATCTGTCTCTTGATTTCGGCTCAGGTCATGATCTCACACTTTGTGACTTGGGGCCCCACATCAGGCTGTGCGCTGACAGTGCTGAGCCTGCTTAGGATTCTCTCTCTGCCCCTCCCCGGCCCCCCTCAAAAGTAAATAAATAAATCTTTAAAAAGAGAGAGAAGAAGGATAAACTCACAGAAACCTTCTCAATCTTCTGTCCGCATGAAGATTGCTACTGCCCCATTGGTGAAAGCAAGTCACGTGGTATATTAGTTTGCTACGGCTGCCATAACAAAGTACCACAGATTGGCTGGCCGAAACAGCAGAAATAGATTTCTTCACTATTCTGGAGGCTAGACGTCTAAGATCAAAGCGTTGGCACAGTTATTCCTTCTGAGCTCTCCCTCCTTGGTTTCTGGGTGGCTGTCTTCTTCCTGTGTCTTCACGTGGTCTTCCCTCCGTAGGACCTCCATGGGGTCCTAATTTCTTCATCTTATAAGGACACCAGTCCTACTGCTTTAGGGCCCACCCTCATGACCTCATTTTAACTTGCCCTTTTAAAGGCTGTACCTCCAAATATGATCACATTCTGAGGTACTAAGAGTTAAGACTTCAACATATGAATTTGGGGGAGGGGGCGCGATTCAGCCCATGACACATGGCCAGATCCAGGGTCATTGTCGTGAAGGGAGAGTATCATAGGGCATGGACCCAGGGGAAACATGAAAATGTGGGGCCATTAAAGTAATCAATGCACCACATGGAGAACTGAGAATTTTTATTTAGATCCATGAAATGATTAGAAGTCTGCAAATTATTAACTGGGAAGTATAATGATGTTTTTAAATGTTTTTAAAGAGATTATAGTTCCAAATATATTTTTGTTATACAGAACACTATTTACAGAACATTAGTAAGAATGGATTCTAAATGTCATGGCTCTTATCCAACATACTGATTTCAGTTATCTATTGCAAAACAGCCCCACGCTTAGGGCCTAAACAACCATTTTTCTTAGGTTTCACAATTTTGTGGGTTCGGAACTTGGGCTGGACCAAGCTAGGCACCTCAGAACACCCAGGGAGAGCATTCCAAGAGAGAGAAGGTGGAAGCTTGCGGTCTTTTAAGGACTGTGCCCAGGAACAGGGATGATTCCACTGCACTCTATTGGTCTAAAAAGTCACAAACAAAATCAGTCTCTTTATTTCTAAAGTCCTGTTGCTTCCTTAGGACAACAGGGTCTGAGTAGCTGGGTTTACATGTGATCCTTTTGCACGTGTTTGAGAAGGACTGTGCAAGAACATGAGCAGTGTTTCACTCCTGGGTAGGACAGTAGTGGATCTGCAAGGTGGGTTGGGAGCCCGTTCTCAGTCCTGCTGTGTGCGATTCAGTCTGGAGAACAGAGCCCATTGCATTGCATCCGGACCCAACTGGTGACAATTGAGGCTCACTCTAGCTGGGGGCCCCTGGGGCTCTTGTAGAGCGTGGCTCAGAGTGGCCCAGTCCGCAAGGCGGGAGCCAGGATATTTACCTTCCCTGACGGTGAGGACTGCCCTCAGAACACCAGCTCCCCTGCATATTCAGCCTGCCCCATGCACGGGCCTAGCAGCCAAGGTGGCCTCAGGCAGAGAACAGGTGCTCGAGGTAGGAAGCTGCCGGCACGAGCTGGGTAGGAACAGTAAGTGTCAAGGGAATAAGGATGGGGCACCAACAGGATCTACCAGAAACTCATACCCAGGGACCCACATTAGACCTCATATCGTGGCCATTTTTACCGATTACGTCGCTGAAAAATTTTTTTATCAAATAAGAAAAAAAGCAAAATTCGAATGACATACATGTCTTGGCAAAATAAAATACACTGAAATAAGATGGAACATGACAGAAATATACGCAATCAAAAATAAAAGTGCCTCTCATCTCTTTGTTCCTGAACCGCATTCCACAGGGCTGTCCACTGTCTTAACTGTTTCTGTTGTAATTGGTTGCTTACAATCATCCCTCTAAATCATATACAGACAGGATCCTCATTATCCAAGTACAGTTGGCACCGGAAAAAAAAAAAAAAGCCACTTAAAGTGAATCCATTTGAAACAGAGATCAAAATTTCACAGTAAATGGTGATTAGGAGATTATCTTGAAAACTGAAACTAAAATTATAAAAATAAATGTGTTTTTATTTAATAAAACTTACGTTATAATGGCAGCGGGGCCCTAGTTCTTAGAAAGAGTCAAAAAAAATCAAGCATTTAAAGGGTCGGGAGAGTCATTTTTCAGACAAATTGTACAATAAATAGTAGGATACAACCTCCTTCGATTCATGTTTGACTTTCACGGTTCAATCATAGGATAGTCATTTTTGTCAAGAGCCTTCGAAGATTTCACAAGTGTTCCAAAGGACTTCTCTTTCTCCCGAGATATTAAAATTCATTTCTGGGCAACTGTACTATTGCCATTCTGGTCAGGTTTTCCCTTCACAGTTGTTAACCTGCCTCATTCTGCCCGGCCCTCATTTGTCATCGGCTGAGTTTAGGGGCACCTGGTGGCCCGGTTGGCTAAGTGTCCGACTTCAGCTCAGGTCACAGTCTCATGGTTCATAAGTTCGAACCCTGCATCAGGCTGTGCACTGACAGTGTGGAGCCCACTTGGGATTCTCTCTCTCCCTCTCGCTCTGCCCCTCCCCACTCATGCATGTGCACACGCTCTCTTTCTCTCTCCCTCTCAAAAATAAATAAAACATTATAAATAAGTAAATAAATACATAAATGCATGGATAAATAATAAATAAATAAATAAATAAATAAATAGTTTTTAAGAAGGGAGGGTGTCGGTGGGATCTAATGAATCGATATTCATATAATTTTTAAATACACGCATACTTTGACCACTTTTGACTTTGTACAACCTCGTAACCACAGAGATCGCGTAACAAATACTCAGATAACAGGGCCACGATACCTCCATGTCTTACCAGCTTTAGGCATATCTACTGACATTCCCACCATGAATGATGGGAAATTGTTGCCCACAAATTGCCTGCTGCATCCCTAGCCTATACCTCTTGATTTCTGCTGTATAATCTTTTAGTTCTCCAGGTTCACCTTCACATTTTCAGGCACACTTCAACTCGTACCTCCCGGCCCAGAGATAGCAACCTGCATCTGTTGGCTCTGACCCGAGAACCACCGGATTAAGCCACCAGCCCAGCCTGCCCAGTGGACCGACCAGAGAGCATGGAGACAAACGTAGGAAGGCAGGACACGGAGCTGCTGAGAAAAGGTCACACTGCGCAGGGGTGCTGACCCTGGGGAAGGGCAGTCCTGAACCCCAAGGCAGTTGAAATGGAACTTGACTCAATCTGGATCTCCAGATCTGATCCATCCTCAGTTTCCAGGGGAAACTGAGGTAGCTGACTCCACTAAAAAGATACATGCATGTGTGGGAGAGAAAAACATCTTTGATATAACGATCTGTCAAAAAACAAACAAAACAGAAGCTAATGTGGATGAGACTTTTCAAGCCATACCCTTGTACCTGTATCTAAAAGAACAGTAACTTCCAGGACAGCGGTCCCCAACCTGGCCTTACATCCCAAACACACGAGGAGTCCGATTCCCAGGCCCCACTTCTGGTCTCTGGGAGTGGGGCCTGGAAATTCGAGCTTTTCATCAGGAGCCCCAGGTTTCTGATCTTTCTGGGGACACTCCAAAGGGCATTTAGTGACAGCGTCTGCAGATAAGTCGTTCTCACTTACCCTGGCTGAGCCACAGCACGGGGAAGTGGGGGTGGGGTGGAGAAAAAGAGGCCACCAATGTTTAGTGGGGGGCTCCCACACCTGGCACAGGGCCAGGCTCTCTACATACATGATCCCCTTTAATCCTGACAACGCCACCATGAAGTGTGAGTGTTCCCATTTCACAGGTGATAAATCTGAAGCTCAGAGCGGTCAGGTAAGTCGTCGGGTCATTTGGCTTATAAACGGCACAACTAAGATTTGAACCCGTGTCACTTGATTCAGCAAGACCATTTCTGAGGACAGAAGTGGAGAAGAGGGTGTTATGGGCTGAACTGTGTCCCCTGAAAATTTATATATCGGAGCCCTAACCCCCAGCACCTTAGGACATATTTGGAGATAGGATGTTTTTAAAGGCAATTAAGGTTAAATGAGGTCACAAAGGTATGCCCTAATTCAGTAGGACTGATGTCCTTACAAGAAGAGGAAGACATACCGGGGATGCACGGGTACAGAGGAAAGACCAAGAGAGGACACTGTGAGAAGGTGGCCGTCCACAAGCCAAGAAGAGAGACCTCAGGAGAAACCAAACCGGCCAGCACCTTGATCTTGGACATCCAGCTTCCAGAACTATAAGAAATAAGTTTCTGTTGTTTAAGCCACGCAGTCTGTGATATTTTGTTACGGCAGCCCTAGGAAATGAATCCAAAGGGGCAATGGAAAAGGAATGGCGGAAGAAGCAGGGGCAGGGAAAATAAAAGAAAGGCAAGCAGAGTAAGTGAGGAGAGAGGGTTCATTGCTGGTTTCACTTGTGCTGGGGGAGAAGCCTGCATCATGAATCAGTGAGAGAGCAAGGAACAGAACTTCGAGGGACACTCTCTTAACCATTGACAGGGAAGCTTCTAGAATGAGCTGTGCATAGACACGCCCTCCACACACACTTTCTCATCCCTCCAAAGTGTCTGTTGATGCTAACAAGAATGGCCTTTGTTCTACCGTCTCTTGCACCCTTGACATAACACGATGCCCTCAAAGGGAGGTACCAAAAGGAAATCACACTGAATTCCTACTAAACAGTCAGATGCTGTTTTTCAGACGGGTTTCCAAATTCATGGAGGAATGGTTCAGATCTGCATGTTTTTCCTAACCTTGGAGCCCCTATTTTTCCCCCCCGCCCTCACTGCTTCTAGTTCTGACTTCAAAGCCCCAGGGAGATTGAAAGAAGCAAATTGAAGACAAGCTCCTTTGTCTCCAACAAAAGCCGATTCCACAAAGCACAGCAGTGCTCTCCACAGAGCGTGCCATCTCTCCGCGTCCACGGTTAACAGCATGCCGGCCGGAAAGGGGTCCGCGCCGGGGGCCCGAGGCACCCGCCAAGGTGTGTTCGCGGCAGAGGCTTAGAACTTGCTTTAATGTCATGCAATCACTAGAGGGAGCAAAGCTTGAAAGAGATCCCGTCCGAGGACGCAAAGGGCTGAGCACCTGCCGCTGAGAAAGCAATGTCTTCAAAGATGCGATAAATTCATGACCCCAGAGAAGTGCCGTTAGTGTTGAAAAGGGAGGAATTTTTTTTTTAACTTTTCATTAGAGGTTCTCAAGATAATAGACAGGACATATTTGACATATTTATAAACAACAGGAATTTCTTTCTCACAGTTCAAAGGCTGGAAGTCCAAGTTCAAGGTCCTGGTAGGGTCAGGTTCTGGTGAGAACCCTCTTCCAGGGTGTAGACGGCCAACTTCTCACTGTGTCTTCAGATGGTAGAAGGGGGGAGGAAGCCCTCTGGGGTGTCTTTTATAGGGACATGAATCCTAATTGTGAGGGCTCTACCCTCATGTGTCTTTATCACCTCTCAAAGGCCCACCGCCTAATACCATCACACTGGGGGGGTCAGGATTTCAACATACGAACTTGGGGGGTGACACAAACATTCAGACCACTGCATAACATGACCAGGAAAGATTCCTCCTCAATGAGGCAGGACCGTTGGAGTTGCAGGTCTTAACAAACCCAACTCCAGGTAAAAAGCACGCACGCACCAAAAGGCTTTATTGGCTTGCCTAATGAGAAAGTCTAGGAGTGGCTGACT
Organism: Panthera uncia; assembly: GCF_023721935.1. Taxonomy (NCBI): domain Eukaryota; kingdom Metazoa; phylum Chordata; class Mammalia; order Carnivora; family Felidae; genus Panthera; species Panthera uncia. Next base: position 25,589,069 of record NC_064807.1, read on the forward strand.
TCAGCCCTGAGTGAATCTGCGACAGGGTCACTGACTGCATTATTGGTTTGTGTTTGGCTCTCACCCTGTTTTTCTCTCCGAGAGCTCAGAAGGCATCCTTGCCTTTCTTGCTCCCCGGCTTCAGAGCAGCATCGTGTTGTAGAGAAAACAGCCGGCATTACCTGTACCCCATTTGCCTTTTGTTTCCCTGAAACATGGCATTTTTGAGAGGATGTCTGGGTTTGGGAGCCTCCAAAATAGTGCCCGAGGCAAGGATGGCGATGTCAGGGGGCCCCGTAGGAGCGCAGAGAAGCGAAGAAGGGGAGGGAACCGGCAGGTTTATCCACGCAGGCAGCTGGGGCTCGTGCCTGCAGGAGAGCTTTGGGAAATGGTGTCAACCACACCTCTGAGAGGTCCCAGCCAAGAAGAGAAGCATCCGGGACATTTATCCACGATATCCCTTCCATCAGTGGTTGAGGGTTGCTCCTGGGGGGAACTTGACAGCCACGTACTTCAGTCTGCCCCAAGAGCAGATGCTTATAAACAACAGAATTTTATTTCTCATGGTTTGAAGGCTGCAAGTCCAAGATCAGGGTGCCAGTATGGTCCAGCTGTGGTGGCCAGAGGAAGGCAGAATCTGCACTTGTAGTTGGAAGTGGGCTTCCGGGGTACGTGAGAAGGATGAGGGCTGGGAGGACTTGGGTAGGACACCACAGTGTCTGCCACAGAGGTTATGCTAAGGGCAGAGAGAGAGGTGAGTGCCTTTGAGGACGGCAGGAGAGAGGAAGAGAGCTCCCAGGAAGAAATGGGTCATGGAGAACCCACAGGGTGCAGGTGGAAGGTGGTCAGGAACTAAGGCTATGAGCGCCAGAGAGGTACAGGCCTGGACTTGCCATCCTGTGTTTGGCTTCCACACTTGGGACCCGGGAATTATTCCTGGTGCCGGAGTCCAGCCTCCTTAGGTGACCACAACGGCCAATCAGAACAGATGCCCACCAGTCATAATGGACAATCAACCAATCAGAATAGATGCCTGACAAGTTAGAACTGACACTCATCAAGTCAAGAAGCAACGATGGCCATTAACAAGGGGTTGTATCGGTGAAGGAGCTCTAGCTGCAGGAAAACCCAGACTTAAATACAAGCTTGCGGTCAATGAGCTCTGACCGCCAGCCTCTACTCTCTGTATCCTGTTCTCTCCCTCCCACTCTACCACTTTCAGCCATCCAATATCTTCATGTGGCCCAGTGCTCTTTGCTTCAGGATTCTCCCTCGGAAAAATGCTCGTGTGTCAGCCATTTACACTATAGTATGAATTTAAGACACTAAAGCATCTGAATGATGAAGTTCATATTGACTGTGGAAGAAAAGGCAGAACCTCCATGAAAGACACATTCACAACAGGGGGACTTTGTCCAGTAACCCCACGGTGGCATCCCGCAAGGGTAGGCTCTAAAGCAGGCCACTCTTAACTTTAGTGTTTTGAGGAAGCTTGCTGCCCGCCTTCCCAGATACGTCACAGCCTTTGGTCCTCTTGTCCCTCACACGTAAAAGCCTAATGACCCCCTAGGATACCAACTCAGGTCTTCCTTGGTGCCCCAGCCAACCACACATCACACCATCTCACCAGAAGCCAGCTCTGTGTTTTATTATTCCACTAGCTGGTGAGGAACCTTGGACCTATTCTAAACAGAAGCCCTTGGGGCGCCTGGGTGGCTCAGTCGGTTAAGCGGCCGACTTCGGCTCAGGTCATGATCTCGCGGTCAGTGAGTTCGAGCCCCGCATCGGGCTCTGTGCTGACAGCTCAGAGCCTGGAGCCTGCTTCGGATTCTGTGTCTCCCTCTCTCTCTGACCCTCCCCTGTTCATGCTCTGTCTCTCTCCGTCTCAAAAATAAATAAACGTTAAAAAAAAATTAAATAAATAAATAAACAGAAGCCCTGCTTTTGTGAGACTGTGCCAGCCGGGTTCCAAAGCACACCCTGCATGTGCTCTGTTATCTCGGATGGAGCAGGGAGCAGTGGGGGATGAGGAAGGACTGTCTAACCTCTCACAGCAGTGGCGCTTACACCGGCCCCTCCTCCCAGTCCCCACGGCCATGTTTACCCAAGCCTGTGTCTCTTCTACATCAGTCAGAAAAAGGCCGGGCGGCTTCCTCCACTCCACTTTCCAGCCTCCTCCCACCACCCTGTCTTGGATTTTGCTGCAGATTTTTCTCCTAAAAGCACAGCCTGAGGTAAGCTGCTCCCTGCAGCAGACCTTCCAGTGGGTTCCTGCTGCCTGTTTCCTAAGTTCCAGCCCTGAGACCAGACTTGGCTTCAAGGTCACAGAACAACCTGTGCCAAGCAGCTTTCCCACACTCATGTCCCAGTTTCAGCGTCCAGGGAACAACCACCCTCACCTCGGGGAGGAAAAACAACAATCCTTTGACGCACCCGCGGATTCTGTGGATCAGGAACCAGAGAGGGCATACAAGGATGGCCTACCTCTACTCCGCCATGTTTGGGCATCACCTGGGAAGACATGGAGGTTGGGTGCCTCTGAATGGGCCAGCAGGGGGTCAGGACTGCCCGCCAGAGCATGTACGCGCAGCCGCTCTGTTTGCTGGCTTCCTCATGCTCGGGGGTAGGACTTCTCACTGCGGATTCGGGGCTCCATCTGTGAGTGTTCCCACTCACAGGGCGGGAACTGCCACTCCATTTATGGCCCAGCCTTGGAAATCTGGCACCGTCATTTATACAGCATTCCAGTGGCTACATACAGAGCACCAGCCACACACTTCAAAGACAGGGGAGCAGAACATGGGGCATGGAAGATGTTTCGGGGTCCATCCTGCGAAAACATGATCTGCCTTCATACCTCAAAGCCAGATGAAACCATTAGCTGTTAGCCAAGTATGCTCACACTCTCCCACCCTTTGTCCCCCTGTGTCTAAAAACAGCCTATCCTTTAAGGTCCTCTATGAAGCTAGTGTCCCAGCCAAAGTTGGTCTTCCCCCCATGCTCTCCCCATGCCCTAGCTGTTCTTCTAGGTGCCCCCCCCCCTTCTACCTTGTGTGCTAGGTATCTGGGCCTGCCCGGCTCCCCTGCCATCAGAGCTCATGCCCCACACCTCTTTTGTGGCCCCTCGGTGTCTGGAAATTGGCCTGATTAACGTCGATGCACACTCTGGAAGTTTTCCAAGAGCACACCGCGATGGGCCGGTGTAATGGAAACAACACGTGCTGAGGATAGGTCTGTTGGCAAAACATGTCTCTAGAAAGTTGACCGGCCTCTGAATGCAGCCCCAGCCCTGGCCCAGCCCCAGCTGGCAAGCTGTAGAGAACAAGCTGGACAAGCTGATCATGACTTATGCTATCCAGGCCCATGCTCCTATTCATGGCTCCTTAAATACGATGCTCTGAAACAAGGTTCCTCAGGCTTCTGAGCCAGACAGACATCGCCCCTGGGGCTGCGGAGAGCAGACTGTGTGCAAAGCTCTTGGCTGTGCAAATTCTGGGTCTTGGATCCGTCTGAGATGTCTTTTCTATCTGGGCAATGGTACTCGTGCGAAGACTATGGCTGCTCCACCTTCTTTTTAAAAACTTTGCCCACTTTACGGAGGTATAAGTGATAAATAAAATCGTAAGATCTTTCAAGTTGTACTCGGTGATGATTCGATATATGAATACATTGTGAAAGGATTCCTCCCCTCTGGTCCACCTTCTTGGCCAAGGTTGGCCAACTATACCTCGGGGCCGAATCTGGCCTATCACTCTTCTTGGTAAATAAAGTTTTATTGGAACACAGCCATGCCCATTCGTTGCATGTTGTCTATGGCTGCTTTCCCACTTCAGTGGCAGAGTTCAGGAGAATGACAGAGATTGTATGACCTGGAACGCCTAAAGTATTTACTCTCTGGCCACTGACAGAAAAGCGTGGCTGACCCCAGCTCTAGACACTCATAGATGGCTTCACCATCCCTCGCCAGGGAGGAAGAGTCCCAGCTGGCATGTTCAACGTGTGACTCAGCCCAGGAGTGCGAGCAAGGGAGGAAAGTCTCCGGAAAGACCACTACGCAGAGTCTCGCATTATATCAGGTCAAAGGCATAACAAGAAACAGACTCCCAGGACCACCAGGCCACCCAGCCTCTACTTCTCCCATCTCCCCTAAAGATATGGGCCAGCTGTTTTTACCTGTCTCAGCTAAGAGACAGGATTGAAATTGTATTAAAAGAAAATCCAGAGAAACAAAAAAAATGGGGTGGGAGATATTTAAAACTCAGGGTCCAGCTCCAATCAGTTCAGCGAGAACTGCCCCTAGACTCGGAGCCCACAGCCCCCTTCAGCCAGGCTGGAGAGCAGGGTCTCCAACTGGCCACAAAATCTGGGTCCCGGGCATAAGATTCGGGTCTGCTACACCGGGTCGTGGTCGTCTGGGGTGATTTCCCTTCTCAGATCACAGCTGGCACTGTGGTCCCAGGGTCCCCTCAGATGGTACCAGTAGACCACAGTGAACCACCCACCAGGTGACTCTCCTTTACAAGAAGGACACCTCTATTGTCACCCATCTGCTGGAGAGAGATAAAGACCCTACACAGAGCCCAGGGAAGGCTCAGATGCTTTCTTTCTCAGGTGAACAACTTGTAGCCTTTTCCTTCAGGAAGGAAGCCTGCAGAATTCTATTCCATAAGGCTTTCACATAATGAGTTCCAAGAATGAGTCTGTCACTTGCCAGCTTTGAACCTCACGCAAATCACTTAAATCTCCTGAGCCTCATTTTAATCTTCTGGAAATGGGATAATAATACCAACCTCATATGATTAAATGTTTTTTGGAGGCCCTCACTAGAGTGACCAGTGCAAAGGATGAATGAGGGCTTTGAACAAATGGGAATGATAATACCTATAAGGCAAGGGAAGTGTTATTCACAGTACCTCTGGGGAATATGCCTGTTTTCTCCCTTTATCCTATTTCATTCAATTTACCCTCATTTGTCTCCACAGAAGTTTCTTTCCCTTTTTATTGCATTCTCAAGGCAATGAAGAATAAGAGATACACTTGTAAATTATATTTAGTTAATTATATTATACTGAAACATAGAATTTGGCAAGACAGCCAATCAAATTCCTACTTCCTTTCTTTCTTACTTCAGACCAAAGTTAGCCCCCCTACATGCAGCCAGATTGATTAATGCCCAATACACATATGCATGTGCGCCTGGTTGGCATAAGGAAGTAACGAAATAAACATTTTAAGTGGTTGGACCGAGTGTCCAAAGACCGTAGATACTTTTGTGTACCCTGCAGAGATTCACTTGATCTCCGCGAGCCTCAGTTGCCCCATCTGCAACAAAAGGCATTTGGATTAGACTCTATTATGTCTGGTCCTGTCATAGGATATCAAATTGGAGGGAAAGCATTTGGATTCTCATGCATTCTTGTAGAACTGAGATTTTTTTTTTATCATTACGTGAGATCCGTCTTTCTTTCTGACAACTTCCCTTGCTTTGAAGTCTGTTCTCTCAGAAACTAATACAGCTACTTGTTTTCTTCGGAATGATGTCAGTAGGATGTACATTTCCTCATTTCCTCGTTCCTAATCTGTATGGGTTTAAAGTGAGTTTCTTGTAGGCAACAGAGAGTTGAGTCTTGTGTTTTGATCCACTCTGGCAATCTCTGCCCTTGAACTGATGCATTCAGACCGCTGACGCTCAGAGTGGTTACGGATAGAGAGTGATAGCTATCATATCTGTCACTGTTTTCTATTTGTTCTTGTTCTATTGCTATCTTCTGTGCTTTCTTTTTCTTTCTTTCTTTCTTTCTTTCTTGCCTTGAGTGGTTTCAATTGAGCATTTTATGTGATTTCATCATCTCTCCTTAGCATGTTGCTGTTTATTTTTTTTAGGAGTAGATTCAGATACTCAGGCATCATGTGCTTTACACTCCAAGGTGCCTGCCGGAGCTGCCTCATCTTAACGGCCATACCCTGCCTCCAGGACTCCCCTGCGTTTCTCTGCAGGTGACGTTCCGGTGCTCACACGATGAAGCCGTAAAACCCTGGCCCACACATAAAAACCTTTTTCTTGAGCTCATACAGCATTCTGGATAACTGAGAACTGGGACAGACATTTTTTTTTAATTTTTTTTTTAACTTTTATTTACTTTTGAGACAGAGAGAGACAGAGCATGAACGGGGGAGGGGCAGAGAGAGAGGGAGACACAAGTCGGAAGCAGGCTCCAGGCTCCGAGCCATCAGCCCAGAGCCCGACGCGGGGCTCGAACTCACGGGACCGCGAGATCGTGACCTGAGCTGAAGTCGGACGCTTAACCGACTGAGCCACCCAGGCGCCCCTGGGACAGACATTTTTGTTCCAAATTTTCAGTCTTTCTCCCACACAAACGGAGCTGCAGTACTCGTAACAGACCAAAACTGGAAACAATTCAAACATCGACCGGTGAGTGGGCAAATAGAATGCAGTAGGTCCATACCGTGGAATACTCTTCAGCAGTGAAAGGAAGCAGACGGCAGACAGAGAGACATGGATGGACCTCAAAAATGCTTTGCTATGTGAAAGAAGCCAGACACAACAGAGTGCATATTGTATGATTCCATTTATAAATAATGTCTGGAAGGGGAGCCTGGGTGGCTCAGTCAGTTAAGCATCTGACTCTTGATTTAGGCTCAGGTCACGATCTCAAGAGTTGTGAGACGGAACCTCACATCGGACTCTGTGCCGGACGTAGAGCCTGCTTGAGAGTCTCTCTCTCCTTCTCTCTCTGCCCCTCCCCAGTGTGCACTCGTGCGCTCTCTCTCTCTCTCTCTCTATCCTTCTGTAAAAAAAAAAAAAAAAAAAGTCCAGAAAAAGGCAAATCCGGAGAGACAAAGTAGATTACTGCTTGCCTGGAGAGCAGGTAGGGAGAAATGGGGATTAGAAGTAAATGTGCATAAGAGATGTTATTAGAGTGACAGAAATGTTCTAAGTGTGATTTACGGTGATCACACAACTCGGCAAAGCTACTAAAAAACCAAAACAACAGCAACGACATTGAATCATGCACTTGAGATGGATTGATTACGTGATATGTACAATACGCCACAATACACCTTTTTTTTTAAATTCTAACATTCACAAGCCTGTATTTTAAAACACTTTTTGTAAAAAAAATAATAATAAAATAAAAAAATAATAATAGATGAAACACTTTTTGTGTGACTCTGCCTCCCAGCCTCCGTCAGTCAGTAGGATGGACCATGCTACCTTCTTGTCTAATTACCGTGGAAGAGTTTACACTACAGATGCAGAAGCCTCAAATACAGAGCTACTCTCCTGAATCCCACGGGACCTACCTAGAAAGCTCTTTTATTTTTAGTTTTATTTTTTTATTATTAATAAGTCTCCAGCTCCAATCCACCTGCAAAGTGTTCCTATCTCTGTAGACTGGGTTCTAAATGAATCAGAATTTTTATCGTATTTTCTTCTCTCGTCCTCCAGATTCCTCCTCCCCTGGGGAAAGGGAGTCAGGCCGTCTGATGCAATTGAAGATGGGGGTCCTATTCACTGCTACACTCCCCGTCACTTAGCAGTTAGTAGGGCCTCCGTATTTGTGAAGCCGTAGAGAAAGGCAGGTCATTTGTACTGCACTTGGGAAACGCTCGTGACCCACTTCCAAAGCACCTTCAAGTGAAGCAGGTGGCTAAGCACAGCCCCAGTGCCTCAAATTTGTGTTTGCAGGAAAAGCAGATAATTAAAACAGATCAAAGACTCGATGTGATAATTAGAAACATGCTCATCACTGTGCACACACTGGCAAGATCTCCGTGCTCCAAGAAGGAGAAACAGCCCCAGGCACTATTTTCACCCTGTCCTCATTCCCACCCCCCACCACTTGGGTTCATTGACTTTTTCTCCTGATGGGGTTTGAGGTTTCTGCTGGCCGTATTTGCAACCTAAGGATCCATTTTCTTTCTCAGCCCGTTGGCCTCTGACACATCCTTTAAGACAACCTCAAACGCCACGTGGTCTGAGAAGCTAGTCTTGGTCCCTGGGGCTCAGGCGCATGGCCCTGGTTGCACTTCCTCCGTTGGGCTTTGTTGTACCCCCAGGATGAGGCTGCAGGTTTCACCCCCGGGCCTTCTGCTCCGTGAGGGGCAAGGCTGGGGCACTCCCTTCCAGACCTTTGTACAGCCATTTGGGTCCCAGGGCCCAGCAGGTGGGCAGCATATCTCACCCAGAACACGAAGCTGTCTATGCAGTGTCTTTCCCATTCTTCCAAGAGCCACCAACACACCCACAGTGCCTGCATTTCAGCCTTTTTTCCCTCCAGACCCACAGAGAAAAGAGTAACGTTCAGAGCTACTATTTCGTCTTGCCAGGTCTCACCTGCTCCCTGAGTGTCGAGAGGAGAAGACCCCTTCCTCTCCCTTCCCCTTTCTTCTGCCTTATTCCACTTCCAGTATGATCGCGTATCAGATCTCCCCAGATGCTTCTATCTCTCCCCGCTGTATTTCTTACCTCACCTCCCAACAAACTCCAGTTGACTCTGCCTTGATCTCACCCAGGGGCGTGCTTGCTTGTCCACTTGCCCCCATGTGGCATGAGACACTCGATAGTAAGGGAGAGGCTGGGGAGGGAAGCTGAGAGAAGGAAGTGACTAGATTGGGGATGACCCCAGAGGGATCACCACTGGCTTCCCCAGGTCTCAGTCAACTTCATTCCCAGCTGAGGCTCAGTGAGGAACGACAACCACACTCCCAAGCCGCCCCTAACTCGGGGTTCCCGCGAAGGTTCTACAAACAGGTAAAAATCTGCCCTTTGCTTGTCCTGCCCCGTCCACTCCATTCCCCCACCCCTGCCCGCAGGCCCATCTCCCTTCACAGAATCACATCACCCACCCTGTGGCCCACACACAAACACTCAAGACTTCCCACGTTCGCTCACCAAGGCCGGGTTTCCAAGCCTCCAAAATGATTCTTGGATCCTTCTCCCCGCACCACTTTGCTTCTCCTCAAGTCCCTGATGGGTGACATGAGAGAGCCCACACCTGCTCTCATCGACTCCAGTCTCACACGACATTTCATCTGTCACCTGCTTGTAAGCCTTTGCTGGCCCCTCATCACTCAGAAAGCAATATCCACAATCCTGGGCACAGCATTTTGAAACCTTCTAAAATCTCCATCCCGAGCCTTCCTGCCATCCCCCGCCCTGCATTCCAGCCACACCAAACTACTCTTACTGCCACCAAGCCTGCCCCAGCTCTGTGCCTCTTCGGAGGCTTTTCCTCTTCTCATCCTTCAAGATCCGGCTCCAAACCATCCGTTCTGGCTCCCTTCCCTTGGTGTTTATGGCACATGCGTGAACCCAGTGCTTCCTGCACTGTGCTGTCCATCTGTGTTTGCTTGTCTGTGTCGACGTGCAAACCGTAAGGGTCCCTAGAGCGGGGACTCTGTTGTGCTCATTTTCACATGGCAGTGCCTAGCACATTTTACTAAGTTTGACTATTATTCAGGAAGGCCAAAGCCAACAGACAGGAGAGCACAGCTACCGAAAAGAGTTTGCTGCTCACACTTCCCATGAGAAGAGGGCACACCATGTCATGGTGGGCCATGCGGGGAAGCAGCTGAGTTGGCCAGGAGGTGGCGGGAGTAAGGGAAGAACGTGGGCAAGAGCCTTTATTGTGGTTTCCATGAGAAGGAACGGGTGAGGAGGGTGAGCAGGGTTAGGATTGGCTCTTTGGGATAATTTCAGAGGACAAGAGAATAGAGGAGCCATTCCTGGTAGCCTAGCATCTGGCCCTGGGGTGAAAGGCAGGTAGATAGTGGCCTCATGTGTGAGTCCCATAAGGGAGGCAGCTGGGTGTGTAGACTCTGAATTGGCTTCTTTGTGTTTGAAAAGCATACCCCTAGGAGGAGGACTCCTCCCAAGGATGTGGGAGACGCCGAGACAAGGTGATCAGGTTGTCCAGAACAACGCGGGTCTGACATATGCACGCGGGGCAGATGTTAAAGCCTCAGGTTTACGCAAGCTAGAAACACGGTTAATACAGTAGGTGCTTAAAAGAAGTAGAAATAGGGGTGCCCGCACGGCTCAGTCGGTTAAGCGTCCGACTCTGAATTTCAGGTCAGGTCATGATCTCACGGTTCATGAGTTCGAGCCCCGCATCAGACTCTGCACCGACAGTGAGGAGCCTGCTTCGGATTCTCTCTCTTCTTCTCTCTCATCCCCTCCCTTTCTCATTCTCTCTCTCTCTCTCTCTCTCTCTCTCTCTCTCAATAAATAAATAATATTTTTTAAAAAAAAAAGAAGTAGAAATAATGACCAAATGGGTGGATGGTGGGGTGGATGGATGGATAGGTGGATGGATAGATGGGTGCATGGATGTGTGGGTGGATGGGTGGGTTAATGGATGGATGCGTAGATAGACAGGTGCATGGAGGGGTAAATAGGTCACATGCTAGTAGCTTCGGGTAGTCTAGAGAAACCACCGAGGCATTTTGATTTTCCATCCTTTAGAGTTTTGCTTATTTCAAATATGGGAGAATTAGAATTTCTCCCTGAAGCATGCTTGAGAAAAACCTAAGAAATGGCAACAGTTTTTGTTCATAGCCTGGTTATGATAGATATATTGTACAGATACTATTAACTCACAATTTTTCCTTCTAATTGCCATTACATATAAAATTCATATTATAGTCCTAATTGGGGGTGGGGGGATCTATGTTCACCATCCCAGGAAATGCAGTAAAGACTGTAATATCCCACTTTTGAAGAGCTCATTTGCGCCGGTAGAGTCCAGACCTGGATAGGGACGTTCAAGGTCAGAGATAAAGAGGCTTGGAGGAGACTGAGGCTCAGCATAGTTCCGTGGCTTCAGAAACGGCTAAAACTGAGACTGCCAAGTCCCTGATGATGCCTGATGCCCAAGCACCCCCCACTCTCCCTCTTTTTCTCTGTCCATCCTCTCTCCCCCTCTCAGTGCAGATGCCAATTCTTCGCCACCAATTAAAAATTACTGGTGACTTTATAATTTTTTTTTAAGTTTTAACTTATTTATTCATTTTAAGTAATCTCTTCAACCAACCTAAGGCTCGAACTCACAACCCCAAGATCAATAATCTCAGTCTTCCAACTGAGCCAGCCAGGCACCTCACAGATTACTGATGATTTTAAACCTAATGCAAACATGTTTCAAAAGAAAGCCACACTCTGGAAACAGAGCAGAAATCCAACTTCCAGGCGCATCCCAGGAATAGCCCCGTGGTGCGCCTGCCACTTTAATCTGTTTTATGTGATTATAAGACTTTAACTTTTTTCTTTTAACATTGGCACCATCAGTCTCATTAAAAAACACCCTGCCGGCTTACATAATCCAAGTTAATATAAATCCAAACAAATACAAAAGGAAAAAACATTGCATTTATAAGACAGAAGACGGCAAACCGCTGTCATTACTGAAATCTCATTTTCTGTTCTTTTTTTTTCTTTTTTCTTTTTGAAATCTCATTTTTGATGGCATTGGTTTACCACTGCAAAAGCATTGGAAGACATTTGAGATGCTCAGAAGGCAAACGTGAAGCTAAGGTTTCCACTGCTCCCAAAAAGAAGGCCACGGAGGCCCATGTAGCAGAGCCCTTAGCTGGGAGCTAATAAAAAGTGGGGAAATAAAACACATTATTGCAGGCAGTGCAAGAGAGACTGTATTCCATTAAGTGGGCCAGAATGTTTATTGCTTATTTCTCAGGCCCCAGTTCATTAAGCATTGCCGTTGAAAGGGATGGTGGTTCCAAGTTCTAAATGAAGTAGACTCTCCTGGCAATGAGAGTCTCGGGGAACCTCGGACCAAAACTTTGTTTGGTTTTCTCCCCACAGGGCGTCAGAAACAGGGCTACAGAGCACAGGGAGCAGATGCTGGGACGTCAGCCCGCCCAGACCCTCATTACAGAAACACACGAGGGGCACCTGGGTGGCTCAATCGGTTAAGCATCCAACTCTTGGTTTGGCTCAGGGCCTGATCTCACAGTTCGTGGGTTCGAGCCCTGCATGGGGCTCCACGCTGTCAGTGCAGAGCCTGCTTGGGATTCTCTCTCTCCCTCTGTCTCTGGCCCTCCCCAGTTCCCTCTCTCTCTCTCAAAATAAATAAATAAACATCAAAAATAAATTTAAGAAAAGAAAACAAGAAACACACAACAACTCTGTGCGAAGGACAAGGCGTCCTCAGGAGCCTATGATCACCTGCCACTTTCTCTGGCCCCCAACACCAAAATCGCATCTTCTGCAGCTTTGTTACTTCATTGCTTGTTTTCTCTCTGCCGGGCTCATTGCAGTTACTGCCCTGACGTGGATGGCCACGTTTCTCCTTCCTGCCCCTGCCACCACCCCTGAGCCAGGGGCTCCTCAGTATCTCGTCTCCAAAAAAATGTGCTAACCTGCAGAACAACTTCCAAGTTTAGAAAAACCCTCCCCTCCCACCCCTAGCCCCCAAAGTTCCTTGAAGAATTTTGAATCCAAGATCCTGCACCTGTTGAAAACGGAGCCCCAAGTTTGTGATACATAAGCCCGGATAGAGAGCCCTGAAAGGTTTTCTCTACATATTATGTAGTGGAATAATACTCTGCATATACTGGGTTGGTTTGAATATGGACTAGACATTAGATGATATTATGAACTTATCAATAATTTTCTTAGGTGTGATAATAGTGCTGTGGTTGTTAGGAAAACTTAAATACACACTCGTATAAATAGAGAGATAAATCCTACATAGCAAAACGTCAATACTTGAATCTAGATGGAAGCATGCAGGTGCTCACTGAACTATTATTTCAACTTTTCTCACAGTGTGAGCTTCTTCATGACAAAAAACTGCAATTAGCAAAAAGCCAAATAAATACGATTCTCACAATTTATGAAGGAGAAAACAGCCCCTCATTCGGGGCTGATAGAGCCACAGGATGGGATAATATTCCACCATCACGATTTAGGATATGGAGCCATATATGTTAACCCTGAAAGATGCCAATAGCTGGAAAAGGCAGGCTGGATAGAAAGAGGTAGAAACAGACACAGAGACACTATAGCTTTTTTTTTTTTTTTGGTCTTTATGCTTTGTTTCCTGAAAATTTTCAAAATTTTTTAACGTTTATTTATTATTGAGAGACAGAGAGAGACAGAGCACGGGCATGGGAGGAGTAGAGAGAGGAGGAGACACAGAATCTGAAGGAGGCTCCAGGCTCTGAGCTGTTAGCACAGAGCCCGATGCGGGGCTCAAACTCACAAACCCAGTAAGATCATGACCTGAGCCGAAGCCAGGTGCTTAACTGACTGAGCCACCCAGGCACCCCATGTTTCCTGAAAGTTTTTTAAATGAACTTTCATTATTTTTGTAATTAGGGGAGAAAATGGCCATAGTCCATTTGGGAACCAAAAGGACACATGCCTGGTCACCCAGAGTAAACCAGCGGGGGCACAGCATGTGTCACATGGCCCCACCTGTCTCCAGCAAGAGGAAAGACCATTCTCAACAGTCCCTGGTCACCGGCCACTGGGGGAATATGTCCTCCAGGACCCCTTCCGGGGACTAATGAGTTAATCAAGTGTGCAGTTCTCAGGAGAAAGAGGAGCACACAGGGTTATTATTTCCCTCTTTCTCTACAGGCATGCCAGGCTGCATTTCATAGTTTGATTGAAATTGTGCCATCCAGTCTGTGTCTCCACAAACAAATGGAATATTCTCAGCTTCCAGCATTTGGAGGCACACAGCTTGCATCTTTCTATGAAGAAAAATAAACACGGTGTATGGTAACAACCAAGTCACGATGGGTAAAACATGCCTGCGATCCAGAACCACACGCCCAGCCCAGGCAGCAGACTCCAGGCAGGTGAGGGCCGGCTGGGCAGTGATGGGGAGCAGGCCGCCCCATGGGAAAACACGTGGGAGTTGCGTGCGGACATGCCATCGGGGAGGACACCCTTATCTGGTCACGTCCCCACCCTTCCTGAAGGACAAAGCCACATGTTGTGTATTCCAATAGTGACGGTCAGTGATGCCGTCCAGTTCCTTCTACGCTTCTCATCCACCATGACTCCAGTCATTCAGATGGGGCCTCCCCACCCCCAGACATCTCCCAGCCACTCTGGGGACTGGAAGGAATCAAAAACCACTCACATGTGACTTTCCAACCCATTTCTTAGGATGGCTGAGCAGTGGTTCTCCCAGTGTGGTCCCTGGACCAGCAGCATCCACAAGGGCAGAAGCTGGTGAAAAATCCAATTGCGTAGCCCCCTCCCCAGACCTACTGGAGGGGGTGGGCAAAGGGCAAAGAACACATGCCAAGTGAATCTGCATCCACTTATAGACGCTCCAGAAGGTTCATCCAATAAGTTCTATTGTGCCTATAAACACTACTCACTGCAAGGGAGGTGGAAAATGTAGCCTTTTTGGTGGGGCCATTTAGTGGGGATGCATACACACACGTCCCCAGGAAACTAGGGTTCCATCAGTGTGGAAGAAGGGAAAGAAGGCTGCTGAGTAATGACCCGGGAAAGCAGTGATTTTGTACCTCTTGTTCATCCTTCTTCTCTCAACCTCTATTGCCCAAAGACTAAGGAGAACTGGTCTACCATCTACACATGAGCACACTGGAGAGTCCTGGAGTCATCAGCTTTCCCGCTGGTCAAATTCAGTTTGTCCCTGATCACCTTTGGCATTGAGGGCAGGAGAAAGTTACCCCCTCTCTGTACTCTGTCTTCTCTCATCGTTGGATAATAGTCCCTTCTTTGGTACCTCACTACTTAGGTGTGACATTGAATCTAGAAGGAAGAAGTAGGAAGTCGTAGTAGGAAGTGGTTGTAGAAAGATGTCTCTATCCTTAGAATAGTGTCTTTTTCCCCACAAGTGCATTTTCTGTGTTTGGGAACTGCCCACGTCTCCGTCGTTCTCTCTCTGTGCCGAGAGGTTGATTGTGTGACCTCACCGTACCTCGAATCCCACCGTGGCTGCTCTTCGGTATACTTGATGCTCTTTGCTTGCTTGTATGGGACGCTTTGTCATTGTACTTGCAGTGCTTAGTAAAGCTTCCAAGCCCCGTAAAGGATGTCCGTGCAAATCCCTTGGGTTCCAGTCAAACATCGCTGCGTAACAAAACACCTCAGAACTTGGCTTGATACGATAACATTATCTCCCATAGTCCACTGAGTTTGCTGACCTCAGCCAGGGGTTCTCATGGAGGCTCTCACACAGTTGCATTCAGATGTCGGCTAGGGTTGTATCCTCTGAAGGCTCAGCTGGCCTTGGCATGCCCATAGCAATGTCCTGGGGCAGGTGCTGGGTTCTGGTTGTCAGCTGAAAGTTCATCTGGGCCCAGACACTGGAGTGTGTGCACGTGACTTCTCCTTGTGGCTTAGGCTTCGCCCCAGCATGGCAGCTGGGTTACAGGGGGGAGTTTCTCAAGAGTGAGCATTCCAAGAGGCCCACACAGAAACCGCAAGGCTCCTTACGACCCTCTCAGAAGCCCCGGCCACATTGTATTGGTCAAGCAGGTCACTAAGGCCAGCTCAGATTCAGGAGGGGTGGAATCCGATGCCATCACTCAATGGAAAGAGAAACAAAGGTTTTGTGACCATCTTTAATCCACCATGCATTGTTTAATCAATGAGGAAACCGAGGGCCAGGGAGGGTTTATCCATAGCTGCCCACACTAATGGCAGACTCTGAACTGACACGTCATTTCACCCACCCCACTCCAGCCCAGCAATCTCCACCACTGACTCATCAGCCTGAGTCCCAGATGAGGACAAACTGGTAAAAAGGACACAGTTTTTGTTGAGAAACACAAACATCATGCTAATTACAGAGGGGGAGAAAACTTTACGTAATAATTCCAGGCTTTGTTCTAGGGAATATTTATTGAATATAGACTTCTTCATGAAATGTCACAAGATCTCTCCCTGTTTCAAGTATGACAGAAAGAGGAGGCTGTCCATGAAGGTAGAACACTCACTTGTAATAAATAAATGGCGATAACCTCTTGTGGCCACTCAATACAGAACTAGGTCCTGGGGAAATTCTCAAAGTATTTGTGACAAGGGTTTATTGAGCCTCCATATTTTCTAAGTATGTCAAAAAACAGATCATAAAGAAGATCTCTACCTGTTGGCAGGGAGGGGTTATATTCTAAGGCCGGAAACTGAATGAGCAAGTTGTCTTAGAAATCAAACTATCCTAAATGCCTCCCTCACCACATCTTTCTCAGATACTCCAACATTAACCAAAAGCATTCAGAATTTTTTGCCAAAGGGACCTCCTGGTGATGTCGCCAAATGGAGCCTCCAATGTTTCCACACATTTTATCGGGCCGTGTGGCCATTCACATAAGAACTATAATTCCCAGCAGACCATGCAGCTAGACCAGCCTTGTGACCACATCTGGACCAATGGGATATGCACTGTCTGGATTGTGACCTGAAAGGGAAGGGGCATGCCTCGCACCTCCTTTGTCCCCTTTCTGCTGAGTCAAACACAGATGACATCCTGGCAGGAGCTCGAGCAGCCATCCCAGGGGTTGGAAGCCCTCTGTGAAGCCCTCTGGCCCCGTGTGGCCACCGTTAGTGCTGCTGGCCAGCATTCACTTCTCATCTCTGTCCGGGCACACCGGTAGGAGAATATCTGTCCATTGGGCTGTGTGCATGTCAACTGCTTGTATGAGGCCTCTGCCAGGACCACCAGACGTGTTCCAGACAGTGGCTGTTCATCTGTCCCCAGATGAGGACAACACCCCTCCGTTGACCCTCAGTGGATAGGTAGCGTGAAAGAGAAATAAAACTGATGTTTTAAGCCGCCAAGATGCAGGGACTGTTTGTTACTGTAGTATAACCCAGCCTCTGCTGACTGATATACCAGCCAGCGAGGCAGAGGGATCTGGGGTTCCTTGAACTCACACAATTCAATCACTCTTATATTGCGCTCACACCAGTAAGAGAAAAAACTCTTTTTTAAAGCCACTATTATTTTGGCTGTTCTTTGGCAACCAAATCATTTATCCCCTAATATAATTCTCTGTAAAAAATCCAATATTGGAAGACACACAGCCCCACGTTGATTTTTTTAAAAAAAGGTGAGGAGGGAAAACTGGGGGGCACCAGGAAGTTCTGATCGTTATCTGCCATGTCCAAGGTTAGACAAATGGAGTTTCATCCCAGAAGGGAAACTCTGACAGCCGGGGTCAAACGCTTCAGTTATCCCACCCAGGGTAGTGAGGGAGCTGGGGTAGGTATCCACTAACCCCTGAGAGTCACTGGTTGAGTGAGGCTCCTGGGACATTAATTTTTCAGCACTTCCGGCCTGACATACTGGCCGCAAAGCCAGGGCGGAAGAAGAAGAAAGCCCGCAGGTGAGGCGGCGCACGTGCGGACGTTGCCGCAGGTTGGACCTGTGGGCACCGGGGTGGTAAGGGCAAGTTCCAGATGCGGTGGCCACCACATAGGCCACGTGCCTGCAGGCCCCCATCTCTGTCCTGAGCCTGAGCAGGAGCTTCTGTGTGCAGGTGCTGATGGGGAGGCCATCCTCACCCTAGCAAGCGGACTGGAGTGAGGGATGGCCCCCCGTGGCCCAGCCCCTGCCGACCTCCCCGGCTTTCTCGTTCACTCCTTGCACGTTCTGCACGGAGCACCTGCGGCTTCCCCGGTGCCCTGTGCCTGCCTCCGGCCTTCCGCGTATTCTGTTCCTGCTGCTCACGATTCTCTTCTCGGGCTCCAGAGTCTGAAGTTCATTCTATAGGTCTCAGCTTAAACGTCATTTCCTCTAGAAAGACTGGCCTGGAGAGAATCCCAAGTAGGTTCCGCGCTGTCAGCGCAGAGCCGGACGCAGGGCTCAGACTCACGAACCATGAAATCATGACCTGAGCTGAAATCAAGAGTTGCACACGTACCCGACTGAGCCACCCAGGCACCCCCAGATGGGTCGTTTCTGGGATGCTTTCTTCCATAAAAAGAAGTCAGTGGGATAAAGGGACTGTATGAGCAGTAAGCAGAAGAGGGGAGGGAGCTGGGTCCATTTCCAGATTTTGCACAACAGTAGAGAGATTACCACCCATCCCACCCAAAGCTGACCAACATACCCTCTCTGAGAGGAACGAGCAGGGGTGACCTTGCACACCAGGCTCTAAAGCAAGGTCTCGACTCTTCCCCTCAGGGCCTGCTTCTCTCCCTTCTGCCGGGAGTGTGTCCCCCAAAGTGATCACCAACTGTCTCCAGCCTCCCCATTATAGACAAATAAGGAGGAAACCCAGGTGATGGGGCAAAACGGAAATGAGATGGTAAAGAATACAGTTCTCACCGAGGGGCCAACTGAAATCCTGTTGTCTCACACCTAAATACCAAAGCAGGCCTGGGAGCGCTGGCCAAGAGAGGCGACCTTCCGATATTAGATTAATTTCCAGCCCCATGGGAGAAACCCAGTCCCCCAAGTCCCCAGCCATTGCATGCACTGTGTCAGGGCCTCACTCGTCTGCAAATAAAACCCCCATTTCCCAAAGAGAGGTGAACGCCCCACTCCCCAAGAGAACAGCCGCATTCTTTCTCCTTCTTCCCCTCACCTTCCTGTGACTTTATTTCTCCTGTGTGTTCTTCCTCACTTAAAGACAGTAAGCCAGGATAGTTCAGGGAGATCACTGGTAAACAGTGGGGAAAAATAAAACACGGTGATGGAACCAAGTCAAAGGAAAGGAGAGACAGGAGCTAATGAGTGTTTAACTTAGTCTGTGCCGTGCACTAAAATAGCTGCTCTCATTCATTATCTCAACAACACCCACGCCAATCTTCTGTGGTCAGTATTGCCATATGCTACAAATGAGATGATTGGAAATCAGAGAGGTTCCACAATTTGTCCAAGATCACACAGCAGAAGCAGGAAAGCCTAACGTGATTATGTTTTTGTTGTTATCACGGTTTTCTCCTCACATTAACATGGCTGCTGGCTTTCTGCTCCTCTGGAATGCAATCCATCTGCTGTCAGGAAAAGACCCTTCCCCTCCTGCCTTGCCACCAGCTCACCCAGTCCCGTCCAGGCTCGTGTCTATTTGACAAACCGCAGGAGAGAAAGCTATAAGCTGGGGCTTGCACAAGCTGGGGCTGCAAAGTTCAAGCTACAAAGCTTTTTGGAACAAGGGGTTTAAAACACCTTTTTTGAATGATCCCCAATCTGGGAGAAACAAATAAAGACCAGAATTCTTCAGCTGTGGTCTACTGGAATATCTGGACACTTTTCCCAGCACCGTGACATCATTTTCCTTCCAGACTTCGGCGTTAAAAATAGCCCAGCAAACCCTTTGAACCATCGTCTTCTTAAAACACAATATGGATTGTATGTGTGTTTACCACTTTGAAGAAACGCTGCGTGACGGGAGGCAGGCTGGCAGGCTGCTCCAGTGGCCTGACGGATGCTAAGAGGATCCGCAGACTCGATGAACTTACACTAAACAGACACACGCGCACGTGCACATGGAGACACTCAGGCTGCTCTGACACGGGACAACCATGTCCAACCTGCAGCTAACATTCCTTTATTATTATCATTAATGTTTATTTCGTTTTGAGAGAGGGGATGGGGTAGGAGCAGAGAGCGAGGGGAACAGAGGATCCGAAGAGGGCTCTGCGCAGTCAGCACAGACGTGGGACTGGAATCCACGAACCGTGAGATCCTGACCTGAGCTCAAGCGGGATGCTCAACCGACTGAACCACCCAGGTGCCCCCTGCCTTTTTTTTTTTTTTTTTATTTACATCTAACATTCCTTTAAAACAACCCCATGAGGGGACCAAACCCCAGCCCAAAGGCCCCACTTCTGTCTCCACTCAGGTGGATCAAAAGCACTGAGCTCATCACACCCTCAAGGACCGTTTTTAACAGCAATATGACACAGTGCGGCAGCAGCTGGAAGAAGTGGGTCCCCTAGTTCTTTTGGGTGGCGAGGAAGGCCCGCCATAGGCAAATAAGACTGATCCTTTAAAGTGGCATGAACCCCAGGTGGCAAGGATGTTCTGAGACCTTCCAGAAGGTGGGCAAGTGGATAAGTGCAGGCTCACTGTGACTACTAGGGAGGACGTCACATCGTGTCTGTGCCTGGGCCCCAAGGGGGGAAAGCAGGTGCCTGGACCCCAAGGGGGGAAAAGCAGGCATCTGGGCCCCAACGGGGGAAAGCAGATCATTCAGACAATCACACTCATCCCGCAGCAAAGAAGGAAAGGATGAGTGTCCCTTTGCCTCGACTTACTCCCCCATCAAAGACTTCTGGGTCCAGGGGCTACCCTGCAGGAACGAGGCACGCTGCTAAAATCCATATAAAATTCAGGTTGCCCAGTTAAATGGGAATTTCTGATAAACAACGAGTAAGGTCTTAGCGCAAGTAGGTCCCAAATATCACACTGCGGTTTACCTGACATTCGCGTTTCCTCGTGCGCCCTTTTCATTTGCTAAATCTGGCAACCCTGGCCTCATTGCACAGTCTGCTGTGGGCCTCTTCCTGTGACCATAACAGAGCCCTCCACCTTCTTCCAGTGAACCAGAGGAGGCGGTGGGGCCCAGCAAGGATGAGGGTGGGAAATAGGAGTGGTTTTTTATTGACTCAAGATGGGCATGATATAAAAGGATTGATGCCTGAGGGCAATAGGTGTAAAGCCAGAGAAGGACCCTGGACTCTGTGGACTTGAACTCCCACCTTTCTTTATTCCCTTTGGAGCGCCGGGGCGACTTCCTGCTCTCATACGCTTTGTTGTTGTTTCTATCTTTCCCCCCCAAATCCTAAATCAGCAGGAACCTGGGCACAGAGGGCCACGACCAAGCTCTACGGTTACCTGCTGACTGACCCTGGCAAGGGCTCCACAGCCAGGCCCTTCCCACTTGCAAAAGTTCGTGTCCACCTCACATCACAGCAGAGATGACCGAGTCGGGGGAGGCGTGGCTGGACCTCCTGTCGGAACGGAAGCTGGGCGGCCTGAAGGTCAAGGGCCCTGTGGGTGGCTGTCAGGGCTGCACCTCCTTTGGGAGGCCTTGGGTCAGACCCAGTGTGCCAGCTAGTCACCATTCCCGCGCCCGGCAGGAAGTGGTGGCCAGCAGAAGAGCCTGCCTGAGTCCACGCAACTGGAGATCTAGACGGGGGGGGGGGGGGGGGGGGGGGG